>NW_025796728.1:3635418-3964140 GCF_021613505.1 Equus quagga | reverse complement strand
AGGAGGAGGAGCAGGAGGAGGAGAAGGAGGAGGAGCAGGAGGAAGAGGAGCAGGAGGAGGAAGAGGAGGAGGAGGAGTGGGGGGAGCAGGAGAGGGAGGAATGGGGGAAGATGAGGGAAAGGAGGAGGAGGAAGAGAAGGAAAGTTACAGTCAAATGAAAAAGGTAGAAAAGAAATTCGAGGGTCAAATGAAAGCATAAAATTACGGCTAAGAATAAAATTAAAAGGCAAAATAAAGCAGAATTTTAAGCCTAAAAAATATAACATGCAATAAAGATAAAACTTAAAGAATAGAAGAAAAGAAAAACTGAAAAAGAGATTTTTTAAAAATCCAACCATGAAAAGAAGAGGTATAAAAGATTGCAGATAAAACCAGTATAAATAAAAAACATAAAAGGGCTAGAACCAATGAGATAAAAATCTGGAAACATGAAAGTCAGAGGATGAAAAAAAAAGATAAAATGAGAAAATCCAAGTTAAAAGCAATACGTAGAAGTTGAGCATAAACTCTTTTCAGGACAGTTTAAGATTTGTTTTCTCCTTAGAACAGAAAAAAAGATTTTGAGAAAGAAAGTGAAGACAAGGGAAAAAGAAGAATATTAAATAAGTAAGCAGAATAAACTAAAATAGAAATAGGGAAAAAATGAATTAGTCAACATACACCATGGCAACAAGAGATTCTAAAACAATATTGAGATACTGACTTGTACCTCAGAATATATTCTTGATGTAATAAGGAAACAAAGACCATAGGTCAAAGAGGGGAAAGAGATGAGCTCCTAGTATCCTTGGTTTCTGTCCATCCTTCCCTCTCCAGTCCTCATCTGAAAAAAGTCCTTTTTTTTTCTAGCCCTCGGCTCAGCCTCCACACCTGCTTATGGTAAGAAGCACAGATGAAGCCTCTGTAGCTAAGGTATGGAGAGCCCCAGGGAAAATTGCAAAAGATAGAGTCTATTTTGTCTTTTTGTTTGTTTGTCCTTTCAATATCTTCCTACCATTTAATCTATTATTCATTCATTAACTAATTGCCACTTAGTTTGCATTCGCTTAATTCTACCATTTCCAGGACACCTCTCATTTTAAAAGGAGGTCCATTGGAGAGGTATTTTGGAGAGGGATCATTTCTTCCCATCCTGGGTTGTATTGATTAACAACCCAGGAAGATTCACATTAGACTTTTCCCTTTGCTCCTCTCCCATCCCCACTCCATCTCTCTCTACCCTTCTCCCTCCTGTTCTGTGTTCTAGGAGGTGGACTTATGGACTGTGTCCAGGTTTTCTTGCCCTCGACCTTCTGGTTGATTTTAACAATGAGAGGCATGGGCAGGATATTAGAGAATGAGTCAAGGTGTTTACTCCTGTGGTTCCCTCACTGCCATGGATGGACTCCATCCCTCTACCAAGGCCACAGCTTCTGCTGGACAGCCTTCTCCTGCAGTTACTCCCTCTGGATTCTGAGCACAGGGAGTCTAGTCTCTCTTCTTGACCTTTCAGTTCTAGGAGTGGTTGGTATCTGGCCCCCTGATGGTCACTGGCTCTGGGATGCTTAGCCATCCCTTGTTGGTTTCTCTTAGCCCTGTCCTTGGGGTTGTAAATAGCCCTTTTATTAACTCCTCGACAACAGTGTGCCATCTGTTTCCTACTGGGACCCTGATTGACACAGTAGGTAGAAGTATGTCATAGGCAAATTTAACTTTGGCACTCTCACCCTACACACACTGCCCTCATACTACCCATAGGCTGCCCACAGATCCCCAGTTTGACATACCTCCAGGCTCCTAAAGCCATTGCGTTATCTAGAATGTGTCTGACTGTCTCCTCTATCCCAACTTACGTGTATAATGAGCCATTTTCCTAAGACCCAGATCTCTTCAGTGTGCATGCAGGCGAATACCCGTAACTAATCTCTGCCAGAAAATGAATTGTCTCTCACCCAGGTAGCAGAACATTTCCTAATGGCCCTCAAATTACATCAGCATGAATTATTGCAAAAAAAAATCTTAACTAGCATCTTTTCCTCTGGTTTTGTCCTCCACTCATATATTCTAAGCACTGCAACCAGATTAATTTCTCTATAAAGACATCCTAATTATGCTACCCACTGATTTTAAAAGCCTCAATTGCTTCTCTTTGTCTATGGGATAAATTCAACTATTTAAGATCCACAGTCTGGCTCCAAACTAAGTCTTTATCCACCACTACAGAGAGAACTAGCGTTGGAGGAGTAGCATGAAGTGGGGAACGGGAAGAATCTCAACACCTCCCCCACTTTCCAGAAACATTTTCTCCTTGTATTCTTCAATAACAGAAGAAGAACATCACTTGGCGGGGTGGACTTCTCCATGAGGCAACAACTCATAATCTTTCTTTGACTTTAGCTTGTATCATGATGAAAAGTTACACGGTTTACACTGTCAGGGAACAATCGTACTGTGAGTTGTGCTTCACGATTTACCTGACTGATTTCGTGTGCTGGCAGATTTCAATTTCTACTGCTCTTTAGACTATTAAAATGTTTTCTGAGGTTTTGTGCCATTAGGTTATGGCATTGCAAGTGAGGTATAACCTGAGCTACCGAAGCCGTGTAAGGTGTCCAAACCCCAGCGCTGCTGAAGTCTTCCTTCAGCAAAACCTCGTCCCACCCGCCATGTGCATTCTGACTTCCTTCCTTCCAAGCCTCTTTATTCGCTTACCTGAAATGTCTTTTATCCTCCTCTCTGCTTATCTGAATACTGCTGGCACATGTCGTGTGCTATATTTTTAGTAGGCATTACCATTATTATCACCTGTCACTCAAAACTCATTTGAAGCACTATTCTCTAGAGACCTTACTGTTGACCAGTGAATTTGTCATATGCTACTTTATAGTGTGTGTCTCTTAATGTAAGTTAGATTTCCGTGATTGGACTGTAAGCACCTTTAGGGAGCTACTGTGTCTAATACCTGTTTGTATCCCACACGAGCACACCATCCCAGGAACTGACAGAAGCTCAATAAATAATTTATAGCCAAAGGCAAAGCTTCCTCTATCTACCAAAGGTGGCTTTAGGGAGGCAGACCTCTCAACCTGACAGAAAAGGGGTCACTTCATTGTACTTCTCTTATCTGCTCATAGAGACCTTCAACTATCCCAAAAAGGGATGCGTTAATAATTGACCTTCTACCTGAAGGGAGTCAATAAATACAGGAAGTCTCATCCAGTAAACCTTATGCTTTCCTAGAAAGCCTTTTACGTTCTCTTTTTTCCAATCAAGCCCTTTGCTGTCCCATTGTACCACTCTTTGTAGTTCCCCTCCTGTCTTCAGCCTTAAACTCAGTGTTCATCTTGTCATGTTGCCATACTAGGTAAGACACAGACTAGCTGACTTACTAGAGAAATAAACGCACAATTCACAGGCTCAAACAAGACACTTGTTTCTCCTTATATAACAGTCCAAAGGTAGGCGTGGGAAATAGCTCTCCTCACAGTGAGGAAATAGCTCTGGTCCAAAAGAATACCCAGACACCAAGTTCCTCTCATCTTGTGTGCCATCCCCTAAGCAGTTTCCCTTTTCTACATGGTCAAGACTGGCTGATCATATCCACATTCTAGCTCACAGGAAGGTGGGGAAAGGAAGTAGAGGGCAACTAATTTCCTTTGAGCAGTCTCTGTCACACCAGGTAAGGTTCGCCTCTTAGCTAGGACCCTGGAATCCTAGGTCGTTGGCCAAGGTTAGGCACGGAGGAGGTAGACAGTGCTCTGGGAGTGGAGGCTCCAAGCCCAGTGTCATACCTCTACTACCACCCAAAACCTGAAGCCCTTTGTAGACACTCAAAAAGTGTCCCATAATTAGCACCTCAACGCCAGCTTGTGTGTATATGCGACTAAAATATCAGTTAATAAATAAACATCCTGTAATTGAAGGTGTCAAGAATTGCCGTGCTCACTTTCTCCAGTCTCCTGGCCCTGTACTTAGTTGGTGTTATCTACACCTGAGCACCCATGGGCTCAGGCCTAACACTTTAAGCCAATGGCCCTTCAACTGGGGCACTTTTGCCCCCCGGGGACATTTGGCAATGTCTGGAGATATTTATGATTGTCATAGACAAAGAGGGGAGATGCTGCAGGCATCCAGTGGGTAGAGGCCCGGAATGCTGCTAGACATCTTAGCAAGCACAGGAGAGATCCCCATGACAAAGAAGCATCCAGCACAAAATAGAATATTGGCAAGGCTGAGAAACCATGCTCTAGGACAATTCTCATTCCTCCCAGAAATCTTACAGGGAGCCAGGCAGAAGCTCCCAGCACAGTAGATTCTTGCAGTTGGCAAAGTGATTTTTCTCCATGCTTTGACCTGCTTTCTCAACATACATTGCTTCAGACCCTAGTCTGTGTTCTTATAAAAGCTAATAGTCTCAGTGGTCTATGACCACTAACATTGTTTAAGTTGATCACTTTTAGTAAAATAAATTTTTATTATCTTTTAGGGAATGTTAAATTTGTCCTCAATACTACCAAAGAATGAATATAGGCGGTTAGCTGAGTGGAGAGAGCACAGAACGCGGGACCACGTTCTTGATCTTGTTCTGCTGCTAACTCCCCATGTGACTATGAGCAAATTGTGGTCCTTCTGAGCTTCAGGCCCTTCTTTCAGTACAGTGAAGATCTGGACTCATTTAGTCACTAAATTATTCTTGTTGTGTCTAGGCCTCAGTTGCAATACGTAATTACCTCTTCACTTTTCTGCCTTTTCTGTTTATACAAATACACACACACACACACACACACACACACACATTTCTACAAAAGAAATAATTTCCCCAGTTAAGTTTATATTCCCTAGAATTAAAGCAGTAGCAGTTTGCAATAACTGTTATTAAGCCAACAGGCAAATCTATCCATATCCTCATCTAATTCTTTTTTCTAATTTCAAACTTACCATTCCTCAACTTAATTGTGTGAGCTCAGCCAAATCTTAATTTCTCTGGGCCTTAAGTTCCAATTAGTAAAGTGAGACAATCAATTTCCAAATTCCCTTCTAGTTCTGACATACTTTGCCCAGCCAGAACCCCTTCTGATCTAACCTTGTCCCCTTCCAAGCCTGTGTGGTGACTGGAGTCATGAAAACATAATAATACTCACAAGTGAAGACAGCAGCATTCCATAAAATGGCAGTAGGAAAAATGCTTATTTTTCATAACTTCAAGAATAATGACTGACCATGAATATGCAAAAAAGAGTAGTATTTTGTGACTTTGTCTTTGTGGTCTTTCTTTTCTCTTTTTCAATGTATTTACAGCCCACACTAAAAGAAACAGCAAAAACTCAAATTTAAATATAGACATATCATAGAGATGTTTCTCTTCAATTTCCTAAGTAACTCATCCAAGCCTGATTTCCTATACCATAAAAAAGACACACACACATAATTTCCTTCTTGTCCTCAAGCTTTACACAAACGGCTGATTAGAATTTGGTAAGGAAATCTTTCTGCATCCTGGTAATTCACCTTTAGTTTAAAGATACTTCATGAGAGGCTTTATGGTGGCACTCACAATAATGATCGTGCAGGTGTGTTCTGTGTGCCAATGCAGGTAAACATCTGGAACAGTGGAGATGGAGAGCAGTGCTCAGCTGCTTGTCCTTCCAGGGTCTACCTCCAAGCAGAGGCAAGTAGTTGCCTCTAAATTCTGGGGGTTGACATCCCAGGGACACCACAAAGCTGCTTATAAGGGGATCGTAATTAGTGGACAGGAACAAGTTCTCAGGTGTACCCCTAAGGAGTAGACAAAACCTTCTTCCACGTTCCACTGACTGAGTTCAGTTCGCTTCATGTGAAGCAATTCCCTTTACCAATCTGCTTAGGTGAGCAGTTTACTGAACAGTCAGAACTTGCTGGATACAAACAAGAAGTTTCATTTTTTCTCCCATCCTGGTCTGAAACGTGCCAATGAATCTCTTTCTATCCTTGTATGTCAACCAGTTCCACAACTTTCTGGCCACTTTCAGTTATTTACCAAAAAAATTCAGTCATGTTTAAAATTCCAATCTCTTGCCACCCCCAGCCTTCTCCCTCCTCCCCACGCCCGCAGAGCCCAAGGAATTGCAGTAGGAGGCAAAGGGGTGAGTCATGAGCTGTCAGCCTGCCTTCCTCTCTGGGACTAGATATTGGGAGGAGGAACATAAATAAAGGGAGAAAATAGTCTTTGCTTAATGGGTGAGTGATTGCAATCCTGTGCCACATATCAATGCTTTTCCCAGTGTCTGCTCCCTCTCACTACACCCAGGAAGGGACATGGAGTCCCAGCCATTTGTGGTTATCTTCAGAATGTGAGAGACTTTGCCTCTCTTTTGCCTAGTTTTGGATTCCACTCACCAATTTGTAGACAAAGGGAAGGTCACACTCGCATGAGTGTCACTCACATCACCAAGTCATTTGTCACATCACCAACTCATGACTGAGCAGTATATCTGTCTACATATAAAGATGACAGTCTTAGGAGACATACTTGGATTTAAGATCCATCTGTGCCTCAAGATGTTGTGTGGTCTTAAGGAAAATTACTCAGTTAAGGTTCAAGTTCCTCATCTCTAGAATAAGGACAGTATCAACCTGGTAGAGTCTTGAGCTGTGACTTGTAACAATTGCCAATAAGACACATTATTTAATATTTTCATCAGATTCATAAGCAGCATTGTGGCAACAATGTACAAGACACTAGGTAAGTAAGGCTTGGTGTCTGACATCAAGAAGTTCACAATCTAATTTAGGGACAGACACATAAAGACATAATTACAATAAAATGTGGCATGTGCAAGGAAAGACATATAGAGAGAGCTTGTGGGGTCAGGTTGCACTAAGGAAGCTGTGAGGCATGGTGTCTAGGAAGATCTCTGTTTTAATTGACTTCTGTTCATTCTGTTGGCAAGACAGGGATTCCTGCCTTAGGGTTATAGGGATGACTGAACATGCAACACCTGATGGTGGACAGAAGACATCAATAGCAGTTTATTAGTCACATAGAGGAGACACAATATATCATGCAAGGCCACATGAGGGTTGCACTTGGGAACAGAGTGAATAATCAGGGGCTGTGGGAGGCAGGCTTTGTAGTATCAAGGGGGTAAGATGCATCCCTGGTTTCCATGGTTGGGGGGGATGGACATGATTGGTTTGTTTGAATAATTCTACAGGCTGGCGGGGAACTGAAACCCATTATTCAGGGATAAGCAGGACCTGTGCCTGGTCCCCTTGATAAGGAGAGTTAGTGGTCTAGAGGATCTTATCTGCAGGAGCTGATCAGGGCCTTCTTAATTTCGCCAGATGTCAAGGCAGCACATAATATATGAAGTCTTAGGTCTTGCACGACAGTCTCCTGCAGCAAACATCATCTGAATGCGGTTTAAAAGACTGACAGTAAGTTATGTGAGTGACTGGCATGGGGCTGGGGTCATGGCATTCCAGTTAAAGTAAACAGCACTGCCAAAAACAGATTTCTTCCACGCACGGGGTATGCAAGACCTGTACACATTTAATGTTGGTGAAGCATAAATTGTGAAGCAAAAGGTGGTAAGAAAAGAAGCTGGAAGGGCAGATAGCCAGAGGATGATCATAAAGAGCCTCCAGGGAAAGGGCTTAGACAGTACTCTGATACTCTGATGCTAAAGGGCATTCTTCTAAAAATGGGTAGGGTTCTAATTATTGGGGAAAAGGACTATTTAAAACAAGTTATACCAATTTCTTTACCACATGATATTTTAATATCCTAGTCCTGTGCATTAGTTAACCTCCAAGATGGTCTTCATTAGTGCACAATCTTCTTGAACCTGGAGACATTAGTCTTTTAGCAGTTATTTTTTTCCAGAACACCAATTAACTGTTCCAGGGAACAAAGTTTAAAAATTACTGTTATAGGTAATGAGGGATCATTAAAAGATTCAAGCTGGGAGTGACATTGTCATATTTGTATTTGAAATTAAACACTTTGGTAGATGTGTAGAAGATTAATTTAAAAGGATAAAAACTAGAGTATTTCGTGAACCCAGCTAGGAGGCTGTGGAAGCAATCCAGGAAAGCAATCATGAATAGAATTAAGATAACAGAGGTAGAAAATGGGAAATTTGAAAGACGTTTTTATTTATTGGATGAGGTAAATCTATCAGTGGGAGAGCCAGGTCATGCTGCAGTCTGAAACACACATCAAAATCTCAATGACTTACCACAACAAAGGTTTCTATCCTGTTTACACTAAATGTCTATCATCAATTGATGCAGAGGAGGGGTTCTTCTCCACAGAATCGCTCAGGGACCCATCTGATGGAGATTCTATAACCTAATAGCAGCACCATCTGGAAAAGAGAGCTTCTTGGGTCGTGACAGAGAGGGAAAAGAGTGTGAAGAAGTAATATGAAGTAACACCTGTCACTTTTGGTTATAGCCCACTGACCAGAATTAGTCACATGGCCCTGACTAATTGCAAGGGGTCTGGGAAATGTGATCTTCCGTGTGTCCAGGAATGGGAGGAAAACCGAATATTGGTAATACCATTCACAATAAGTGAAGAAGAAGAAAGAATCAAGGATGTCTCCCACAAGTGACTAGGTGAATGATAGTGCACAAACTGGGAGCGTGAGGGTTCCAGAAGAGGGACAAAATGTTTGGGAGATGAGATGATGAGCATTTTGAGTTTCATGTGCTGAAGGAATTTTCATCTGAGGATGACAGGAAGATTGTTAGAAATTTCAAGTCTAAGTCTCAAAGGAGAATTATATTCTGGAAATAAGATTTAGAAATCATCATCAATAGTTAAAACCAAGACTGGAAGTACTATCCAAGAAGAGTAAGATGTTCTCTAAGGAAAATCAGAGTTTTTGATTTGAGAGAAAATCCCAAGAAGAGAACAGGAAACTCTCAGAGACAGACAAGGAGATAACCCAGAAATGTCATCTCAAAAAAGTGAGAGGAGGTGAGGGTTTCTGAGAGAAAGTAATCAGCAACAACAAACACAACTAAAAGATCAGGTAAGAGAGGTTAAAAAGGGCCCAGTTAATTTGGCAGTTAAGCAAACATTGATTCCATATAAGTGAGATTATGCAATATTTGTCTTTCTGTGTCTGGCTTATTTCATTTAGCATAATGTCCTCCAGGTTCATCCATGTTGTCACAAATGGCAGAATTTCCTTTTTTAAGACTAGATAACACTCCATTGTTCCACACTATAGTGTGTGTATATAAATATATATATTCTATAGAGAGAGAGAGAGAGAGTATATATATATACACACACTGTATTGTCTTTATCCACTCAACCATTGATAGACATTTGGGTTGATTCCATATCTTGACTATTTTAAGTAATGCTGCAATTAACATGAGAGTGCAGATACTGATTACCTTTCCTTCGGATGTATACCTGGAAGTGAGATTGCTGGATCATAAAGTGTTTCTTTTTAATTTTTTGAGGAAACTCCACACTGTTTTCCGTAATGGCTGTACCAATTTACATTCCCACCAACAGTGTACAGGGTTCCTTTTTTTTCCACATCCTTGCCAACACTATCTTTTGTCTTTTTGATGATAGCCATTCTAATGGGTGTGAAGTGATATCTCATTGTGGTTTTGATTTACATTTCTTTGATGATGAGTGATGTTGAGCACCTTTTCATGTATCTATTGGCCATTTGTATGTCTTCTTTGGGAAAACGAGTATTCAGGTCCCTCATTCACTTTTTAATTGGGTTATTTAGCTTTTTGCTATTGCGTTGTATGACTTCCTTGTATATTTGCAAACATTTTCTCCCATCCCGTAGGTTGCTTTTTCACTCTGCTGATTGTTTTCTTTGCTGGGCATTGGAAATATTTCCTAGTCTTGCCAGTTTAAAATCACACCAAGAATATACTTTTCATCTTTGTTGAATTGCAACAACAACAAAAAAACCTAAAAAGAAGCTATTGCAGAAGGAGGTTTATGAGAGGAATGGAGATACAAGCTAGGCTGACATGATTTGAGCAGCAAAAAGGCAGAGAGGAAATGGAAGAGCCAAAGAAAGTGAAGTTTTATTCCTAATCTTCTTCTTTAACCCCCGTGAGTCATTCATTTATTCAATCAATATTTAGTAAAGGCTTATTAGAGTGTAAACAAGACACATGAGCTTCTGCTTTTGAGATTGTGTTCTATGGGTGAGTGTGGCCTTTCCTCCTCGATGCTCCTGTAATATTTTGTACATTCTCTTATTTTAGCACCTTTAAAATCATATTGTATTTATTTATTTATCGTATCTCTCTTAAGACGATGAGTTCTTTTGAGATAAAAATATTATTCATCTGTTTATCCCAAAAACACATCACAATGCCTGGGCATAGTAGGTATGCAAGAAATGTTTTTCTTTTTAATTAAGTTATTTAATCCTCACAACTCTGTGAGGTAGTTACGATTAGCCTCATTTCACAGAATGGGTAGCTGAGACTAGGCATGGTCATAAGCGGTCAGTGGCAGAGCTGAGACCAGAATCCAGGCTTTGGATTCCACATGTGTTTCTCTCCATCACAGCAGAGCTGCTTTGACATCTTTTTCTCCTCGGGTGATGGATTCAAAATGACTTATGCATAGCTTTTCAAACACCTCATGCTATTCAAGATTACAGATTGGCAGTGCAATCTGTGACATGAATAAGGCAATAGACCAAAACGAGTCCACAGACTCTCATGGTGCCCAAACCCACAATTTTAACTGAGTTGAGCCACTGTATACTGTATTATACTAAGATTAACCATATGAAATTGTCATTTTAGGTCCCTAAAAGGTCAAATATTAGCACTTTCAGATGATTCAACCTAAAAGGATATAAAGTAATTTTTTCTGTAACGTGAAACTAAAAGTACGAACTAATAGTATAAGTTAATTAGTATGAAACTAGGCCGTGTGGTAGAGAGGAAAGATTTTGGAAACAGACTAACAGTGGAAACACTGTCCTAATAGGGTTTGTGACCGTGTTACTTAAACTGTCTAAGCCTCAGTATCCTAATCATTATGATGGTGATAATTTCTTCCTATAAGGCTTCCTAAGGATTGAATGATGCGATCACATATGTAAAATGTTTAGCTCTAGATCTGACCCATAAAAGACACAAGATCAATGGCAGCTATAATTATGATCACAAGAGCACACGGATGCTTTTATATAGATGTTTATTTAATCATTAGTATTTATTTCCAGGGTCTATTCTGGAGTAGAATGTCTAACTTGCTTTATATGTTCTTTTTATATTAATTTCTCTGGAATTTCTTGTGGCAATGTGTATCACTTGCCTTGGAATTAAAAGGTCTACTGGATGGAACGCCTAACTAAGTGTCAACAGACATTTGCCAGCCATGTAACACCATTTAGTGAAAGGTAATCTTTAATAAGGGAGGAGTAGCCAAGCAATGTAGTTTTAAGGATAAATATTTATAGGAAATTTCTCAAAGAATTCTCAGGAGAAATGACTGCTCTAAGGTCTAGAAAAGTAATCTAGCCAAAAATCTTCCTTTTGAAATGAAAATTAGTAAAAAGAACTGGCTGCTCCAAAGTGATCTAGATAAGCAGGCAGCATTATCTTCACTTTCAGGGTCCTGTGGTCCACAGCATATGGATTAAACCCAATTATGTCTAAAGAATTTGAAAATATAGCATAAAAATACTATGATCAAGGATTCTTCTAGTACAATTTTATTTAAAAATCCATGTTTTAGTAACGTGAACTTCTGGAAATTGAGCACCCATCTACATAATTGAAAAGATCAAAATGGAGATTCTTTGGGGAGAAAACGTAATTCAATCTACTCCTTAAGCCCAGCTACGTTGTTTCGTGGGAATCTAACTGTATGTCTTCTTGCTAGAATTCTAAACTGGCCTTTGGATAGTCTATAGTGATTGGGTATGAGGCACTAGACTTCATAATCTCTGTACTTTTTTCCCATAGATACAGCTAAAATAGGCAAGAATTTCAGTCTGCAAACTAAACTGTGTCAAAAAGTAGTTTTTATTTTCCATTATTTAATTTAATTTTAGGTTATATGGCTCATTCTATTAACTTCCATATACTCTCTCAAATTCAGCACTTTCTCAGACACTTCAGGTGTAAATGCAGTTCCACCCTGCTCTTCCCCCTGGCATGGACAGTGAGCTCAGGGAGCACCAGAGTCAATGCCACCAGGAGAGCTGAGGGCATGTGCCTTAGTTGATTGGCACTCTCTCCCCTTTGTGCCACTTCTTCCCCTGGGAATGATTCTAAGATCTGGAGGTGTTTACAGATACATGACCCCAGGGGCTCGGGGAGGGGTTGTTCACCTCTCAAGCTCAGTTTGTCAGGTCCCGGGCCAGCCTCTGACTTCAGAGGTAATTTGTTCTGTCTGGTCTCAGCACAGGTGAAATCAGGTCTCACTCCAAGGGCAACTGGACATTCTGTGGGTGCTGACTTAGCTCCCACCCAAATCTCGTAGCACTAGTAAGGTGCCCAAGACTTAACTGGGTCTTTTTCTGATCCCTGGCAGGAACTGTCATGCTGCATCCTTCCAGTGAGGGAATTCTGAGATCTCTTACTGGACCACAGGTTCTCTCCCAGTGCGTGTCTGCAACCAGAACCCTCTGAAATCCTCCTTCACTGTTAGGAACCCACAAGAAACTCAGACGGAGTTGTCTCTGGCACTCTGCAGCCTTAACGGAGCATACTGCCTGTTTTGCCAAATGGTGGAATGAAAAGCCTTCTCTCTACAATGCTTGCTCACCTTCAGCCTAAGGCTCAGGGTCTCCTCAACTGAGGAACTTTAAAGAGGCTGTCTAGCCTGGCCTACAACCAGCGTGAAGGGACAGAGGCAGACACAGGGCTTCCCAAATTCACATCTCACTCTTCCTTCCTCTTTACTTCTCTTCTTCCTCTTCCCTTCCTTGAAGTGTCTTTAAGGACTGCAGGTGTGGGGGAAGTTCAGGGTGAAGAGAACTCTTCAGAAAGTTTGCATGTGTAGACGTCCTTCTATCTGACTTTCAGGCCAGCATCTTTTAAACCAAAAAGCCAAGAATTTGCCATGTTTATTAGTCAGGTTACCCAAGGGCCACTTTTCTCACTAGCCTCCCTCAGTACTGTGTGACCACAGTCTTATTGTCTAGGCCAGGGGTGGGCATGAGACCTTTGGATCATAAAATGAAGTTCTATTTACAATTTGATTACAGAATGATTCTATATCTTCCTTTCCCAAAAGTTCTATCTATTTAGAATGAGATCTAGGTATCATTATGAACCACTTGTCACATCACCGATATCAATAGTTTTAATATGAACCATTCTACCAACCACAGCATTCTAGAACTGTGGGCCAGACTTTCTCAACATCAGCAATATTGATGTGTTGAGCTGGATAATTCATGTGGAGCACTGTCCTGATCCTTGTAGGATGTTTAGCATCATCCCTGGCCTCTACTCACTGGATACTAGTAGCACCCATCTCCAAGTCACGACAACACAAAATGTCTCCAGGTATGGCCAAGTGTCCCCTGGGTGGGGGAAATCACCCTCAGTTGAGAACCACTGCTATAGCCCATCCTGAAGCAACATGTGATGCCTGTGTAATACTTCCAAGTATTTTGATGATAGCTTGCTTCTAAGAAACACTCTGTAGCTGTAACATTGCAAAACAACATTTTTTACCTTCCCTATGAGTCAGGTAACGCAGGTCATTGGCCCCATTTCCACAGATAGAGACTTGGAAGCATTCAGCTTTCCCAATCAGGTCGTGAGAGTCTATACTTTCATTTTTCCCCTCTGAAAAGTGGAAGTAATAATCATTGTTTTCTTCCTGGCCAGAGATCAGGCAGTAACTACAGAGCAACGCCCTTTCCTAACTGCTGTTCCCAAACTTCTACACCAGGCAGCTTCAAAGATAAATTTGTATTTGCCTGTCTTCCTATTTCATGGACATCAGAAATAAAGCCCTCAATATAAATAAAATGGCAGCAAGCCACATGTTTCATCAATGTAACTGCCAAATTACACAGAGTGAAAAATCAATTCCAGCAAAACCAATAATAATCGGATAGAGGTTTTTTTTCCTGTCATGCCCAGACACAATGCAATTTTTAAAATACAGATATTAATGTGCCCAAAAGGTCTAACACAATAACCTCTGTGACACCAATCTAGCGCTTGAGAATGAGTGTAGATACGCTATAGATACCAACAACTGTGAACTGTCAGCTCTACAATGTTCTATTCACATGGTTTGAATAGCCAAGAAATTATACAGGAACGTACAATAGTTTGTGAGCCACAAAAGCACATGGCCTCAACGTTGCTAAGGCTGTCCAACCCGATCCTAGAGGAAATCCAAAAAACATGGTACATTTGAAGATGGCTGAAAATTGCCAGAGAAAAGCTATCTTGTTGGGAAGTCAAATCCTCCTTTTTTAGATACTAGAGCCTGGTACTATATTATTATTGTTGGTTGTGCGCAACACATCTGTGAAAACCCAGGGCAGGGACTACATACTTTGCATTCACAAATGGGGAAGGCATCACATTTAGAAACTGAATTAATTGGGTCTCAATAAATGTCATCTGAGTGTGAGTGGATAAGGGATATGAGACTAAAAGACGTAGATGATACCTAAAAGAAATTAGGAACTGGGCAAATCAGTCAATAAAAATTGAAAATAAACTCTGACCCAATAGAATGGTAATTTTTAATTTAATGCATTTTATTGCTACCAGCTGCATAATCATAATAACTGAGAGATGTGAAGAATGGATCGATATCATTTGCTACATGTAGATTTTTGTGAACTCAAAAGCATAGCTAAAATATCATAGACTGTGCTTTTCAAGACGTTAGTGAAAAGATCATAAAGTAAGCATTAAATATACTGAAACAGGTAATTTGTTATAGTTATTTTAGTAATCAATTAGAGTTTCATGTATTTAAATATAAACAGATATTTCCTGCAAAAAAATCTGAATTTGTGACAAGGTATATTAATCACAATTGTTCTAGTTTCATTTAACATAAATGAATTTTAAAATGAAACCTTGCGAGAATTGGTGATCCAAAGCTAAAATCGTCACGAAAAATCTAAAACTCCTGCAAGTGAAAGGAGTAAAATTTTCAGGCGATCTCCTGAGTCTCTGCCTATGAGTCTGGAAGATCTTGAGTGCCCTCTACAGGTCATTTAAATAATTTTCACAGATGTGAAGTTGACTCTTCCAGAATATATTTAGACAACTTCTAAAACATAAAAATAACTTACTGGGGTTTTCTTTTTCAAAGAAACTCTACATGAGGTAACAACTATTAGCTATTTTCATATATATTCTTGGTTATATATACACATACATATATATTTTTACGTTGTTTTCTCTTAACAACATACTGTAAATATTTTGCCATGACAGGTTTCGATGAGTTTTGGGTTTTGCATTTTATTTTGGTTTTTAATGAGTTCTCCAAAACATGTGCTCTATTGACAAATCACCATTTCTTATCAGAATTTTTCAGTGAAGTGACCCTCTTAAAAAAAGGAAAGAAGAATTTAAATAAAATAAAACTAAATTCAGTAACCACTCAGGGTGGATTCACAAGCAACTAGGATGTGCATGACTCTTCAAAATAAAAATACCATGAAGATAATGAATAATTTTCCACATTTAAGATACAACATTCTCATAAAAATTAAATTAGTAACTGAGGTTATTACCTAAACTACTAATCTGGGGTTTCATGCCAACAATAACATTGTCAGAACTGTAAGGCTAAAGTAATATTGCATTTGAATTAGCTGGGTAATTGCCTTGGTTTCCACTTTTACTTGTTTGTGGTTTTATTTACCTCAAAAGTAGTTTACACTTTAGAAAATAAAGATACAGGTGGCACATTAGGTGCTTGTCAAAGTCAGCGGTGACTCCCTTCTCCAAACTAGACCTGATTTTGGTTTTTATTTTTTAATTTTTCTTTTTAAAGATTGACACCTGAGCTAACAACTGTTGCCAATCTTCTTTTTATTTTTTCTTCTTTTTCTCCCCAAAGCACCCCCCCAGTACACAGTTGTGTATTCTAGCTGTGAGTGCCTCTGGCTGTGCTATGTGGGACGCCACCTCAGCATGGCCTGATAAATGGTGCCTTGTCCGTGCCCAGGATCCAAACTGGCGAAATCCCAGTGGAGCACACAAACTTAACCACTTGGCCACAGGACCGGCCCCTGTTTTTATTTTTTTGAATGAAACAGTAATGCACACCTTTAAGGATGTCAAATAGATCAGGCATTCTTAAGCAATATCCAATCTTAAATTGGGTTTTAAAACAATCTTAAAGACATTCAGATACTGACAACTAATTTAGATTCTCTGCTTATGGGGTTAATTTCTTATTCATATGTTCAAGTGAATATGGTCATTCCACTGCTTAGAGAACACAGGCATAAAGGATTTTGCCCACGACCAAACAACTAGTTCAAAATTGAGGGAGGTTTGATCTTCCTTTTTAACCAGAGTGGAAATTACTGGCAGAGGTGACATCCAATCACAATAACTCCAAGACCTCATTTGAGGTGAGTTGAGCAGGCAGGGCCCGCTCCATTCCATGATAGTAATATTAAGCAAAAGTCTGTCTCAATATTGGAACAGAGATTTCTCACAGAACTCTGCAAAGAGTACATGTTTTATTTAGTTGCAATACTATAAGATTCATCTTTTTGAGAAAGTTGTACCCAGATCCAGAACTTAGGAACAGGAGTTAATAGTCCCAATTTATTTCCATCTTTTCCCCAAGTTATTTTTTTAAGGAGGGAAGGTGCGAGGAGTTGGGATGTTCATTAAATGTATAGACAATGTAAAATAGTTTCAAGACTATAAAAGAAAATTTGACCATTAGCACCCCAGAAAAATCTACTCTGTGATTGCTAATATAAATAGGAAACAATGGGTGGGTAAGGCTTTTTTTCTGAGACATAAAACATTCTCTTCTTTGACTATTAAGACAAAATATAGATGGATGGTAGCCATTTGTTCTGAGAAAATTTTATTGTTAAGAAACATATAAGACAAATGTTTAATAATAAGATTTTAGCATTTCCAAGGGTGACCATCTTTACCACTGATTTTGGTCATAAAACAACTCTGATTCTGATCTGTAACGAATAGTTTCCCTAAAACATATGCATCTACAAAAATTAATGCAATATAGCTCCATTAGAATTTATTAAAGGAAGCTGGATATTGTGAAGGAAAGGTTACTATCATGAGCTTATACACTTAAATTAGTACACAAAATGGTTATTGGTGTTGATAGAATGGAATACACCATCCCGTTGTTCCAGAAGGTAAGAAAGGTAAATTCTAAGACACTTGAGCTGATGAGATTCAGTCTGGCCAAGTTTCCAGCCCTCGATCCTGTAGAAGGAGAATCAGTAATCTACGGAGGCAGCTTGATTTCTCTACACACAAGTCAAAACAGACATCACTTTCTTAATTTATAGGATTGCAAAATCATTGAATCAGGAAAATGTGATAAATATATAGATACAGACTGCGGGCTAAAACAATTAGGCAAATATTAAATGGAGAAATGATGGTGCCACTCCACAAAGTGCTGATTAAAGACTTTTGATATCAACCTAGGGGGATATTGCCGAGAGAGTGTTACAGGGCTCTGTCTTTGTCTCTGCCATTTTACATTTGTCTTAATCAAGAGAATAATGATAAAAGGCATGTTTATCAAATTTGAAGATAACATGAAACTAAGAGGGTGAGCAAATAAGGATCAAAAAAAACTCAACAGGCTAGAACAGCGAGTCAAATTGAATTAGATAAAATTTAATGGGGACAATATTAGATTCCATATTTGAGTCAAAGAAAAAAAAGTAATGTGACTGTCAAAAAGCTAATTTGAACTCATGCTGCTTTAATAGAAGACCAGTGACTAGAATAAGAAAAGTCCTGCTCTTCGCTAGCCAGCCACACCAAGAATATCATGAGAACAGGCATGGCATAAAGCATGGAAGAATCTCACCAGCATAGAGCCAGAAAAATAGTAGAGAAGGTCAAAAAGGCTCAGACAGAGGCTCAGCCTCAGAGAGGGCACTTGGACAGCCCAAGGGTGTAGCTATTTCATGCGATCCAACCTGGCAGGTAATTTCATCTTGAGAAGTTACAGGTGGCTAGCCATTTTCAAAGTCAAGACAGGCTACAATTGGGGTCAGGAGATGTGATAATGGCAACAGGATTGCCTCCAGTGTGAAATTTAAGAGGAACTGGCTATATTCCAAATAAAGGAAGCTTAGAAGGAGATCTTAGGCAGTGCACTAGAGCCCTATTTGTATCTGGGGTCCAGCCAAGCCATTTTGCCATCAAGCACTGTAGGTAAAATGTCTACATTCGATGAGTTTCTCAAGGGTCTTCAACAAATTATTGGCTCCAAAATACACAAAGAAAACTATAATATTAAAACTAATATTATGTTAGCAAGTCAGCTGCAATCCAATGCTTTTATAGTGACATGTAAATTATGTTTAATGAGGGATGTGAGTGTGTTTGAATGTATTTAATATA
Source organism: Equus quagga (assembly GCF_021613505.1). Taxonomy (NCBI): domain Eukaryota; kingdom Metazoa; phylum Chordata; class Mammalia; order Perissodactyla; family Equidae; genus Equus; species Equus quagga. Next base: position 3,945,591 of record NW_025796728.1, on the reverse strand, counting down.
ATGTGGGAAGGTGTCTCTAAGAGTACCTAAGTGCCTCGAGTCCAAAATTCTTTAAATGGGTATGCTCTAGTGTAGACAAGGTTTAAGGGACTAGGTAGTATTAAGCAGTCAGATATGAAGGAGCAGAACTCTAGAAAGGTCATTCTGGGAATTTACATATTGGCCAAACAGGAGATACCAAGGCTTGACTGGAGTGGGGAGAAGACTGAGAATTCTGACCTTGCTCCTGGTGCATCAGGTCCTAGATCTGGCTAGAAACAAGGGGGCATCTCAGGGGATGCTTATGAAACCAGAAAACATGCCTGGACTCTAAGATTCCAAATCTGAAGGACATGATATAATTCCAAATCTGCTACTTCCTGATTCCTAAATTGGTCAGGAGTGGCTCAACAACCAGGGCAGGATTAATCTTGGGGGTGAGTCAACCCAATGAGGAAAGTTGCCAGATAACTCAAAAAGAGGTAGAAGAAACCAGGCCAACACATCCACCTCTCAGTTTGGGGCTCTAACTCTTCAAGGGGCATATAAGCATACTGGAAACTACTGAGCAGAGAAAAGATTCGCAGACCTAGTGTATCCTGGGGAGGACCAGAGCCTGAAGAAGAAAACATTGAAAGGGATCATGAGAGGTATCCTCAAAACTGGGAGGTGTTATCATGTAGAAAAGGTACTGGGTTTGTTTTCTCTTACCACAAGGTGTAGACAAGGATCAGGTGGTGAATGCTCTCCAAGAAGACGAATCTTTGCTTGTTATAAGGACTTATTTTCTAATGACTACCTAGAAACCTAATTAACTATTGAGTTGGCTGAGAAAATAGAGAGATGGCCATCCCTAGGGACTGAATGATCACTCGAATGGTGAGTTGTCAGGTAGGAGTCAAAAGTCAAACATGAAGTGGATTGTTGCATAGATTTGTACGTATAGCTTCTTAATACTGTGAAAATCCTTTAAAAATCTGGCTTCCATAGTGTGTTTGCTGCTTCTTAGGACATCACAGAGGTAAAGAGATATCTAAGAAAGGAATACAAAGTAGCCTTTAGAATAAGTGTTACAGCAGGTTTGGAGTCACTGGAAGGATTAGACCCACTTGGCTTTCTTATCTACTCCTGAGATGCATCATTACCAATATCCAGTAACCTTGTAATGGAAAGGATCTACACAGTTATAGGAGAAGAGATATTGATAAATTCCTAATATTTCTGCCCTCCTGTGAAAATAGTATGAGGAATTAGGGAGTGGAAGACTACTAAATTTATTTCAATAGGTCATTTTCTAACCAGAAAGGAAATGTTGATCATGAGGGTGACTTCAATTGGTGCTAGTAATGACTGACATAAACAGGAAGGGAAAATATTGGCTCCTATAACTGGACCAGCCACTCTCCACTCAGCATTTCTTGTTTGCAAACAGCTAAAATAGAGAAGGAAATCTCTCCTGCAACTTTTGAACACATGTCCTGGGTTTCTCTAGAACTGGACCAACTTGGATCGCGTACCTACTTCCAAGCAATTAATTTGGCCATGGGACTGCTATGACCTCATTGTCTTAGATTTGGGTTATTGCCTAACCCTGAGCCAGTCATCATAGCAAAGGGGATGGTATTTTAACAATTGGCCTAAGTCAATCACGCCTCACACCATGAAGCTTGAGATGAGGCTATGGCTTCTCCACAAAGGGAAATACATTTATTAATGCCCACTCATGGATTAGAAGCTAAATCTCTCCATTATCTAAAACACAGTTAAGAACAATTTTAGACCATCCTCCCAGAACTATTCAGCACTGTGTGGAGTAATTTTTATTTCCAGATTAGAAAATGCATCCAAAATAGAGTGTTTCAAATAGCAAGGAGGAACACTAACATCCAGATACTTCTACATTTGTACCAGCTTCATGCATCTTTATCCATTGACATCAACTTAATTTTATCTGCACTTTCTGCACCACTAAGAAGTCCCCAGGGGCTGCGAGGAAATTTTGAGAACTTCTGTGTAGTTATTGTTGCTAGGAAACAGCATCTTTAGTATCCAAGTGTTCGAGCTTTGAGATGCTGTGTGAAGTCACTGGTTCATAAAGGAAAACCTTTGGCAAATAGGTTGTTTAGGTGCGTAAACTGATATTCGCTTTCTTTGGCAAAATACTCTTGCCTAACCTTTCAATAATAGTGTATTTCTAGGCCTCTATTTTTTCCTTTGGATCCAGCTGCCATGATTGCTCCCATGAACACTCAAGTGTCTACCCGAAAGGAGTGAGCATTCTTTTCTTTCCCAAATCACCTATAATTATCTCAGTGCTTTGAACACTAAGCTTAATGGGTTTTAGTTAAACAAAGTGCAAGTGATCTTGGAAATATAGACCCAGACTACTGACTATATAAATTGTTGAATACTGTTAAAATTTGCATTGATTGATAGCCATATTCTAGCTCTCTTATTGTGCATCACATTGAAGTGTTCTGCATTCGTCAGAAGTGAGAGATGATGAGAGGTGCTGTTTTGGCCCACCCGCTGTCTTCTCCCCTCTCTACCTCAAACTGAAAACCATCTCTGGACTCTCAACTCTAGTCGTTGCTTACATGTTTCTCCCCTCAGATCCTATAATTCAAAGATGACCTTGAGGTTGTAATTTACTACCTAGTAAACTAAATGAACAGGCAGCTTTTTCCATTTCCTTGGTGCCCAGACCCACCTGTAAGGCCCCTCTGAGGACAATCATCATAATCAAGGCGTGAATCCAGCTCAAGAATGCTACCAAATAAGTTACCTATATCAGGTTACCAGTTTGGGACAATAAATTTAAAATTCTTAAACAGCAAACAATATTCAACAATTCATTTATTCAAAAATATGTACTGGATACTTACATAGAATCTTTTTAGGCATCAGGAATTTTTTTAATGAATAAAATAAGGTCCTTGTTTCTAAAAACTTATAATGAGGGATGGAGGAGACAAAAGCAGAGATAAACAAAATGATATGTAAACAGATGAAATATTTCCTTGATAAGATGTGCTGTGTAACTGATGAGATTCCATCAGGAAAGCAGGAAACCACTCAAGATTTTTCAAAAAGGAATTTAATAGAGAAACTTAGTTACAAAGATTGGAAGAGCAAAAGAAGGAGGGATAAAAGGATGCTGAAGGAGAAAAGCCAGAAGCCGCTAAGAGCCCTGTGCTAGAGGCCATGAGTCTGAATCAGCTGGATCCTATTAGACATACTGTTCGAGTTGTTTGTGGAGTTGCCAAAAGAGGTGCTGTGAGAGTCTGAAACACCCCACTGCCCTGGCAGCCATCACCAGCAACTGCGGCACTACCGCACTGCCAGAGCCAAATCAAGAGCCTCCCCTCCCCCTCACCTTCTAATCTTCAGGCAGCTCTTCTTAGGGACAGCACCTAACATGAAGCCAGGAGACGTGGAGCCCAGCCCCAGCAGTACAGAGCAAGGTGTAGAAAGAAGGCTAGGAGGCACAGAAACAGCAAATGAATGGCTGGTATAAGCCACAGCAGAGGTTGTGATGAAAAGCTCTGGTAATCCCAAACCTGGAGCAAATAATTCTCCCCTAAAAGAGAAATAGAGTGTAATGATCTAGTTTCTGTTACAGATAACAGAAGCCCGTTTGGCTAGCTTAAGCAGGAAGAGATTTAATTTAGGGAAGTGGTGCTTACAAAATTAACGGACTAAAGTTGTAGGCTCTAGGCTGGGCCCAGAACCACACTGCCGACTGGCCCTCCAAGGGTACTGACTGGTAGCTCCATCCCAGTCAGGAAGCTGGTAATCAGGTAGCTTCATCCACCATGTTGACTCCAGGACCACAGAAAGCTAAAATCAGAACTCCTGGTTCCAGAGTGATGTGTACTGTTTGAGCTGCACCAACAAAGTGAGTGCCTCAAACACCATCTCTGACATCACTTACTCCATCTAATCCAGGGAACCTAAATCATATCCACAACCTTAGTTGCAAGGGAATCTGGAAAATGTAGTTTTTAGCTTTCCTAAAGATGAGAATACATGCTAGGAGAAGTCAGTCCACAGAATACCTGCCACAGAAGGATTCAGAAAGGAATTTTCTGGTGAAATATGTAACATTTGAGGTGAAATTGCAAGCTCCAAGAGGGCTGGAGCCACATTAGTTTTATTCACACTGTACCCCCAGTACTTTCCCACCACCTGAGACATAGTCAGCACTCAATAAATCTACTCATTGAATGAGTAGAGACACACACATAGGTTAGTACCTTGTTGTCAGGTTATGGTTGGTAGCACAGAGCCAGGAGTCCTGATCATGAGAAGCAAGAATGCAATATTCTACAAACTTTCATTGGATACTGACTATATCCTGGGAACACAGTGCATATGCTTGATAACGAGATACAAAAATTAACGAGAACCAGTCCCTGACTTCAAGTTGCTCAAAGCCTGGTGGGAGAAAGATAGATAAGCCAAGGAAAATTCAACATGGTTCCACGCTTTGTTCAAGGCAAGCACATAGTCGAGGTGATGAAAGTCAATCAAAACTACTTGCCTTAGGTATCTGCCTACACTTCCTACACACCATCATGGCTACCTAATCACTTTACTCTTCTGGGCCCAGTTTTACCTTTGCGTACAAAAATCTTTGAGGATTTTATAGTGTTTGTATATATTCAACTTTGCCCTGTAAAGTCCAGTGTTCTTGCTAAAAGTGAGTTGCTTATTGAGTAAATTTCATGAGGTAAATCATGTTCCCACTGACATCATCCTACCTTTATCTTATTCTCTCTGTATGTTATTCGCCCTACATGTTATTTCCTCTGCCAGGCAGGCCTGCTCCACCCATCCGGCCAAATCTTCTGCAAACCCATCTCTAACTCCCGCGGGTCAACAATTTGCCCAGACTGCTGTTAGACCATGACCTCTTGAAAAACAGGGCCAAGTCTAACCCACTGCACATACTCAGAGCCTAGAAGAGTGCTTGGCACATAGTTAGCACTCAAAATATGTGTGTTGGATTGTTGAATATAGTTTTCATTGATTTGCCTTGCCAGATTAGAGGTGGTGGTGTTCTGTGCTTCAGCAGGGATCCTGATGGATAGCTAGGAAGATGAGAAGTTGGATCCAGAGAAGTTGTTCCTGGCAGGTAAAGCAAAGACATCATGCTAGAGCACTCAAGAAGCGAAGTGAGCAAGCAGGTGCTGTTGATGGGCAGCCCTGAACACAGAAGCTGTGTTCTATCAGCCCTGTTTTTCACTCCTTACTAGAAATAGGCCATCCAAGGGCCATAAAGTTAATGCCGTCATAGGCATAATGACGTCAAATGCTCTAGGTAAATCCAGCCCCAAACTAGGACAAGAGCAGAGGTTCATGTTCAAGCTTTGATCTATAAATAGTGTTTCTCTCCAGAGAGAATCTCTATATACTGGGTTTAAAAAATTCCTCCCTAACAAATACTTACAGTTCAAATATTCTGTGTTGCCAACTAAAAGCAAAATCATGTGCAGTCTAGCTCAGAACAGGACAGCTATTCATTTGTGAAATGTGAGGAGCCTAACAAGAACTGGCCTGAATGAAAGAGCACCCCAGGCCCGTATAAAGGTGAGCAAAGAGTATGCCATATGCTCATCTAAAACCCACTCCCAATCACGTCAGACAAGAAGAGAGCTTTAAATTTGGGCTATATTGTCTTTGCTCCTTAAAGGATTTTTTATACTAAATTTACTTATTTTGATTCCATCTATCCTTATGAAAAAGTTTACCTCTCATGCCATCTTCCTAAATAGATGTTACCGAGGCATTTTTCATCATACCAAAAAGGTCCATGGGAGAAATTTCTCTCAGGCCTGGCATCAGCACTTCTTCTTCCAAGACAATTGGTTTGTTTTTATCCCATGGGCATTGCAAAATTTTTAACGGATCCGATTTGTGTTACTTGATAGAAAGGCACTTTTACGACTCTGAAGAGAGACAGGTTCAGATAGTCCTGGAAGCCCATTTCCTCCTACCTGTTAGGAAGCAGACTCAACAGATCTGAGCTAACTCCACAGGAGCACTGGCTGGTCCCAGCTGCTGAGTTCCTAAGGCTATATCTTTCTGACAAGGCCATCTCCAGCTTACCATCACTTGGTGGGAATTTCCTCTCCAGCTCCCAGGCTGTCTTCAAAATGAATTTCTAGACCAACTGAACTCTGTTTGACTATGCTATATTTCTTGTTTTCAGATGGCTATACAACTGATGACATTGAGTTTTACTGGAATGGAGGAGAGGGAGCAGTGACCGGAGTTAATAAAATTGAGCTTCCTCAGTTTTCAATTGTCGACTACAAGATGGTGTCCAAGAAAGTGGAGTTTACAACAGGTGAGGATGTTTCCTCCAAAATGAATCAGGGGCACTGTGAAAGGAAGAAGATGTTTCCAATCAAATGATGATCTGATTGTTTTCTTTTTTTTCCCCCAATTCAGGGGCATATCCACGACTGTCACTAAGTTTTCGTCTAAAGAGAAACATTGGTTACTTCATTTTGCAAACCTACATGCCTTCCACACTGATTACAATTCTGTCCTGGGTGTCTTTTTGGATCAACTATGATGCATCTGCAGCCAGAGTTGCATTAGGTAATGCATTCCCAGACTTGCAGAGAGCTGGTGGGATGTAGCTTCAAACAACCAACCAATCCTGCCCTGGTGGTCTAGTGGTTAAGACTGGGTACTCTCACAGCCGTGGCCCCGGTTCATTTTCCAATCAGGGAACCACACCACCCATCTATTAGTTGTCATACTGTGGCAGCTGCGTGTTACAGTGATGCTGAAAGCTATGCCACCAGTATTCCAAATGCCAAGAGGGTCATCCATGGTGGACAGGTTTCAGTGGAGCTTCCAGACTAGACAGACTAGGAAGAAGGACCAAGCCACCCACTTCCAAAAATTAAGCCAAAAACATTATGAACAGCAGTGGAGCATCATCTGAGATGGTGCCAAAAGATGGTGGTGCAAAAGATCGAGCAGGGTTCCACTCTGCTGTACACAGGGTCTCTAGGAGTCAGAATCCACTCAAGGGGACAAACAACAAAAAACCAACCAATGTTAGGAATTATAGGCAAAGGCTTCTCTCATAACAAGCCAAAGAATGAGATTACCATTGACAATAAAAGATCTAAGTGTTAGTACTTTCAGAGTGAATGTTTTACAATGTAATATCTTTTTAGCATTGACCAAATTTTAAAAAATCTTGGAGTACGTTAAACACTATACAAGTGTTTCTTAGAGTATATTTTTGAGTTCTCATTACGCTAATTTTTCCTAACTTTGTGAAAATTTCTTCTTTGATCCCTGCTTTTTACAGTGGCGAACATTTACAATATATTATTCTCAACGGACTTGGAGAAAGCTACACCATGCGACTATTAACAAGTTTTGTCAATTATTGGGAAATACTATCTTTCGAATATTAACTAAAATTAAATAGTATCGATCTGAGTCTTCCTTAAATGAAGCTCACTGCACTTGAATAAGGCACAGACAATTCATCAGCTGTATTAATGATCCGTGATCAGGACAGAATAAAAATGGTTTCCTTCCTGGCGGAAAAAACATCAGAATTAATCTTGCTATGGTTAAGTAATTGCTGCAAGCTGAAAGGCTATATTTGAGACTTTTAAAGGGTTCCTTAGGAAGTTAGAATACGTAATGTCTGTTTGATGAATCTGGGCATTTGCAGGTCTGCCTCGTTATTCGATCCTGGAGCCATTTCAGTTATCACTTTCTGGGGCCTATTCACACACACGCACACACACGCAAATACAAAAGAGCATCATTTCTGGCTAAGCTGACATCTACATCGTTTCTCTTCTGAGACTATCCAATTGGGTTAGATAATCAGCATATCCTTTCACACCTAGACTAATTCTCATCTCTACAGCTTATTTCTAATGACTGAGTACATAATGCTCACAAAGTTCACTGCTGGCAGTCCCTTGTCAACCTTTGAACACTCCAAGGCTAAGAAAAGTAAACAGTTTATCATATCATACATATATGTCTGCACATATTATGTGAACGTGAACATGAGTGTGTATATGCTATAGTTAAGGAAAAGACATTGGATGATGTCCCCAGTAGGGAGTAACAATTGTCAAGGTCATGAATTGTGGTTCTATTTACACTTCTATCTTCAAAGCTAATGATATTTTGATTAGAGATGTCTGTACATAAAGATACTGACATAACTTCTTTGAAATATAAAACCTGTGATATTTTAAAACTTATCTAAGTAAAAAAGACACTCATTTACCAACACTTTTTGCTTAAAAATTTAAAACAAGGAGTGGCCAGCTCTGTGACCAAATAGTTAAGTTTGCACACTCCACTTCAGCAGCCCAGGGTTTCACTAGTTTGGATCCTGGGAGCGGACTTGGCACTGCTCATCAAGCCACACTGAGGCGGCATCCCACATAGCACAACCAGAAGGACTTGCAACTAGAATATATAACTATGTACTGGGGGGCTTTGGGGAGAAGACAAAGGAAAAAAAAAGAGAAGATTGGCACCAGATGTTAGCTCAGGTGACAATCTTTCAAAAAAAAAAAAATTTAAACTAAGGAATAGAAGCAGAAATGCAGTTAGCGGACTCGTAAATGAATCGTTTGTTTCTGTCAGGGACATTAGCTAGAATTATATTAGGTGAAATTTAAAATTTTATTCAAAGAAATAGTAAGACCACAGATGACGGCATTTCACATCAGTCCAGCACATTTGAACTCATCACTGATCTGAACCATTTTCACTTTTCACATGATTGTCCTGACTTCCTACATTATCTTTTCTCCTAAAAGTGAAATAGTCAAATTAGAGAATCTTATTCTTCAATAATCTGATTGGCAAATGAATGCTAAACTAGTTTTTTCTCTTTTCATTTTCTACCTTCCACTCCCTTTGCCAGCTTTCCTTTGTCTTAATATGCATTTCATACTTCTCGTCTTTATTGTTAAGAGCTGCCATCAAGTTTCAGATTTTACTTTCTCATCATTCTGCTTTTATTTTAAATGGCATTGTGTAACACCTCCTTGCTTTGTTGCCCCTAGCTGAACAATCTACAACAAAATAACTAATCTCAGAATTTCTGTTTACTCAGCTATCAATTGGGAATAATACACCTGCCCTAATCCTACTCAGCAGTGTGTTATGACAGCCATATAAGATAATCTGGAACTGTGTTTAAAACTGTAAAAACACTACAGATATGTGTAACGTTAATGATGCAGCACAAACTATCTATGTGAGATTCCAAATTATTTTTCACTTCTTGTTTTTCCCAATTATCATTCCATCATCACCATCTCAACACAAAATATTATGCAGGCATGCAAACATATTGTTAAGAATGTAATGTTTGACTCTAGGGAACTAATTCCTTCTGGTCTCTGGAATCAAGCAACTAGAGATAATGTTTGAAAAACGAAAGCAACAAGATCATATTATGTCTAAAAAAAATATACAAATCATGAACTTTTTTTTTTTAAAGATTGGCACCTGAGCTAACAACTCTTGCCAATCTTCTTTTTTTTTTTTTTTCTGCTTTTTCTCCCCAAATCTCCCCAGTACATAGCTGCATATTTTAGTTGTGGGTCCTTCTAGTTGTGGCATGTGGGACGCTGCCTCAGCATGGCCTGATGAGCGGTGCCATGTCCGTGCCCAGGATTCGAACCGGCGAAACCCTGGGCCGCCTGCAGCAGAGCGCGCGAATTTAGCCACTCGGCCGCGGGGCGGCCCCCCGAGCTCTCTTATTTGCTTCTTCCTTTGGTGTTGTCTCACTGTGAACGGTACATTATTATTTTAAAAAGCAACACTGACTTTGTGACCTGGATGTATTATAGATTCATACAATGAAGTAGGTCTCCTCAAACTGGTCACCAACTTTCAGTTCGGTAGTGACTGCTGTGGGGACTACTATAACAAAGACAGATTTAAGAGGAGATGAGGGAGATGCTGAGAGAAGGAAGAATAAAGAGGTAGCATGTGACAGAATGAGGGACATTTGGCAATAGTCAAAAAGAATATCAACGAGAATTTGATATGCCTTTCTATCTACTTTTCTTTTCCCTTTGTGCGTTATTTTTTAAATTAACAGTTTCCAACCCTCCACCAAGAGTGCATCCTATTTTATGGTTTGTTTATGGACTATATAGGGAGGCTGCAGCTTTCTCCTTCAAAATGTCTGCCCTTTTTGCCCAGTGGTTTATTGCATTACTGCCATCATTTAGGGGCACGAATAATGGAATGTCATCTCCCCTCTTGATCTTAAAGAGGGCGACTTAAGAAGTGCATTCAGCTAAGCTGTGTCTTTCCGTTTCATAGGCATCACCACGGTGCTGACAATGACGACCATCAGCACTCACCTCAGGGAGACCTTGCCAAAGATCCCTTATGTCAAAGCGATTGATATTTACCTGATGGGCTGCTTTGTGTTTGTGTTCCTGGCTCTGCTGGAATACGCCTTTGTCAATTACATCTTCTTTGGAAAGGGACCCCAGAAAAAGGGAGCTGGTAAACAAGACCAGAGCGCCAATGAGAAGAACAAGCTGGAGGTGAATAAAGTCCAGGTAAGGTATTAAATATTCCTAAAGATTCTTCCAACATTTATCAGCAGCCTGGTGCTCAGAGCTCTTGTAACAGAAAAAAAAAGTATAAAATATTAGTTCTTCTTTAATAAGACTCAAACAACCCCTCATTTTACATATTCGAGAACTGAGGATTGAAGAAGTTAGGTTGCAGGTTACATAGATTAATAACATACTGGGGCCTAAAAGTCAACCCCAAGTCCATTGTTCTTTATTCTAAACCTTATGGTTGTAAAACTATATGTAAAAGAGTAATGCCAGATCTGCTTGATAAATAAATGAGAGAACTAAAGTGAATAAACTCCACCATTAAGCGGAAATGAGGCAATATAGCACAGTGGGTACAACCACAGACTGGAATCAAATTGCCTGGGTTTGATCCCCAGCTCTGCCACTTACTGGCTTTAAAACTTCAAGTAAATCAACCTATGTGACTCTTTATCTAACCTCTCTTCTCCATGTCATCATCCAGAGAATGGAGATTATGATAGTACCTATCTCTCAGAGTTGTTGTAAAGACTGAACGAGGCTTTTTTTTTAAGTCTAGTATTTGGAACAATACCTGGAACACAGTAAGCACTCAATAAGTATTGGCTATTATTATTATATACAAGATACTGTTACTATTTTTCTTTTGTTTTACAATGGTGGATTTTGTGACATGCACTTTTACTGGGTAAAATTTAATTAAAATTAATGCTCTGTTTATTCTTTAAAAAAATCTCTGTAGCCTCTACTTCTATGCTATTTTTCAGTGAAATCAACTTAAAATTATACACATTGAAATACTGTATCCACTAAAAATGGTTTTCAAGATGGTACACAGGGTGACGATGCAAATATTTGTTCAGTTGGGAGTTATACTGAGTGTTGGGGATACTGCTCTGAATGAAACAAATTTCTTGCCCTCGTGGAGTTTAGATTCTAACACAGGAAAACAGTCAACAAACACACAAAGTATCAAGAGGATAATTTCGGTTAGTAGTCAGGGCTATGAAGAAAGTAAAACAGAGTAATAGGCAAAAGAATGATTTGGGTCAGATCCAAGGTAACAGGGAACTTTGATCAGGTGATCAGGAAGACCTCTCTGAGGAATTGCCATTTGATCTGAGACCTAAGTGATGAAAAGCAGCTAACCATGCCATGTCCATTCCAGGCAAAGGAAATTGCAAGGACAAAGGAATTGCTTGCTGTGTTAAAGCACTGAGGGAAGACCAGTGTAGCAAGAGTATAGTAAGTGAGAGAGAAAGCAGAGCAGTATGAGATGTGGTTGCAGAATCAAGCGGAACCCAAATTATGTACCTTCAAGGTGTATCTTCTCGCTCTTTAGTAGGATATCAAATTTGTATAAACACTGCCAAGAATTTCAAAAATTATAAGTGAAGAAAACATACAGATTCAGCCAAATGGTCAAAATTCAAAACAACGCATTCAAATAAATATTTACTCTTATGTGAAACACTATGGCTGTTGCTAAAGGAGAAGGAGTTGGCATGATATTTGCCCCTGAGAATCTCCTGATCTTGGTGGAGGAGGAAATTATACTCTTATGAGGTGACTGGATTATAAAATGAGACAGGACAGCGCCTAGCTTGAGGAGTATATCTAGGAGGAAGAAGTTTCCCATTGTCTGATTGTAACCATACCAGCTTTCCAAGTATTTTCGCAGTAGTTTTCACGGCCACCTCTTTTCTATTTTCATCCCCATCTCAGTTGTCTTCTAAACCCATTAGCTAGTCATCTGCATAGTTTGGAATGTGTGTTAATTGATATATCATGGGCGAAAGCCCTACATAAATAAAGTGGGTTACGTTCTCTGGTAGGAAACTTCCGAAGATATGCACTGAATGGACACTCAAAGACAGGCAGAATTTGGGAAGGTAAAAAGGAAAAACTGGGGCCTTTCAATTGGCTAGAAAAGCAGTGTTCTCTGGAGAGGTAATTAAATAGAAAGGTCAAGCAAGCTGAAATCTATCTATTCTGCTAAAATTAAAAGATTATAAAACAAACTTTAACCATACTCTTTGGGCATTTGCCTTGATTCCACCCCAGAATATGAGGACTTTTCTAAGGTGCTAAGGGACAAGTTAAGGCAGGAGGAAACGCTCACATGCCATTTCATAGCTGGATGTATAATACATACTGCTCTGAAAGGATTTCATGAGTGGCTAATAAATAAGTAAAGTGTTCCCACCTGACTGATCTTTATTTCATAAGCAGGCTGTTTGAGTAACACTGGGCTTAAACACAGTAAGATCTCATTGGATCTCAAATTAGGAATCTTTTACTCAAGGTGAAACGACTTTTTTTATTTGAATTCTAAAAGAAAGAGTACAAAAATCTCTCAATTGTCAGGAGATGAAACTCTTAAAAAAAGAAAAAAGGTGTTTTTATCCGTGGAAAACTAGATTAGGAACTCCACAAATACTTTTCACAGAAACATAAGTGGACAAAGTTATGCTAAAAAGCAAAAACAAAAATCATCCTAAGATATGATGGAGCAGTTTGTATCAGACTGACCCTCCAGTAGATTAAAAATTTCAAGCCCTGAGCAAAATTTTAAAAATCCGCTTGAAGACACAGGAGAGTAACTGAAACAAGCAAAAATTAGAAGAGAATCAACTCTCACATGACGGGAACTACACTATGTGAAATCTGTGTTTATACGGCTTTTCCACCCAGGATGCTCTCCAGTCTGGGGATGTGGGACAGCAAAACACTGCAGTTTTATTGGTCTAATGAATCAGAGCGTGGAGTTTGATACTTTCAGAGTTTCTGGAGATTTTTAGAAAGAAGTGAGCCACAGGGAAAGCTTAAAATCTGAGCATAAACTTCCCATGAACCCTTGGTTGATTCCTCAACTACAACTGTACGGGTAAAATGCCAAGAAGTTCAAAAGGGAAAAACAGCCAAAAGACTGGGGTAAAAAAAGCAATGAATGGAGATTTCAGCTATTATCCACCATATCAAAGTCAGAGTTTGGAGTCTGAATCCAGCCCTTTAGGGCAGGTTGATAAATACATTAGGCTTTCCACTAAAACCCCAAAAAGATCACACCTTAGGAGGAAAGACTAAGTCACAAGAATAATTCCCTTAACTCTCCCTGAGTTAAGGGAAAAACTATAGTAGACTCACCCTAACGACACATAAAACCAAGTCCCTGCACATTCTAGGTGATCTATTAGTAATTAAACTACATAACTGCAAAACTCAACACTTTCCAGGGAAGGTAACATAGTCCAGAGTCTCTACAGTACGTCGTCAACATACTAGTATAAAATTAAAAATTACCGGATATTAGAAGAACCAGGAAAATATGCCCATAGTCAAGAGAAAAAATTTAGTCCATAGAAACAGAGCTGCAAAAGTCCCAGATGTTGGCTTAAAAAATGACTATAATTTATAATCATAGTAACTATAATTAATACATTTAGAAGTTCATAGAAAATAGCCAAAAACTGGACACAATCAAAATATCCTATAGCAGGTGAATGGTTAAACAAACTGTGGTACATTCATACCATGGAATACCAGCCCAATATAAAGTAATGAACTATTGATACATGCAATGACTTGCATGGATCTCAAGGGCATTATGCTTAGTGAAAAAGCCAATCTTAAAAGATTACATACCATATAATTCCATTTATATAATACTCCTAAAAAAACAAAATTAGAGAGATGAAGAGCAAATGAGTGGCTGCCAGGAGTTAGTGAGAGTGGTGGGGTTGGGGGAGATGGGTGCGATTGATTATAAAGAGGTAGCATGAGGGAGAACTTCGCAGTGGTTACATAGTTCTGTATCTTGATTGTTGTGCTGGTTACATGAATCTACACATTTAATAAAATTACATGGAATTATACACACTTTATACCAACGTCAGTTTTCTGGTTTTGATATTGTACAATAGTTAAGTAAGATGTAATCAATGGGAGAAACTGGGTGAAGGGTACCTGGGACCTCTCTGTGCTATCTTTGCAACTTTCTAGGAATCTACAATAATTTCAAAATAAAAAGTTTAAAATAAAGTCCATAGGAAAAGATTAATACAATATATGAAGAGATGAGGAGTATCAGAAAAGGAATTGAAACTATAAAAAAGCACCAATGGAGATCATAGAATTGAAAAATTCTTAAGATGGATTAGCATCAGATTTTGAACACAAAAGAAAGGATTAGTGAAATTGAAGGTAATATTGGCCTTCTCTCAATTTTTCCATTGCATCAGTTCTTATCAGAAATGCTACTACCTCAGGGATGCCTTAACTGACACCCCCACTGTTGGCTTATATTTGGTACCATTGTTATTTGTTCTCATGGCATGGTGTACTTTTCCGCCATAGGATTTAACCACAATAGTGAGTATATGTTTATTTGGGTAATTATTTTTTAAACATCTATCTCTCTGTTAGACTGCAAGCTTCCTGAAGATTGGCACCAATCCTTGTCTATTATGTTTATTGTTCTTTCCTCAGTGGCTAGAACAGAGAAAAACCAGATAAGTACTTGTTGAATGAATAAATGCTAGATAGGCCTTGTTCATTCAAGGTGAGTTCTTAGATGCCACACCAGGTGTTGAGTGTTATGTCATAATGTTTTGTAAAATTCTTATATATTGATAAGTAAGAAAAAGTATAGTCCACTTCAATGTCTACCTGTCCCAGACTTTCTTATTGTTTCTATCACTTTTTTTAACGTTTTTTACAGCATGTTTTATATCAACCTTTGCTATTCTTTCTGAATCACAATGTCATATAACATCAGATAGACATAATCTTCAAAGGAGTGCTCTGGCTTAGATTTTATAAACTTCTTCATATTTAGATGGAACCCTAATGCGGTGTTATCATCTCAGGCAATTTATAATCATCCCGGCAGCTGCTTAGGTTTTCCAGTTCCTAACTTTCTTCTCCTCTTCTAAAACCAGAGGCTCAGACAGACAATGTGTCAGTAAAAATCAAGGGTATTACTTCATCTGTTCAGTGTATCATCTCCAGCCATTAACATAATAATGCAAACTGTGTGGCGTTTAAAAATGCTATTCCCTGGTTAAATTAAAAAATAGAAAACTATATGGGATTTTTCCTACATATAATGGTTGGTTGATCCTCCTCGTTCCTTTTAGATACTTGTAAACAATTGAATTCAAAAGACATATGTGCTGTGGTGGCAGACAAGTTTCATTTGAGGGATCCCTAACATTTGCCCTGCTACCCTAGAGCACAGAGAGGTGTTGATCATTTATTACACATTACCTTTGATAGCCTTGGCTGGGCAGTCATGTCATGGGGTATCTGTACTAAAGCTCCAAAAGTGCTTGCTCTGTCTTGATTTATGTTTCCACCAGCTGCACTGAAGCATCTTTTTATATGAGTACAGATGCTGAATCCAGACATTAGGAGAGTTTCAACCTCCAAGGTGATAAAGACTGTAGATTCATGAACCCCTCAGGTTTCATTTGAAACTAGAGATAGTATTTAGAGTTTTGAAAGATAGATTTCACAGCACAACTAGGCTGTTTAAGTGAGTTACTTCTGGGCCACCTTTATACTAATCCAGAACATATATGGTTGTATCTGTTTGCCGCAATGCCTGCCCATTTGCAAATAGATCCCCCTAAGATGGAATGGTTGCATGGGCAGTCTGTGATCAGAGACTGATTCAAAATCATTCTAAGTCAGGGCGGACACCAGTGGAATCTGCCAAAGATTCATACCAAAAGTGCAGTTGCAACCCCAACTGTCAAGAAATAGAATTTTTCCCCTCTGAATCAGATATTAATGTTGTAATCTGTGCTCTTTCCTCCCATATCCTATTCTCAGTGGTGAGTCATAGACACTTTCAAACATCTATACTTTCGGACAACTTTTTAAATGTAAATCAGCTCTGTACTGTGATTAATTCCAGTATACAAAATACATGTGAAGACAGGCATCATAAAGGTAAACAGCTCTCTCCTAAGTCCAGCTTGGAACAGCTCAATAACCTATGTTAGCCTTTGAGACTGGGCCGGCTCCCACATCACTACCTCACCCTCAAGCCAACTACCCTCAGCCTTTGATGAAACTTTAACCATTCTGAGTTAGCATCTTGGATTCTGCAGAAATCCAGGCAAGACCTTTGATTTCTAATGATAGCTTGTGTTAACAGTTCATGAACCTCTTTAGCCTTCAAGCCCCTGCCCAAATTCTGGCTTGGTCCACATTTTGTTCTCTAGTCTTGGTTTAATCTGGTTAACCTCCAGTCTTCAGCAGTCTTATTTTCCTTTCCGAGAATCTCAAAATCTCTCTCTCTCTCTCTGTCTCTCTCTCTCTCTTTCATTTTCTCTCTGGCTTCGAGAGTCCATTTTCTTTTACTCCCAAACAGCTAGGATTCTTTTGTGAATGAGAAAGAAATTGGACTTAACTGGCTTAAGAAAAGAAAGGGGCTGGGAGGGTTTGGCCCACACAACTGAAAGGTTCAGGCATGGTTCTAGTTTCACATGTGGCCATATACAGATGTTCAAACAGTATCATCAGAAAGCATCTCTTTTCATCTCTTAATTATGCTTTCTGTTATATTAGCTTTAATTTCAGTAAACTTTTCGCTCATGATGGTCCCAAAGCTCCAAGTTTATAGTGTCAGAGCTCTCTACAACCCTAGCACAAAAATACTCTCTTATACCCAATAGTCCCAACAGAAAAAAAGTCAGGATGCAGTCTTTTTGGACCAACTTTAGTCATATCCTCATGGAGAAATCAATCCCTCTGAGCAGGAAGATAGAAAACACTAAACGCCCACCTCTGGGTCATGTGCCTGTCCCCAGAGCCTAGAAGATGCAATCAGCCCACTTCAACCACACGCACCAAAGGAATGTCAGGCCAGTGTTGTCAGAGGAAGGTTGAATGGAATCAGAAAGGTCAAACCAATAGGCATCCACTACAGCCTGTCTCAGACTCTTTGCCTAAAGGAAAATATCTTGACTTCTTAAGATGGGATCCAAGAACCGCTGTGATCTCCTTCCGCTTTCCTTTCCTGCCTCATACTCCCTCTCCCCTTCACCAACACACTCTTTGCTTGAGAATTAAAACTCACAGCTTTACCAAATTGCCATGTTTTCACTCTTTGGAACCTTTGTTTGGCTTGTTCCCCAGAACTCACCTCTTGACTGATGCCTTCCCTTGCTCCTCAGGTTGAGTTGGTGCTCCTCCTGGAGCTTTCCACAGCACTCTATGCTTACCTTTATTTTTTTTTAATTTTACAAATATTTAATGAGTTCATTCTATACGAATACTCTATGTATTGGAGATATAGCCAGCGATTAAGAAAACAAAAGCTTACACTTGGATGGGAGAGACAGACAGTGAACATCACACACAAATACATCACACACAAACAATGAACGTCACACACAAATACACATAGAATGCCAGGCAATAATAAATGCTAAAGAATAATAAAGTAGGCCTGAAATGAAGATAGCGTATCTTCCTTCTTTGGTGTTGCAATGCCTATCCCAGAGGCTAGCGCAAATCAGGCACTTAAATGACTTTTAAAATAATAAAGGAACTAATAAATTAATTACAAAACCAAACAGGCATGCTCTTAGAATTCATGTGTGATTGGGAACTTTTTTCCTATTATATTCCTATTGTTACAAAAACAAATTTTTAAAGCATTTCCCAAATTGAGAACTGTTTGAAACCTCTCAAAATTAAATTATATATATAATAAACATTTTCTAAAGGTGGACATTTATTTAACTAGGAACAGTCACTGGTAACAATATATGCGTGTTAGTGGTAACAATATATGCGTGTTATTAATAGATTGTTTTCAACCTGTGTTGATACTTTGTGACCCTAACATATCTTTTCTCAGCAATTCCCTTCCCTTGAAATCCCTGTATTAGAATATAAGGAGATTGATAACTCTGCTCTGCCTTTAACTCATAATCTTCTCCAGTCGGGAGGAATAAAGTGTAGAAGTCCAGTGATTGTCTTGGGAGACGTTGGCTAATGCGGTAAGAAGATTCTACCTAATGTGATATAGTAACAAGGACCTATCCACTTAGGTGTAGTATTCCACAAGCCCCAAGACATTCACACACATATCGACATCACACATCCTAAGTATCTCCTTTTCAGCTATGGGGAAAGCAATCATTACTCTGGCCATAATCACTCTTTTCTATACTAGAAGAGCAAAACATTACTGATGACATTTCGGATGAATATTTTAAGGAGATTCACTGAAGATGAATCTGAAAAATGCCTTTATTTGCATCATTCAGAATTGAATGAATTTTCTGGTTATAATACATTTTATATTTAACTGTAAAAAGCACTCATCTCAAATGTCGAGATGCCCTAAGCAATCAGTGTTTTGTCCATGTAAAAAATGCCCCAATGTATAAAAGTTTCTACTTCTTGTTTCCATCATTCTCTGCTCAAAGTTCAATAAATTCCCACTAACATCAACTTAAGAAATTATTCCCTAACCTTAATGTCATGTATTTCTCAGGCTTGAACTGTGCATATTGGAATTAATTCTCAGTTTTCTGAAAATAAGGTAACTGCTTTATGGATTTTCTATCCACCATGACTTCAACTAAAGGCCAGGTACACAAGAACCAACCCTTGGAATACATGTACAAATGTAGACTGGGAAAACCTTAGTCTAGAAAGAAAAAGCCTCAAACCTGTATTTTTAACAAGTTTACTAATTGATTTGGATGCACAGTAATGTCTGAGAACCCAACCCTAGAGATTCCAGCCGTTCAGCATCTTTGGCCATTAAAACTCAAACAGAGATCAGAGAGAGCTCCAAGTCTGAGTTTTCTCATTCTGCAGACATTTACTCAGTCCCTCCGTAGGACTATCTCGGGCTGGGTTCTGGAAGAGCAAGGGGGCTATACAGCGAGGAAGAACAGAGTAACAAAAAAACAGCTGCCCTCCTGGAGCTTCCATTTCATTTGAGGTCATTGCCAAATGTGTAAACAAATGCATGACATGATGGTGGATGATGAAAATTATGGTGAAGAAAGTGGTGAGAATCTAGCCAGGTAACAATCTGGGCAAGAGCATTCTAGGAGAGAGGAATAGCACATGAAAATGCCCTGAGGACTTAGGAACATGGAGGGACCAACGAAAGGCTGGTGTGGCTGGAGCAGAGAGTTCAAGGGGCAGGTTGGTAGGAAGTACGGGCAGGGGTGCATGCAGGAGCCAAATCACATGGTGCTTTGTGGATTCGGATGAGAAATTTGGATTTTATTCTATGTCTTGACAAGTAGCTAGAAGATTTAAACAGAGGAGACATGGTCTGTTTTACATTTTAAAAGGATCACTCCAGCTGCCATGTAAGGAAAAGACTACAGGGCTGCATTCCTGGAAAAAAGACCAGTTATGTGGCCAAAGGTGATGGTGGGGAGAAGTGGTCAGACTCAGGATGTATTTGAAATTAGAGCCATTAGGACCTGGTCATTCATTGGATGGGAGAATGAGGGAAAGAAAGGAATCCAGGTTACATTTATCAACATGAGTAATGTCCTGGAAAATTGCCAATTGTTTAATTTTATCTTTGTCTTTTTCCTTCTCTATTTTCTGAATAATATAATATGTATTTGTTTAGATTTATTTGGGCTTATACTTAACCTTCTATTGCTTCTAGAAATGGTATTTAAGTTTCCACTTCTGCCACTAGTAGTCGGGACACGCAAAGAGACATGCAAATCATCTCCAGTGAAGAAGTCTCCCATCCTCCGTCCCCTCCCCCCAGCAAAAAAAAAAGGGATTCAGGAATTTGAGGCCAAGGGATTGAGGTTTGGCAGCCCTGATGAGAGCTGATGACTGACAGCAACATCACAAATGTGGCATGTTATGTGAGCGGGATAGGCAGATGGAGGATGTGGCTGTGTGGCTCTCTACAGGTGAAGGCAGCCATTGGCACTGAACAGCTCCATTAAGGACACTATAGGCTTCTGGAAGGCAGCTCATTCTGCAGCCAGCATCACTTCACTTGGCTTCCTACTCTACTTCAGAACTACTCAGTAAATATGAATCTAACTGAATTGGCTAGCAAGAAGGAAATAACTTTCTGTTTGCAAAGTAGATTGAGCCCGGAGGTGTTTCTCAACAGGGCTTTAAAACTGCCACTGAAAACAAGATTATATTTATTCCAATTACACTGAAATGAGTTCTGCTATATTTACATATTGAAAATATCCAGAACAGTTAAATTCAGTGAGTGGCAGCATTTTTCACAGCCTAAGGTACTGTTTGAGAATGTTGAGGGCAGAGAGCAGGAGAGGGTGAGTGGGCTGGAAACGGGGGCGAGAAAGGCTAAACCCAGGCTAGAAAGTGACTGTGCACATTTGCTTAGGGTCCCTACCGAGGGAAAAAATACAGCCGTCACATCAGTGTTTTCTGGACATCAGTCACCCTCATGATTTTTGCATTCCCCTTTGCATCAGTCAGAGTTCTCCAGAGAAATGGAACCAATAGAAACAAAACCAACACATATACAAAAAGAGATTTGTTTTAAGGAATTGGCTCATGTGATGGTGAAGAATGGCAAGTCCAAAATCTGTAGCGCAAGCTGGAAACTCAGGTGAAATTTCTATGTTACAGTCTTGAGGCAGAACTTCTTCTCCAGAAAACTTCAATTTCTGCTCTTAAGACTTTTAAGTGATAGGATGAGGCACCTATATCATCAAGTGGAATCTCCTTTAATTACAGTAACTGATTGAAAATGACAGTCACATCTACAAAATACCTTCATGGCAACAGCCACAGTAGTGCTTAGTCAAACAACTGAGCACCACACACTTGCCAAGTTGACACATAAAATTAACCATCATGCCTTTTTACCACCTGTACTATCATTCATTCATTCACTCAATAGATAGTTATTGAATACTCTTATATACCAAGCACTTTTCTCAGTTTGGGAGAAACAGCAGTGAATAAGACAAAGCCCCTGCTACATTTTCAGTAGGCCACTCAGGAGGAGGAACAAGTTGAAGAAGAGAGAGAACCAAGAGTGCTGCTCTGGCCATTTCAAGATTGAGATGCATTTGAACATTCATGTATACGCTGTCTTTATAAGGTCCAGGAGAAAAAGGAAATGTGAATTACTTTGATTTTTTTCACTCATAATAGTGAAATAGAAGGATAAGTATAATGTTACGAAAAACATGCACAAAATCACCATTTAGCATGCTGATTATATTTTTCTAAATACATTGAAAACAATATATACAGCTCTTTTGTTTTCTCCTTAATGCTACTCAAGTTTTAAAAATTCATTTGATGGGGTAAGAGGATATTACCTGTCTTCCTCAATAAAAATGTAAGTGCCGGGGCTGGCCCCGTGGCCGAGTGGTTAAGTTCGCGCGCTCCACTGCAGGCGGCCCAGTGTTTCATCAGTTCGAATCCTGGGCGTGGACATGGCACTGCTCATCAAGCCACGCTGAGGCAGCGTCCCACATGCCACAACTAGAAGGACCCACAACTAAGAATATGCAACTATGTACCTGGGGGCTTTGGGGAGAAAAAGGAAAAAAAATAAAATCTTTAAAAAAAAAAAATGTAAGTGCCAATAGTTTAAGAACCGTGTCTGTTTTGCTCACTACTATCATCCCAGGACAGTTGTGTCCTCAGAATTTGAAAACAAGATATTGTGACGGATAAGCACTGTCTGCAGGAAGGAATGAGAAGGTTCACCAGCCAGAAGCTGGATTGTCTCTCCCCATCTCAGGTCTCTATACAGGGAAATCCCAGGCTTTTCTTTATATGTGAGCCCCTCCAAGATTCGCCTTAGAGCAGGCCTCAGGGAGATCTCAGGAGGGAAGATGAGCGAAAGGCTCAGCAGGCAAGGAGAAGGTGGATCTCAAGGTCACAAGTGAGCAATCTTCAAAAAGATTGCTGGAAAGAGAACGAATAACCTGAGTTTGAAAGAGAGCACAGTATTTGTCCAGTAAAACATTAAAACTTAATAGTAATTGTATCGAAGCCTTATCAGTAATTGTATTCATTTCCTCTCAGTTTAGGTTCAATATGCTCTAAACTTAAAAAAAAAAAAAAATCAGTGATGTTGGTTTGAGGAATATGTGGTTAATATAACGCAGTCATTTTCCCCAACATTAGATAGACTTAGCTCCCCAACCACTGGAACCACCAAACAATTGCAGGCCTGCCCCACCACTGCAGCAGGTTCAACAGACACATACCTAACTGGATTGCACCTTCTCTGGAAGCAGATCAGAGGGAGAGAAAAATCCAGAAGGCCCAGAGCCAAGTATGCCTGCCTCCTTCTTCCAAATGTACCAGACAGGTTACTGGGAGCAGTGAAAGAGGAGAAAGAAAAGAAGCTGGAAGTGTTCATCCGGTAGCTTGTCTCCTGGGGATTGGAGTGGAAAGTCCCTTGCAGTACGGCAACATGAGGAGTGGGGAATGATTATCCCACTGGACAGTTATTTCAACATCAGCAATGCTTCAGGAAATCTGTTAGTCTGTGTCTGCCCTGGAAATCCAGTGTGTTGACATTTTCATTTGCCTCACTTCCTTTTGCTTCAAGGTTTTAAAATCTTTGATGTCTGGATCGTGTCCAATTCAGATGTTGATATTTCTAGACAACGTCTGACCATTGCAGATGTTGAAACAATGCACAACACGGCTCCTTGCTGCTTCTGAAGATGTGAAAAACCGATGGCCACTACCCCATGGATATTATTTTTGGAAAGCTGTGTCAGCTGTGGATATAAGGATAGCTTGGGTGTCCCTATATGGTTGAGGTGAAGGGAAAGGCACTCTTCTCCGAGGAGAAGGAGTTAGGGCAGAGCCAATCAGAAACTTGCCAATGTTAGCAGTGGTGAGGCTACCACACATCCACCTTACTGGGCAGCAAAAAGCTTGGAGGGTGGTGGATGAAGTCTCACACCTCAGAAGAAATGCCGGAGCACACCGTCACATACACACACACTCTCTCTTTCTCTCTCTCTCTCTCTCTCTCTCTCTCTCTCAGAGTCTATAAGACCAACTTTTAGGACAAGTCCTAGACTGTTTAGAAGAAAGACTGGAGATGGGCAAGAACTGTTATGTGACATTTCTTAAATTTTCCTAATAAAGGACATGGTAATTTTGATTTAACTCTGCAGTAGTGAAATCAGATTTCATGGGTCGTTGCAGAATTGGATTCATTATTTTATATGTCAAACCACTTAAAGCTATGATTTCTAGCTCAATGACAGAACATTTTGAGGGATTTGCACAAACTAATAAACCTCATGCAATTTACAAGTGCATTTGAGTCTGCACCAAGGTTAACCAAAACATCTTAATAAAACCTACCTTATTTGCCATGACTTCTGCGACTTCTGTTTAATGAGGAGCATCTGCATGCTTCACTGGCAGATCCTAAATTCTAGCAACTTGTTTACTTAGAGAGAGTTCATAATAATGCAACTTGATGCATACAGTATAGCTCAAGTGATTCAGTTTTACAAGTATTTTTTTAGTATGCTATGTCCTCTGCCTGGAATATTCTCCATAATGACTGTCAAAAATTGGAAACAAACCCTTGAGATTATTTAGAGAAAAGTTTTCATATATAGATGAAGAAACTGAGTTAATAATAAAACCAGGGTGAGAATATAGTTTTCAACTCCCAATCCTTTGTTCTGTCCTCTACTCATTCTTTAAGACCCACTGCAAGCAACACCTCCTTCATGAAGCCTTCATGACCCCCAATGATTTATTACTTTTATGAACCTCTAATCATGGTCTATACTGTACCGTTTAGCATTTTGTTAAAAACTCCTGTCACTCCCAAAATTATGTCTTATCCTTGTATCTCTAAGCAGATTATTATATCAGGGACAAAATCCATGTTTTATGATTCTCTTGACTGGAACACCACAGTACCTAGCAAAATCATGTGCACCACCTTGTCATCTAATGTATTTTTCTGTTTTCTAATGAATTTAACACTTTGTTCTTTGCCACTTCAATGCTACCATCCTCTGTAATAATGTAAACTTTCATATGCATGATCTTTTAAACAGTAAACTTACTCTATTATATATACACACACACACACACACACACACATCCTTGACACCTAGCACTGTATCTGGCACCTAATAAGCACTCAATAAATATTTGCTGAAAAAGAGAGAGAGAGAGAGGAAGTTCCTGAGGTTACCATGATCAGGGAAGGTACACAGGCACACAGAGGAAGTAGGATTTAAATTGAGCCTTGAAAAAAAAATATTGATTAACATGCAAAGAAGACGGAAAATTATATTTGAGACCAAGAGTATACTGTGTTTTAATCGTAAATTGGGCACTTATCTTCGTTTAATCTTATGCAATTTACTTAAGCTTTCTGAGCCTCCATTTCCCCATCTGCTGAACTAGGATAATATATATTTCACAAGGTTGTTATGAGAAATAACTGAAATAATTTACACAGTAGGATTCAATAAATAGTAGTTATTAACAACAACAAAAATTAATAATAACTCCCAGAATAAAGAAGCCAGTAGATGTGCCAGTGAGAGCATAATGAGTAGCTCAGTTAGACTAGAGCAAAATGCTTCACAGGGGGAAATGATGATAGATGAGACTGGAGAGAGAGAGTGGCCAGATTCAGTCAACACTTCTCTCTCCAGTTAACTTGACACTTAAAGCTATCAATTGCATCACTAAATCCACTGTGGATGTGGTGAAAGCTAAGGACTATGAAGTGGTGATTTCTCAGAAAAAGCACATGAGCGTTGAATCAAATAGGACATGGGTTGTAATGTCAGGTCTGGCACTTCCTATGGGAGTAAACTTGAGGACTTTGTTATTGTATTACTCAAGTAATATAGACAAAGCATCTACCACAATGCTAGGCACATGGCAGACACTCAGTAAATCTTAGTCCTCTCTCTGTAATGTACCAGCATCACATCCGCCCTCTGTACTGTTCTTCCTCTCTTTTTCTCTTTGCCTCCTCTTATGCTCTTCTCCTTCTCTTTCTTAGTCACCTGGTTCTTTTGACTGGCTACTTATACCTTGGGCGTTCCACAAGTGCTTATGGAGATTAATCTCTTTCAAAAGCATTTATGGAACCCTCACTGTAAGTCAGGCAGTATGCTAATAACGGTAGATTTAAACACAGCTGCCTGGGCTGCCCTTGGAAGAAATGTCAAACTCATTTACATGAATGAGCCAGGTCCCCTCCAGGTAAATCAGTTTGCAAAGTACACCAGCTTGAAGTTAAACAATGCCACATTGGGGGCCGGCCCCATAGCTCAGCGGTTAAGTTCCCACGTTCTGCTCGGCGGCTGGGATTCACGGGTTTGGATCCGGGTGTGGACATGGCACCGTTTGGTAAGTCATGCTGTGGCAGGCATCCCACATATAAAGAAGCGGAAGATGGGCACGGATGTTAGCTTAGGGCCAGTCTTCTTCTGCAAAAAGAGGATTGACAGCAGATGTCAGCTCAAGGCTAATCTTACTCAAAAAAAAAAAATAAAAAACAAAAAAACAATGCCACATTGTAAGCCGAATGTGCTCACATTTTCTGTAGTTCCAGAAGTCGGTCTGTGGGCATAGCATAGAGAAGAATCAGGAAATCTGGAATAGGTTATCACTGGAATGGCAGGAAGCAGCAGTGAACAATGGTGAAGATGCAAAAGTCAGAGTATAGCCAGGCATATCCTTTTGATTCATGAATCCCACTTAAGGAAATTTAGCCTGAGGAAATATTTGTGGATATGCACAAAGATTTAGCTAAAAGATATTCCTTGCAAGCTTGTTTATATAATAGTACAAAAGTAAAGCAAGCCTTAACATCTAACAATAGATTAATTCAATTATGGTTTATCGATATAAGCTATTAATAAATGATATCAAAGAGGATTATTTACTAACGTGAAAAGATGACCAGGCTATACTATTAACTGACAAAAGCAGATTGCAAAGCAAAATACACTGCGTGAGCCTATGTTTGTAAGTATATATGAACAGAAAATAGAGTGGAAGGCAAGGAAGATGTTACAAATAATGGATTCTGAAGGTGAGATTACGAATTTTTATTTTTTATTTTTCGTTTCCTGTTTGTTTCTGGTCTTAAATGTTCCATGTACCACTTTTATGACAAGAAAAATGTCATACATATACATATATGGCATTTTTTCTTGTTACAAAATATGTGTATATATATATGGACATGAATTATGTATACATATGGATTCCATAAGTGGTAGTTATTAACAAAAATAATATGTAAATATATATATATAGTCTACACACACAAAACACCACTGCACACACACACATACATACACACACATACTAGTGTTTTGTGAATGGAGAGAAATGATGGATGGATAGATAAAAGGTTAAATAGATTAGATGGATTGATAGATTAGATCGCCGATTGATACATGATAGAAAGTAGATTAGATAGTAGACTAGATAGATGATAGACGATAGATTAAAAGAGAGATGATAGTAGATTAGATAGATGATGGATAGATAGTAGATTAGAAAGATGATAGATAGATAAATAGAGAGAGAGAGAGAGAAAGAGAGTAATCTCCAAGTCCTGGAGGCATGTAGAGCCAGATGCCTAGCGAGACAGTGTTTAATGAGCCCCATGCAGTGTGATGAGTTACAGGTTAATGAAAACAAGTGAATGTCCTGGCAGTTGTGTCTGAGCCTGTCCCTTTTCCGTCAGGTCGACCCCCACGGCAACATTCTCCTCAGCACCCTGGAAATCAGGAACGAGACGAGCGGCTCGGAAGTGCTCACGGGCATGACTGACCCCAAGGCCCCCATGTACTCGTACGACAGCGCCAGCATCCAGTACCGGAAGCCTCTGAGCAGCCGCGAGGCATACGGGCGCGCGCTGGACCGGCACGGCGCGCACAGCAAGGGGCGCATCCGCAGGCGCGCCTCGCAGCTCAAAGTCAAAATCCCCGACTTGACTGATGTGAATTCCATAGACAAGTGGTCCCGAATGTTTTTCCCTATCACCTTTTCTCTTTTTAACGTCGTTTATTGGCTTTACTATGTTCACTAAGGTCTGTCCTAATGGTTCATAAACGGCTACTTTCCTCTTCTCATGATTTGTAACCCCCCAGGTCCCCAGCAGCGATCCTGCTGTGTTTTTTGAGGTAAGAGATTCAGCCATCCAATTGGTTTTAGGTCTTGCATATCAATTTTATTACTGCACCATGTTTACTTCAAAAAGACAAAAACACTATTTTTTTCCAGTCTACTGTGGTCCAGGTTATCGGCTCTTTCAGAGCTCTATTAATTGCCATGTTTACAAACACACACACACACACACACACACACACAAAGAGAAGTTAGATAGGTAGATCTTTAGCAGTCCTTCCTAGTTGCCCTGGATTTTAGTGATTTATTTTTCTCATGAGAATGAAAAGGGGACCTATCTCTCTGTGTGCACTGCTTCCTGGTAAACCGTAACAATCTCATGCTGCCAAAAAACAACACAATTTCCAGGATCTCAGAAGACAAAACAAAGCCATTGACAAGTTACAGATTTCCAGGAAGAAGGGAAAACAAAAAGAAGCCTAGAAAAGGAGGACTCCCCTCCACCCTCAAGTTCCCCTAACTCCCTGGTAGGCGGGGTCTCAGCTCTATGGAAGAGGCGAGAGAGTCTGGCACGCGCTGATCCAGATTACACAAACTGAATCTGCCATCTTCACCTCACCAGTAAGCTAGAAATTCTGAAAAATGCTCCTTTTTCAGACTCCCGGGCAGATTTAAAATTAACATTAGAATCCAACCTGGTGGCCACTGAGAACATTGTTCTTTTCTTGTTGAGAATAGGAATTTGGGGGGCAATGACCATTTTTGTAATTACTTTTCAAATGAACAGCCCTGAACTTGCTTATTAGCCTGGAATCACTTGCCACTGTGCCATGAAGCCATGTCATCACATTTCCTTGGTTCCTGCTCCAGAGAGATTGAGGAAAGGGGGGTGGGGGACGTGGGCTTCAAAGAAGAGGGTGGTGAGCAATTTTTGCTTGAGAAAAATATTGCCCTTTCCATGAGGAAGGCAAGATTTATGTGCTGTGAAAAGGGTGCCTGGGCAGTTACCTGAACTGCCAAATCTTAAATCAAATAGTATATATTTCTTAGCCTTCCAGACAACAGTATCTAATGGTGACAGCTAGTTGTACAGGCCTCAGCTAGCACTTTATGGCTCTGCTCTCTGAGCTCTGCATTCCAAAATATGAAACGAATGCTTCAGGACATGCATGCACACCCATGTTGTTATCATTCTCCTCCAAGGCCAGATTTCTATTTAAAAAAAACCTTCAAAACAGCAAAACCACAGATAGCAACAATGAAGACAAAAATCACTGGGCCTTCAAACATTTATACCAGCCCCCAAAGTACAGACCCTGCCTACACTCATTAATCGCTGTCATTACTGCTCTGCCTTATCTCTGCTCATGGATTACGTTGGTCATGGTCATCATAGAAGAGCAGCCTTCTGAACCCAACACACAACTCTAAACATGTCCAACTAGCTACAGTTGAGATTTCCATTTTGTGTCATTAAGCCTCATTGGTTTTTTTCAGCCTGCGTATCTAAGAATTCTATATGTTCATTTGCAAGGTTGAGCGAAAGCCTAAGTTGACCAACCAGTGATAGAGGTGACTTGGGAGCTGATCCTTGGATGTGAAATAAGGGTTGAGGTAATAATAGGGATGACTGCCTATTTGATGATCTGGTTTTCTCTCTAAGGCTGTGATGAGGGCCTGTGTTTACAATAGCATGAGCTGCTAGAAATGATTGTCTTAATTGGAAAGATAAGGCTGAATTCCTGCTGATGAGCCCAAGGAAAGAGAGTTATGATATATTCTTTTAGAAAGCAAGAAGAAAAAAGAACCCTAAAATAAATGAATGCTTATGCTATAGATAATATACGTTAGTAAGAATATAAAAACTCTGCTTTACCTGGAAAAATCATCTCAAGGTTTCATAAGAAATTACTAGGGTATGGAGACCAAATTTTCATTTAGTTTTTCAGTTGTATAATCACAGTTCCCTGGTCACAGAAGTCTCCAGCCTCTAGCGATAAAGTGATCCATTTTGAAACTCTGATTAATTCCTTGGCAGGGTGAGATGCTTTGCCGTCATAAAATGCCCAAATAGCATGGAATGTGGCCATACCCATGATTGTAAGGTTAATATTACCAGTGACCACTCAGGAACCACTGTCTAGCCATTTATTTTAAATACAGGAAGGGAGACTTTTGGCTGATACCTCGCAGGAATGAATCGTTCTGATGTCAAAGCTCTTTAAAAAGCTTTTAAGAATGAGTGCTAAATCAGAAAGTAAGTATCTGTAATCCATGTTCCTTAACAAAATTTCTCTTTATTTATCTGTTTAGATTATTCTACTTGGAAAAGATTGAGGTAATTTATATTTTTATTATTATTTTTACCTTGCCTTAAAAGTTAAAGAATCTGATGCTTGTAGTTTTAGACATAAAGAATCTCCGAGGAAAAAAAAGGACATTTTTAATTCTTATATCTTAACCTTTGTAAAATGGAAAATTGGTAAGCCTGAATCTACCATCAGGCACAAAATAGTGTGACCGTATGACTTTTTGCATGGAGAGGGTCACAGCCACCATTGTGCAAATCCTGTTAAATAGTTCTGATTTTAGAGGCAATGGCAGCCAGAAAAATGGAAATGTTACCATATTTCTGGTTAATAACCTCTGTCCCCACTCCCTTCTCCTGGACACCTCCTAGCCAAATCCTCCCCTCTTTGTCCCCACCCCCCTCCTTCCAGGCTGACCAGTGCATGGAAAAAAAATCTTTCTTTTCTGCCTCCTCCCTTGTCTTGCCCAAAATGATGTACGTAAAACATAACAGTTGTTAGACATTCTTAAGTGCCCCCAAACTGGTCCCCATTCCTGAAAGATTCAGATCAGTACATTATGGAGGGTTACTATTTAACTATTATTGAGTTGTTTTCTTTTTGCCATGAAAATAGCCATAATCTCCTATATTACCGCAGTGGCAGCAGAGGCTGAAAAATCGCATGGACTCGCTCTCTTATGCCACAGTCATGTCCAGGGGACCCCATGTTCACAGTTCATAAACTGTGACATAAACTGTGTCATGGACTTAACCTCCGTAGATGCCGCAGAAATCCATCTTTCATTTAACAGTGATGACTACTCACTCATTCCTTCCATTCATGTTCCTTGGCTTAACATATCAGGGGTAACATGTACATTACACTTACCAGCTTTGTGAGGCAAAGAACCAGGTAAAGACATATCTTTGGCTTGAATTATCCATGATTATTGCCTCCTTCCTCCACATTGCCAAATAGAAACAGCAGACTGGTTGGTAATTCTGCTGATTAAATGATATGTGTTTTCACATATACCATCTTTATTGTGCTTTACAATCAATGAAAGATCTTGAAAATGCAAAGAGAAAATGTGGTGCAGAGAATAAAGTTTGGTTTATGGATCCAAGGATAGGCTTTCCTTAAACAAACATTATGTACAATACACAGAAATATTGACTAAATTCCATCTTTCTAAAATCAATGACTACTTTATAAATATTCATTTAAGAAAGAGCTCAATTAAAATTTGTCAAGTTAAACAAAAAAGATATATTTATAATGCTAGAAGGAAACAATCTCCAAGATTTCTTATATGGACAATTTTGAATAGTATCTTACCAAAGGGTGATGTACCACAATTTTTTTTCCTAAACAAAGTGTAATTATATATCCCAGGAGGGAGGAAAAAGGAATGTGAAAGCGTTTGTTCATGCTGGTCCAATCAGAAGTTACTGGGATGAGGACAGAAAAACAAACAAAAATATCTCAGTTTCATGAAAGCAAACTAAATACAAAGGTAAACTTGTTAAGAGAATGTAGAATATTGTGTAAACTTCCTTGTAAATTTTGTACATAGTTCATTGAACTGTTCCCTGTTATGTGGTGGTCCTCAACTTTGGGTGGATGTTTGAAAACTCTGAGCATTGTAAATAATGTAAGCTTATAAGGCACTTGCTTTTATTCATAAAGTGAAATGACTAGTGATTTGGGCCCAAACCAGAATCTTTTTAGGTCTTGCTCTTTTTCTGCCATTTTGTGTATGCAGCTGTGTAACTCTGCCAGGTGTCTGTGATCCCTGCCTCACGCCCAACCCCACTGAAAGGGACAGTAGCTGCCAAGAAGGCTGCACAGTTGTGGGGCTCAGGAACAGCGCACCAGCAGAGACAGGAACTGTAGCGAGCTGCTCCTGGAATTGTGTCATGAAAAGTAGAGGTGTTTTTATCAGTCATTCGTGGCTATTCATATATTCAGATACTGAATTGTCCATGCTGTTGAGGGGGTCAGGAATGGAAGAGATGATCAAAATCCACAGGTAACACAAAGCTTCATTTACACCAATAGCTATAGCTTCTACATTTTTTCCTTTCACAGTGTTTCCCAGAACTTCCAATAAAAAATAGAAGTAGATGGATGGGTTTGATCAGGGTAAACAAACAGTCAAATGTCCAAATGATGGGAAGAAGAAAAGGAAGAGATAGGAAATGACATTGATAACACCAACTGGCTGATTCATCCCTGAAAGATCCAGAGGTAACCATGTCACTATTTTTAAAAGATAAAGAGAAATATTGGTAAAACTGGACTGGGAATTAAAACAAGTATTTTTCAACAGGGGGTCAGAATATGTTTGATATTTCCTAAACTTAAAAGAGAATTAAATCTTCTAAAATATGTTTCTCCCAAGTCCTAGTGTTCTTGAAAAACTCCTCAGAATGGTGGGATATTACGCCACAAGATGTGTTTCCATGAAAACTGGCAGTCCCAGAGAGGGTGATGGTGTCTACAGAAATTCAGGATATCCAAACAAGCAGGGACATAGCTCGACTGCTTAGTAATATTTTACAGTGAACAATGGCTTTCTTGGAGATAAGAGCTTAGTAAGGCAGGGCTTTTTGTGCCAGGAGAGTGCAGGGAGCCGACCTTGTGAGACATTTTGGCTCTAAAATGTGCCAACTAGGGTCCACCATTAATTGAATAAGATAAATGCCCTATTGGAACTAATCAGGTCAGTCAACTTCTATGTCCAGAACACATTGTGCTTTTATTTTAATCATGCTTTTTCTAGATAACAGAAATCAGCTAAATTGACAGAAAACTTAACTGTTAGAGGCTGCAACTTCATAAGCAAACATTTGAAAACAAATCCTTTTTAATGGAAGAATTGCAAACCAGAAAACACAAAGTTCCTGGAAGGATAAGCATAAAGAGTTTAGAGTTTGTTTTCACTTCTCCCCGAATTTCCGTATTTAAACTGAAGAGGTGTAACTGTTGTTTGTTTTGTTTTTCCTAATTAAAAAAGTCCTTGGTAAATCAGTGGACTCACAACCATTCCTGATTGGCCCCTAGATACCTTGCACATCCTGGAGTAACCAGCACTCATGGCAAAGGCTTCAGCAGGAACTCAATGTGGGAAAAGTAGGTGTATTTCTTTTGAACCAGTTGGGAAAGCAAAGCATTCTCATGAGCGACTCTACCTGCATTTCCTGTCCTATAGACAATAGAAAAGTAAATCAATAAAAGAGAGGCCAAATAACATTATGCATTTGCCTTAGGTACACAGGGTTACAGATTCACTAGCTTAAAACAGCCCCAATTGAAAGCCAAAGGATAAATAAAAGCAATCAGTTTTGCTACCTGGCTGGCTTCTACTTCTCCCTGATCTTCCTTTTGAAGAGAAACAGGGAAGAGGGGACGTTTTCCAGTATAATTTTTTATAGGTGACAATTATCAAAATATGATCTGTGTGTGCATTTTGCAGCTTTGGCTGTGTAAAATAGCTGACCTCTCTTGTGTTCCTTCCTTCCCAGCACCACGTACGATCCTGCCTCATGCCTTAACCCAATGAAATCACTTCATCTATTTTTCCACTTTCTCATTTCCAAACTTCATAAGATATCTTGCCCATGAATAGGTGAAAACTTCAGCTTCTTTGGACCTATACTGCATATCTTCAACTGAATCCACAAAAACAAGGAATCTTAATAATTTCCCCAAATCCCTACTCCTATTGCCCTTAAAAGGCCTTTGGAGGTAGTTTGTATAAATCACAGTAGCCTCCTCTGAAGTGCCTTGGATTATTTTTCTTTCCTGCTCTCCTGTCCCTTATGTAAAGAGTACATATGTTTACATAAACATTCTCTCTGCCAGCCTAATTCAAAATAAAGTGGAAATAAAAAGCATTAGCTCAAACCTAGGAAAACTTACACTCTCTACACCAAAGTTTGATGATAAGACCATCTCCTTACGTTATAATGTAGATGTAATACTGTGAGTTCACATTGCATCAATTCTTTTTCATCAAACTTGTTTATTCATGCCCTCTTTCAGTCTTAATTATAAACCATTTAAAAATCTATTATTATTCCTCTCAGAATGGCTTGTCATTCATGTAGAACATCACTAGTTACAGACTCTCCTCTAGGAACTGGATCCACTTCATCCTTTCCGTATCTGACTCCTATTATGGATTTCCACTTCTATGCATCATCACCCTACCTACTGCCCTCAGCCTTCTAGCGGACGTTACATATGGTTAGTAATTGGACAAGTCTTAGTACAAACTGTCTAAATTGCCCCTATAAAATACGTAGACATCTTTCTCCTCCAGACAGCATTTCTATAGACTTGGAAAACAAAGAGTTCTAAAGCCAAGCAATGTGCAGCCTAACCCTAAAAAGTTAATAATAAACGAGCTGCATGGTGGGGAGAGGAAAATTATGGTGGACAGAAGACACCGTGGAGTTAGGATTACATGATATGGCTCTTATGCTGTCTCTACCCCTGCCCAGTTGTGTGACTTTGGACCACAAGATGACCTCCAAGTTCCCTTCCAGAACTAAATTTTAAAAGGAATTTTAGAAAGGTGTATTTGTATAGGAGATTACAAAGATACAGGGGCACCATGTCCTCTGCTAACATAGCCACACAAATTTAGTAATATTCCCTGTTGCATGTCTTTGAGAGTAAGCCATCGGAGTAAGCCATGTGGTGTCAAGTGAACTGAATTCAATACCTGTTCATATTCCTTTAAAAAATATAGAGAACATACAGTTAAATCTGCAGACAAGTGTAAAAAAATTATTTTACGATTTTAGTAATGGTCTTTACTACAATATTTCCCTGTAAGAGCACTGGAGAGTCTCAGAGAACGTAAAACAATGTGGTATCTATCTGTAGATCTCTGGAAGATGCAGATCCCTTAGACCATTCTGTTAATTCAGTCAGGAAAAGCCACGAAACATCCCTCTTGAGTGGAAAAGCCACCTTCGAGGCAGCATCAGAGCAGAAAAGCTGTTGCAGTGTCCTTCAGTAGTCCTCCCCACTCCTGGACTCCATCACTGTCTTGTGTTCTGGAAGTGGAGTCGCAGATAGGCTTGAGCTCTCAGGCAAGAGGCAGCCTCCTATTATCTAGTTGGAAAAGATTCCAGGTCTTTAGGACCTCTGTTATCCGTTCTCCCAGCCCACTTCCCCCAGCTCCTTCCATCCGCCACTTAAACTGGTTAAATCTGCCAAATGTTTTAGGCACAGCCATGAAAAAACTGCAAGATTACTTATTAACATTTCTAACTATTCATATTTCTAAAGCATGCATCCTCCCCATTCCAACCTCTGAACACGATCCCCAATGTGATTCCTGCACACAGATGTTCTTAACATTTTTCCTTTTTTAAAAGACACCTTCCAACTCTAAATTCTCATGATTCTCCTGAGAGCCCCCTGACCATTCACAATTGTTAGAAGAGTGCCTAGGAATTTCTCCCTCCCATCATAGGCCAATCTATGAATAGGGCTGCCTTTTTTTAACAAAGTGAGCCAAATGTTATGCCCCTCAACCTCATACACCCTACCAAAAACTAATGTTCCAACCTTCTGATGAGCAGGTGTACTCATCACTCCTCTTAAAGTAGGGAGTTAATAGTGTCCTTTTTCTGGTTTCCCATCCTTTTTACCTAGAGATAGTTTCATATTTAATGTCATCTTTTTGAAGACAGAGGAAGCAATCCTAAGTCTTTAAATTCTCACCAAGTTGAGATTAATACTTACAATATGTATATCAATTAGGATTCATTAAGATCTAAGTAACAAAAGATGCAACTGAAAGTAACCTTAACAATCAAAATGTTACTCTCTCGTATAACAGTAGGTTCAGAAGTAGGGTGGCTACTGGGTTAATTATTTCAATAGCACGATGATGTGATCCAGGACCCCCTCCCTTCCATAACCAGTTCTTCCTAACTCTTCATGTTCTCAGCACCCATTGTGGTTGCAAACTGGCTACACTCATGCACCCATACGACCTGGCAGAAGAAAGGAAAGTCCTGCCTTGGGTCTCTTTTTTTTTTTTTTTAAAGATTTTATTTTTTCCTTTTTCTCCCCAAAGCCCCCCGGTACATAGTTGTGTATTCTTCGTTGTGGGTTCCTCTAGTTGTGGCATGTGGGACGCTGCCTCAGCGTGGTCTGATGAGCAGTGCCATGTCCGCGCCCAGGATTCGAACCAATGAAACACTGGGCCGCCTGCAGCGGAGCGCGCGAACTTAACCACTCGGCCACGAGGCCAGCCCCTGCCTTGGGTCTCTTTTTAAGAGCAACAAAACTCCCCTAGCAGTCTTCTCTTTTGTCCCATCGGCCAGGGTTGGATTACATATCCATTCCTGAACCAGTCACTGAGAAGAGGAATGGAATTGTCATGACTGGCTTACAACATTGACCCTCCCCCCACCCCAGAGCTGCCCAATAACTGAAGAAAAAGAGGGAGGATATGTGAACAAAAAGAAGGAAACATGGCTTTTGGAGAGACACCCAAGAATGACTGTCACACATTGATGTAAGGCAGAAAACATTTCCCACACATAATTTCACGATTTGATCTTCACTACAACCCCATGAAGTTATGATGACAATACCAATATTTGGAAATCGAGGCTCAAATAGGTTAATGATTTACCCAAGATCTGATAACTAGTTAGTGATAGAGTTAGTAGTCAACCTGAGCTTTTCTTGGCTCCAAAGGGAAACTTTTTCCACTCGACTACACTGCCTAGATTTAATCCTTTTTACCTTGATGATCTAGGTTTCAGGTAGTTCAAAGATGAGTGGAGAGTAGGAGGAAAGAGAACAATTTCCACCCGCAACAGCTAGTTGCTACGTCCAGTAACCACTCCTGTTCTTTTTTACCCCTCTTCTCCACCCTCCCCATCTCCTACACAAAAGCCTTTCATTTTTCTCACAAGGGAAGGTGTAGAAGCAATAGCTTGTGCAACAACCAAATAGCCTGAAGTGTGCCCCAGTTCTTTCTGGATAACATTATTGATAGGGGACCATAAGCCCTAGTTTGCCCAAGACAGTCCCAGTGTGTAATTATCAATAGAGCCACCTTTCGCTCTCAAAACCGTCCATTTAGATAATAAATTACGTAGTCACACTAATTATGGCATCTCCTAATTCCCATACCTACAGGATATGGGAAATATCAATAAGTTAATATTAACATCTTGGAGAAAATATATGTCTTGGCTCCCTATGGAATCATTTATTAAGTGTGACCTCAGTCTTTTCCACCACTCAGGCTCACTTATTTCTTATGGTTCCCCTTACCCAACCTCAAGCCAGCTCATCCTCAGGCCTTTCCTACCCTGCCACTGCAACAGCCACACATCATCCCTGAAGGTTCTCGTTGCTGTACTTGAAATTTTACATTTTATTTCTGCTGCCCAGATTTTCCTCTTCCTAGCCCTTCCCAATGGTGAATTAGGAATCAGGCCAATATCATCCAAAAAGCCATCCATGAGCAACTTTTGTTCATTCTGTTCACTCTCCTGCTAGCACTGCCTCAATTCCTATGACCATTTTGTCCAATAGTAATAGTTATTCCATTTTTGTATTTTCCAGCAGTTTCGCAAACAGATATTTTGCCTCTCTAAATAAAGAGTAAGATCTTTAAGGGTAAACGCCCCATTTTCTGATTCTCTTGTATTGCCCAAAGCATCCTTTGTTCTGTCCATGGTAGTGAGTCTGTAAATGCTGATTAAATGACCTACATTGGTAAATGAAGCAATTGAGAAACACATTTCCGTAACAGGCAATACTTCAGGATTACAGATAATATCTTGTGAGGCAGGTGCCCCCAGAAAACCTCTCCCAAGTTATTTTAGTCCCGTAGAGCCTATGTCTACAACCTTTAAGTGGATTTAAAAAATGCAAATTTACAGTTGAACCCAGGTTGGGGTCTGTGCAAAGTGGTCGTTGAGATTTTTTTTCCTTTGCTCATAGCTAAACAGACTGAATCCTAATACCATCATTCTAGATTCCACCAGTTCTGGCAGAATTGAACTTTCCATGGTAGTTACTACTGCTTTTCCTTTATGGAAAAACGAAGTTTTTCATTTAAGTTTTATTTTTCCCATTTACCCACCTTTGCCTTACTAAAAGCCTTTTGAATCTAGGTTCTGTGGGATGTTTATTCTTGAAGGTGGGACTGCACTGCATATTCAGAACACTCCAATGTGAATTCTCAGAGAATACTCCCAGAGAGTATTGCATCCAAATTTCATTTCTGCCAAGAAATAAATAGAAAGTTTAGAACTATCTAAGGGGGATGGGCAGTTCTTGACATTCACCACTGTTCCTCGAGACTGCATAAAACAGATGTACAGAGAAATACCTTTTCTGCCCCCCTCATTTCAATTGTTAACTTTCCTCTTCTCCTGTTATGTATATTATTTACATACTTGCATAAAAGAAATATATCATTTGCAAGCCTTACCTCAGAGTGGCAGCCAGCCACCCGTTTTACTAGACAACATATTTTTCTACTTGATACTCCCGCAAATACTTTGAATTGCAGTGTATCTGCTTTTTCTTTATTTAAGCTAATCAACGCATGTTAATCTGTTTCTTACGTCTTTTTGAAATACTCACTGGATAAAGCTTGAAATATTTTATATTTTGCAACAGTGCCCCTGAGACATTTTTAGGGAAGCCAATTGATTATTCCAATCACCACAGTGTCATGAAAAACAGAATTATATATCCAAGTGATATTTCATATTCAGAACATCCACTACTCTTCTAAGTAGGGAATGCTCGTGACTCGATATGCATATATTTATTGACTGTGTTGCTCAACTCCTTACTTTAGAGGGGCCAATACCCTCTTGATAAAAACTATCATGTGGCATTATTACAAAGTCAAGATTGCATGAGGTTTTTGGAAATTCCAAATGATATGTTTACAAGGACCAAAAATTTTTTGACATCTTTAAACAAGCTTTTTATTTTTGACCACCAGGCAGCATTTTGTGCCATTGTGATGGGAACCTAATGGCTAATGTGAAATAACGTTGTTGTGTCATTTAAACGGTTAAGAAATGTAAATTGGAAACTTTAATATTGTTTAAGTATAAATAAAACTGTTTTTGAGAGAAATGCATCTGGGCTGAGGATGGCTTGCTTGAAAAATTCTCTTGGCTGTCCATCATCTCTGAATAATTATTTCACTCCTTTTGACTTTTCCCAAGGAGACTCAACCTGAGGCAAAAATCTTTATACAGAGATTCAGGTTTGGGAAAGCAGGACTCATTAGGCTAAAGAATAGGAAAATTACTATCTTGCCAGTAATGGAACACCTCTTTGGCTACCACCTCACCTAAAACTTGATTGAACCCCAAAATTAGCTAAACTTTCCAAATCAGTCTCCCGCCATGTTAATTCATAGCACACTGTACTATAGCTGGGGCTTTCAAAAGCAGGTGCTATATATATATATGTATATATATATACAGAAAGAAATTCATGCCTTCTGTTGCCTCTCAAAATCCATTAAGCTTTTTGAATGTTTTTATTCCTTGTGTTTTTAAATCTCCTCTAATCAATTTGCTGAATGGTCTATCTACCCTCCTACCAAGCATAATTGTAGCTAATTCTTATCCTGATTGGTATTACACAGTTCTTGTAAATAAAATAATCCCTTTCTCCCTCTTTATTTTTTAGCAGGCAGAACTCCTTTAATTGCAAAAAAAAAAAAAAAAAGTTACAATATTTTAATGTTCTTTTGCTTTTTTGACACAAGCATTTGCTTTCTTACATAAGCAGATAATGCTTTTGTACACCTACGAGACACTGAAAAAGCCAAATGGCAAGAATTAGTATTCCTGGAAACCTATAGAAATTTTCATGAAAAGGGACAGGTTTAAAAAATGCAAAGAAAGGAAAGGTGGACTCCTTACTTTTATAATTCAAGTTTCTATTTTGTATCAATATATGCTGCATTTTCTGATTGAAACTGCTATTCTGTCTGATGACATCTGTGATTTTCTGTAGCTTCTCTTTACATCTGAAATCAAACTTTCATACAGGGTGTTTGATTGTACTCTTTGTTAGGGATTTGATTAAAATATTCTAGCCATTTCATTAATTCCTTTTTACGTGCTTAACATATGAGATGTCATGCCTTCACTATCTCAAAGACTATCTGTGGACAAAATCCATGAAACCTATAGACTGTGAGCTATACACATGAAAGAAGAAACAGATTTCACTCTAAGCAGAGAATCAGTGAATAGGAAACTATTCGGTGTCCTCCGATTCCTGACCCTTTGATCTTCATGGCCTTTTTTCTATTCTTAATCATTCGTTGAGTAATCGTATATTCTTGTAAAATGCAAAATCAACTTACATGCAATCAGGTATGGACACAAGAAATGCTTGTGCTCTCGACTTCAGGACTCACAGATACCCTAGCCGTCAGAGGACTGTAGTTCACTCAGTATTTTTGTTAATAGTGTGGCTGTGCTATAAAGTAGGTCGCTTTTTTTTTTGCTTTGGTACTACAAGATTTTAAATGTTGCAGCAAATGAAAGAAAACATTTGAAGGCTGGTGTCAAAAATCATCAGCTATACTTACAAAAGCCGTGTGCAGCTTCTGAAATGTAGTTTATTGCTGTAAATATGTACAATTTATGTTAGCTTGCTTATTCCTAAAACATAAATAAAACCTTTTTTATTAAAAATGCCTACATATAAAAAGCTTACTTTGTACAATGTTTAAAAACATGCAAGATTTCAGGCATATCTTTTTATAATCTTTAAAAATGTTTAGAATTCTGACTCTATCATTTGAGAGCTTTTATTGTAAAATTTAATACAAAGCTAAATCCCTTTATTTGGAAGAAATTCTTTGCAGTATTATCCAGCAATTGGAGAAAAAAATACCAGCACTTTTCCAAGAGCTTATTTCTGTACCATTTTGATTTTTTAAAAAAATATTCTTTAAGATAACACGCCTTACAAACATTTGAACGTATGGAACATTTATATATTAGGAAAAAAAGAAGTGAAGTCTCCTTGTATTTAAAAATGATGCCTAAAACGGACTTTAATAGCATCCATTTGTGAGGTGCATTATGTCGATTTTTTTTTAATCTCCACTGTAAATATAAATATTAGAGTTGGCCTATTTGTCAGTTTTTCCTAATTTGAAGACCTCCAACTTCCGTACTCATTCTCTCCCTTCAGGAAGAATATGTTGACAATAAAATAATGAACAGAATAAAGGTGTGAAGCTCATTTATCCATTAATTGGTGGTTAGAATAGCTTTTCAATAAAAGTCTAAATTTCAGCCTAGGGACAACTTTCACATCCATCCAGCAAAATAGCTGGGAATCAGCCCTCTATCAGCAGAGTCTTGGCCTGCAGAGCTAACAGTGATTCCTGAGACATCCTACATGGGCTACTATTCCAGAAGACTGTGTTATACATTGGGAGATATAAATGGCCACCCAATTTTGTTTAAATTAAAAAAGAAACAAATATATAAGTAGCATACTTACAATTTTCTATAAGGATTATAGACAATAAGAAGCTAATGTAAGGTTAGCAGCCAACATCTTCCTAAATACAGGAATGCAAGAGCAATGGGAAAAGACAAAGATAAAGATATCAAACACATCTTCTCTTCTCAGCCTTGGAGAAAATTACAATTTAGACGGGAAGACCAACAAAGTAAATGAGAGCAAGGCAAACCAGCATAGTCACACATTCACAATAACTATAAAGTGAATATGAAAGCGCCTGGCTAGAACTGGGTAAGAGAGGGTCAGAAATGTCACTCTTAAAAGGTTTTGTCATATACTGGCATGCAAGGAGGTTCTCCTTCCAACACCTGGGAAAGTGTTTGTGCACACAGTTTATCTGTGTTGTCACTAGTATCAGCCAAGGATATGGAGAAATTGGAACCCTTGTGCACTGTTGACAGGAATGTAAAGTGGTATAGGCACTATGGAAAACAGTATGGAGGTTCCTCAAAAAATTAAAAATACAACTACCATATGATCCAGCAGTCTCACTTCCAGGTATTTATCCAAAAGAACTGAAAATGGGATCTTGAAGAGGTTTTACACTCCTATGCAGCATTAGTCACAATGGCCAAGAGGTAGAAACAACTTATATC
Source organism: Equus quagga (assembly GCF_021613505.1). Classification (NCBI taxonomy): domain Eukaryota; kingdom Metazoa; phylum Chordata; class Mammalia; order Perissodactyla; family Equidae; genus Equus; species Equus quagga. The sequence continues at coordinate 3,903,453 of NW_025796728.1, read as the reverse complement.
GCCTTTGACAGATTAATGGATAAAGAAAATGTGGTACATACATACAATGGAATATTATTCAGCCCTAAAAAGGGAAGGAAATCCTGTCATATGTTAAAACATTGATGAACCTTGAGGACATTATGGTTAACTGAAATAAGTTAGTCACAGAAGGACAAATACTGCACAATTCCACTTATATGAACTATCTAAAGTAGTCAAACTCATAAAGCAAAAAGCAGAGTGGTGATTGCCAGGGGCTGGGGAAGGCAGAAATAGGGAGTTTCTGTTCAATGGGTAGAGTTTCAGTCATACAAAATGAAAAGGTTGTGGAGACCAGCTGCTTAACAGTGTGCACAGAGTTAACACTGCTGTACTGCACACTTAACAACTTGTTAAAAGGGTAGATTTTGTTATGTTTTTGCCACAATTAAAATAAGAGAGAAATGCAAAGTGGTACAGCCACTTTGAAAAAGTTTGGCAGTTTCTTACAAAGTTAAACATAGTCACACAATACCATCCAGCAATCACACTCCTGGGTCTTACTCAGTTCCTTTGAAAATTTGTGTCCAAATAAAAACCTGCCTGTGAATGTTTACTTCAGCTTTATTCATAATTGCCAAGAAGTGGAAACAACCAATTTCCTTCAATAGGTGAATGGATACATAAACTGTGGTACATCTATATAAGGAAATATTATTCAAAGATAAAAAAGAAATGAGTTATCAAGCCACAAAACGGCATGAAAGAACCCTAAATGTATATTGCTAAGTGAAAGAGGCTATAACCATCATAGACCAATTCATACTGGCCCTATCGTATCCTATTGCATCAATAATGAAATATCAAAGTTACCTTGCAGGGGCAATGAGCAAAAACTACAAATCATGTAGCAGCAGCATGCTCAGAAGATGGAAACCTTGTCCTCAGATGACCTCAAGCCCCCTAGGAACCAAAAGTTCCCTAACTGTAGAACTTGATATAAAGAGAAAGCAGCACAGAGAACCTAATAAGAAGTGAAGGGTCCCTTGATTTGTAGCACACAGGACTTACATGACTGTTAGACTCCCACCCTCCAATCAGGTTCCGCGATGCTAATATTTTGTATAACCACTTCCACTCCCAACTCCTTAAGTCTGTCCCCACTTCAGCTAGGGAAGACAGATTTGAGCCTTGCTTCCTGTCTCCTTGCTGGTCTGCCATGCAATAAAGCTCGTTCCCTCAAAAGCCAGTGCTATAGTATTGGGTTCAGTGCACATCAGGGAGCAAACTCTTGTTTGATAAATTCAGTCTGAAAAGACTACATCCAGTAGGATCCCAATTATATGACATTCTGGAAAAGGCAAAACTATAAAGACATTAAGAAAAATCACTGGCTGTCTGGAGTTCAGAGGAAAGTGGAGAGGGACGCATAGGTAAAACATAGGGGATTTTTACGGTGTTGAAATATTCTGTACAGCGGATACATGACATCAGGCATTTGTCAAAGATCAGAACTGATCAACACAAAGAGTGAACCTTAATGTATGCAAATTTAAAAATCATTTAGGAAGTGAGGGGATCCCTGCAAAGAATACAGACTAGGGGGAAAAACCTAACTGTACTATAAATGTATAAAACCACCTCACTGAGGGAGTGGAGGAAAAAGGTACTGACCTAAGCAACTTTGGAAATGAGTGGAGTCTGTAAAACTAAAACCAAAAGGAACTGTAAATAAAGCTGTTTCCCACATCCGTACCACAGGGGTAAAGATTAATAATGTGGATACTGCTATATACACGTATATATATGATCATATATATATATGCACACACATGCATACTGGACTTGAACAATTAGTCAAAAGATAGTGGATGGTAGGAGTCAAGTTTCCCACTGCTGGAATGTGAATTTACAGATGAGGAGGGGTAATAGGCTAGAATATCCATGTAGCAATGGGTTAGAGTTGGGGACGAGGATCAACTCGTGTGGAACTTAATATGGATACAAATGATTTTATAAAAAGTACTTATAGATATGTATCTAAACAGAGGTTAGTTTACAGGCATATATTTCTTTGTTCTGTCGGGTGAGAGGGCCTAAAAGAAAGAACACCCCAATAGCAGTAAGCACACCCAGATTGCTTTCCAATACTCTTCTTCAATAAAAAGAAGCAGGGCTTCTTGGAGAAATGGCTGACTCTAGCACTGGGCAGGAAACAGACAGGATGAGCGTGAACATCTTGTATTACCAGAAAGTTAAGGAAATAAAAAAATCAATCAATTCTACCCCCATTAATAGAGGCTATGTCAAATGGACACAGGAGCCAACTGAAAGAGCTCCCAGTTGGCCAAAGTACAAAATATCCATGAGTCCATAGTATATAAATAAATGATTAAATAAATTAATAATTAGGAGAGTAGAAGCAAATCTGCAGAAGAATTCCAAATGATTTCTATAGATACTCTGACCTCAAGGAGGGGGAACACAACTTGCCGTTCCTTATATATGGAGTGCACATAGTGACTTCCTTCCGCAGTGTACAGTATGGAAAAAGGAGGAATAAGGAGCAACTTCACAGCGGAGACATCTGACAAACGCTACCTCAACCAGGTGATCAAGGTCAACATGAAGTCATAAATCCTATTAATAGCATGTACCCTTGATATGATGTAATGTAAATGGCACTTTCTCTCTGTGACATTCCTCCCAAAAACCCATAACCCAGTTTAAACATGAGAAAAACATTAAATTCCAATAGAGGGACAGCTTACAAAATATCTCACCCACACTCCTTAAAACTGTCAAGGTTGTCAAAAACAAGGAAAAGTATGGGAAATTATCACAACAAGAGAAGTATATAGATACATGACAACTGAATAGAATACACTGTCCAGGATGGAATCCTGGGAGAGAAAGAAGACATTCAGTAAAAGCTTAGGAAATCTGAATAAACAATGGGATTTAGTTAATAATCATGTATCAATACTACCTCATTAATTATAACAAATATACCATACTAATATAAGACGTTATTAATAGGGGAGCCTGGATGTAGGCTATATGGGAACTCTCTGAACTATCTGCTCAATTTTTCTGTAAATCTAAAACTGTTCTAGAAAAATAGTCTATTTAAAGAAAGAAAAAAAAAAAGACAAGCCATAGATTGGGAAGAAAATACTTGCAAGGCATGTATCTAAAAAACACTTCTATCCAGGCTATATAAAGAACTCCCAAAAGCCAATAATAAGAAAACAATCCAATTAAAAAATGGGCCCGTGGCCGAGTGGTTAAAGTTCCACATGCTCCACTTCGGTGGCCCAGGTTCACGGGTTCAGATCCAGATCCAGGGCGCAGACCTACCCCACTCATCAGCTACACTGTGGCGGTGTCTCACATACAGAAAAATAGAGGAGGATTGGCACAGATTTTAGCTCAGGGCTAATCTTCCTCAAGCAAAAAAAGAGGAAGATTAGTGATGGATGTCAGTTCAGGGTGAATCCTCAGCCAAAAGAAAAAAGGGCACCAGAGAAGATACACAGATGGAAAATAAGCAAAAGAAAAGATGCTCAACATCATTAGTCATTAGGGAAATGAATATTATCAAAACTACAATGATATACCGCTACACATGTATTAGAATAACTGCAATTAAAAAGACTGACCATACCAAAAGGTGGCAAGGATGTGGAGGGAGAACTCTTATAGACTGTGGGAGGAATGGAAAATGAAAAAATTGCTTTGGAAAACAGTTTGGCAGTTTCTTGAAAAGATAAATATAAACCTACCATATGTTCCGGCCATTTCACTCCTAAGTATTTACTCAAAAGAAAGCATATGTCCATACAAAGACAGATAGAAGAATGTGTAGAGCATTCCGTGTATTATAACAGCCCAAAATTTTAAACAACCAAAATATCCATTAACAGGAGAATAAATAAACAAATTAAGATAGAACTCTACAACAGAATACTTCTCAATAAAAAGGAATGAACTAGTGATACATGCAACAACATAGACAAAACTCAAACTAATGCTGAAAGCCAGATCACAAAAAAAAAAAAAGAGCACATAGTGTCTGATTTCATTTATATTAAACTCTCAAAAATGTGAAACAATCTACAGTAGCAGGAAGCAGACAGTGGTTACCTGGGCGGGGGAAAGACGCAGGAGCAGGGATTACAAGGAATAGGAGGAAACTTTCAGGAATGACTGATATGTTCATCATCTTGATTGAGGTGATGCTTTCATAGGTGTATGTAGGTGTACACGTGGCCAAATTATCAGATTTAAATATGTGCAGTTCATAGTGCAGTATATTGAAATTAGATTTCAATAAAGGGGTTAAATATGCTAATACAGCGATAACACGTGATGAGGGAAATAAGCAGAGCCAGATTTTTTCCTTCTCAAAGGAGTACTGCATGGAGGGCTGAAACTCAAAAGGGATCTCTAGATCAGTATTTTTAAAGTGCTGGTCTGCAAACCGTTACTGGTCCATAATGACAGAAGGAACCTGCACCTCTCTAAGCACGCCGTTTAGTTCAGCTGATTTTTTTTTCATAACCAAAATTGCTCAGTACATTGAATAACATTCAAGCATAAGCTCCTTATCTAATCACCAACCTATAACAAACAGTCCACAGGCGGGCATTAGTCTACAGATACACTTTGAGCAGCACTGTCTAGACCACACTCACATATTTACTAACCTCTGTAAGCCTATCCTCATCTGCAGGATGAGAATAGTATGAACTGCTCTGGACACCTCAACTAATAGCCCGATGCTCTAATGAGCTGTAAAGTTGCAAAGGGCAGGTACCAATTAATCATGTATTGTTGCGTTATGTAGAAAGTCATCTGAAATAAAACAACATATAAAAATAAAAGGACATTTTTTATTTGTTCAGAATGTGTTTTTAAACTGAAATTAAAAATGGTTTGTTTCTCCAATGAAGTTGTTAACATCCAAAACTGTTAAATTCAATATTAAGAGTTTATAACAAAAATGGACCTATATGCATTCTTGGCTAATATCTGAATAATAATATATACACTATACAATGGTATCCATTTCTTTTTTCATCAGAGCACACTCTCCCAACCAAACATAGAAATGCAGAAGTAACAGTGTTATTTTCACTTTTTTCTGTGTTCAAGTATAAGAATTTAGTTTCTAGAATTCATAAATTCATAAACTCAAAACTGTTCCAATAAATTTGATTATTTTTTCTTGTTCATATCTGAAGAGCTTCTTTCTCTAAGAAATTTTGCATTTTATAATCTTTCCTTTGAATATGAGAAAGATATGGAATCTCCTGAGTTACATATGCAGCTTACACATTCTTTAAAAGCTATTTTTTAAAAACATTACAAATTAATCATATATATCCATAATACATGTCCTTGCTATTCACATACTTCTTTAAGCAATATTCAAGTATATTTGTGCTTTGTATGTTTACATTACTTTAGAGCCTATTTTTAGCTTTCAATAAAACTGTTACAGCTATAAAGATTTCTCAAATATTTAATAAATGAGGCAAAAGTCATTACAAAAATATAAACAGCTATTATAGCTTTTTCATTTTTTATGCATTTCCTGGCAACCATGTAATTTCCTGTTCCTTAGATATGCTGATAAATTTTTATCTTTGATCTCAAAGCAGCTGCTTTCTCAGCTTGGCGTAATAAGTCAGCACATCACAGGTTTTCTGAACACACAGTATTCACTCTGCCGTATCAGTTGTAGCAGTGGAATCTGAGTGTTGGTATTCACTACTTCCAGTTATTTCAACTGCATGACCACCTTAAAACATAAAGCGGGGGGAGAGAGGAATCAGGTTAGACCAGAAGGATGCCAATATCTGCTAAATGAAATGCTTTGAAATCTCTGAAGAAGGGCCTGCAGAACTGATAACAAGCAAGGACAACGCACAGTAACTCATGGCACGTGCCTGCCAGGAGCTATGGTTCAGAATCATCTGTCATTTATACCAGGCTCTTCCACACACCCCGTCAGACATTTAGCCCCAGCCAAAGGTAAGCCAGGCTACCAGTTTGGTTACTGGGCATGTGGCCCAGTCAGGAAAGCACCAAAATGGCTTGAGTAACTGCAGAATATGGAGGGAAGCTGAAGTATACCAGGGTTTAAAAGAGGCAGACCCAAGAAGACTGGTTAGTAGCAAGAGAGGCTGGTAAGAATAACTGACTTTAACCATTGACACTAGATCACTGGAGAAAATGCTAGCAATAATGAAAGGAATGTACGTACACACAAATCATTATTTTTCTTTCTTTCTCACAGCAGCAGTTTCTACTGTTCTCATTAATTAAACCCTATGAGTGGTTACTGTTACTTAGCCATTCCTTTGTAAATGTAAAGTTTTTAGTCATCCACTAATTCTATTTTGTCTCAACCTGATTTTGTCATAATAACTACAAGCCATATTTTGTCTCCCATACTTTAAGGATTATAAAAGTAATTTTTTTCTACTTGTCTAGTTAAATAAGACACATTTTTCTTCAAGTCACAACCATTTTAAATCATAAAAACTCTTCAGAATCAACTAATTTCACAGCCTCAAGGTAAACATTTTATTTTTATCATTAATGAGTACCAGAGCAAAAACAATCTAGCAGTTACAACAGCACTTTTATTTTTTTCAAAAGCACTATTATTTTTTTCAAAAATAACTACTTGATAAGTTATGCTCAAAACTAAGTAACTAAAATAAGTTATAATTAACTGAATATCTAAAAATAGAGATGCAGAATACACCTACAAGTATTTTCTGTGCTTGACAAAAAATATCAGGAAAAAGAGAAACAATAAAAGTGAACTACGCGTTCTTCTTACATTGCTCTGATGTTGTCAATCAAAACTTAAACACTTTAAACTGTACAAGAAAATTAAAACAAATACCTTATTAGCTGTACAACAAAATTAAAACAAATACCTTATTAGCTGCTTCCAAGGAATTTATTAGATTCTGCAGCTCTTCTTTATTCATTTCAACAGAATATGGTTTGACTTCACCATTTTCTTTTACATCTAGATGAAGGTTTAAAAGTGGCATTTGTAATGTAGCAATCTTGTCACTAGAAAGTGCAAGCTATTTAAAATGAGGAAAACAGTAATTAATAAGTAATAAAAAGGACTATATTAAATATGCATCAGAGCTTACTAACAATACATTAAAAAAAAAAGAGTACTCCTGTTTGCTATCAAGTACAGGGAAAGGTAGAAGAAATAAACAAATTAAACCCATGCCAAACCAACACATGTTTGAACAGAAAGAGAGAAGAGAGTAAATAAACGAGGGGAAGTAGGTTAGGGAAAAAAAGACAGTCAGCCAGCACTCTGTGGGAGAAGCAGGAATCCAGAGCAGAGTTACGGCTGGGAAGTACTGAATGGGTCCAATGCAGCAAGAAACAGGGAGAATTCTTAAATAAGTGTAAAGATACCTACAGGATGGAAGTCCATCTCCAAAGATACTAAAACCACTGGTAAACTCTAAGAAATTAAGATGCTTCATTCATGATCAGCTAACTCTCTACTAAAGTATTGATAAATATGTAACCAAGACAGAGCCATTTTCAATTAGAGCCACTTGACAAAAACATTCAACATATTTACCTCACTTTCCACTTTCTGTCTAAAAAAGAGTATCCTACAGGAAATGGAAGAACCAAATATTTACGACACTAATACTTTTTGAAATAAGCACTATTGATTCATTGTCAGATGGCAAAGGGAAATTCAATTTTTCTGGAATCTGAGCCAGAAAACCCAAGAATAACTGAATCTTTGGAGTACTCCTACTTGCAAAAATTTACTTGGGCAACCGTAAGGGGCTCCTTCCCAAACAACCAACCTCAAAGCATCTCCCTTATGGTACACAGACCATAGAATCAAATCCTTAGATTTCTTTCTCCAAAAAAACAACTCATAAATCTCTGAGATTTGGAAATATCACCTTTGGGTTGTCTACCTTTTGGATAATTCTCCTTCTCAATATTTCCAATAAATGGTTTCTCAGCCTATGCTTGAATACCACCAATGATGAGGAGTGTGGTAACTCAAGAAGACGTTAAAATAATTTTCAGATACTCATAGTTTTTAAAAAATTCTTCCTGGGGCCGGCCCGGTGGCACAGCAGTTAAGTTCTCATGTTCCCCTTCGGTGGCCTGGGGTTCAGTGGTTCGGATCCCGGGTGTGGACATGGTACCGCTAGGCAAGCCATGCTGTGGTAGGCATCCCACATATAAAGTAGAGGAAGATGGCCACAGATGTTAGCTCAAGGCCAGTCTTCCTCAGCAAAAAGAGGAGGATAGGCAGCAGATGTTAGCTCAGGGCTAATCTTCCTCAGAAAACAAAACAAAACAAAAATTCTTCCCTAGGTTCAATTCAAACCCATCTTATTGCAAATCATATACTTTAGGCCTTTGTCCTACCACCTGAAGCCATAGAGCATATATATAATCCTTTATCTACATGACTTTTAGTCCTTTAAAGATAACTGTTATATTTCTACTAAGTTTTCTCTCTTCCAGGTGTTTCAAAGCAACTTCACGTACCATGATTTTAAGTTCCTGGTCATTCTTTCCACTTGGGCTCCAACTTGCTTAAGTACGTCTTAAGTTTGGCAGCCAGAACTAAAAGGATTATCAAACCAACTAAACAAACTAAAAAGATTTAAGAGTTGAAAACACACTATATTAGAACTGCTACCCTTTGCTTGAAACAGAATTTCTACCAATGAAACATAAGACTGAATCATACTGCTGACTCAAGCTACACTTTGGTAAATCAAAACAACTAAATATTTCTCATATATGCTACTATTAGCATATCTCTCATATCTTTTATATTTATCCTTTGCTTTATTTAAATGAAAAATCCTCTACTTAGGTTATCTCTGCTTAGTTTATTTTGCTTTATTTGGTCCACCACTGAAATGTGCTATAAAATAATTTTAAATTTTGACTGTATTATATTACATATTAAATAGATCTCTAGTTTTGTGTCACCCTCAGATTTGATAAGCATAATACTCATAAAAATGTTGAAGATGATTGGGCCAAGACCAGAATCACTGAGACCTCTTTCTGAGCTAACACAAATTCATCTGGTTTTGTTTATTTATCCACTTATGACTCCGTCTGTATTATTTTTCTACATTTTTCCCCACTTTATCCAGGGTCATGCTGAAATCAAGAAACACAATGCATTTGTTTTCTCCTCATCTAGGTCTAGCTACCCTACAGAGGATGGAAAGTTGGTGTGAAATTGTTCTTTATGAACCCCACTGATTATGACTCTCTTTTCAAAATGTTTCTTAAGTGCTGTTTTAATAACACATTATAGATTTCCCCTGAGGTAGAATGACATTTACCAATCTTGGGAAGACTATAAAGTCTATAAAATTCTAGCCAAACATAAAATGTTGAATATATACACACATACTCCTCCACTACTTATGACATTTAATCATTTACAGTTCTATTTAATTGAACTTATTATCATTGTAATGTCTATACACACGGTTTGTAGTGTACTGATGTCCAAATTAATGCAGAAAATGTCATTTTAATTATCTTTGATACTTTTTGGGGACAATGTATTCTCAAAAGAACAGAAATTTTAGATATATACATTGCAAAAAATAAATACTTCTTTCTATCCCAAAAATGAAGTAAAAAACATACACATTCATAAATAAATAGATTCTCACCTTTAACTGCCAATCGAAATCTTGTAGCTGTGCAGAGGAAATATCAACTATTTCTTCTAACAGAGCCTGCTTGATTTCATCTTTCCTACTTTTCAAGCATTTCATGATAGCTTCTTGATGAAATGAATTCAACTGACTCAATTGCTGAAATACCTATGAAAACAAAAATAAATGTTTAGGAAATAAGGGAAAGGGCCTTCCTATTTAAAATATACATAGTTCCATTCTCCTTTCACATACCATTTAAAATGGTAGTAAATGAAAAAAAAAAAGAGAAATACTTCTCTAACTATGAAAAGAACAGATGAGAATATACAACCAGCAAACAAGAGGTTTTAACAAATTTTTGCAAAACAGAAAGTAAAGGAAAAGGGCTGACTGATGAAGCAGCATGAAAGTGAGTGCATCCTTGGACCACTAAAGCTGGTATGACTATATTAATATATCAGACAACAGAGTCTTTAAGGCAAAAGTATTACAAGAAATAGAGAAGGATGGCAAAAGGGTGACTCAACAGAAATATATAACAACCATAAATCTGTGTGCACCTAATAACATAACTTCAAAATATATAAAGTAGCAAAACTTGGCGGAACTGGGTAAATCTACTGTCATAATTAGAGATGTTAACAAACCTCTCAGTAAGTGACAGAGACAAAAAAAATCAGTAGATATAGAATTAAAAAACACTTTCATTCTATTTAACCTAATCTACACACAGAACACTACATCCAACAATTGTATAACACATATTGTTTTCAAATGTATATGGAACATTCACCAAAATGAACCACATCCCAAGCTATATGGCAAGTCACAACAAATTTCAAAGAACTGGAATCAGACTCTGTATTTTTGGGCCACTGTGTAATTAAATCATAACAGATAAAAAATTTTTCCAAATATTTTCAAATTAAGCAAGACGGTAACACAGTACTAAGTGAAGAAAGAAACAAAATCAATCTTGCACAAACTCTTCCACAGAAAAAGAAAAAAAATACTTCCTAATTCGTTCCATGAGACCAGAATAAAACTTGACACTCTGACACAGACATTATAGGACAGAAAAAATCATAGGCCAATATCACTCAAATATAGATAAAAATCCTAAACAAAATATTGGCAAATCAAATCAAAAGACATATAAAAAAAGACAATACATCATGACCAAGTAGGATTTATTTTGGCAATGTAAGGTTAGTTTAACACTCAAAAATCAATGTGAGGCACCACATTAACAAAATAAAGGTGAAAAATAATAAATTCAGGAAAAAAGCATTTGATAAAATTCAATACTCAGTAATGATAAAAATTCTCAGCAAAGCAGGATTTGCAGGAAATTTCTTTCATCTGATAAAGGATATCTATAAAATGACACAGCGAACATACTGAATGATGAAATAGTGAACACATTCTCCCTAAGGTCAGGAACAAGGTGCTGCTTTTTTCCCCAACACTGTCCTGAAGGCGTTAGCCAGTACAATAAGGGGAAGAAAACAGAAATTAAAGGTATTAAAATTGAAAAAGAAAATTACTGCATTCAAAAAAATCCAAAAGAAATTTTATAAACTATTAGATATAGTAAGTAAATTTAGAAAGATTGTTGGACACAGAGTAGTATATAAAAATCAACTTTGTTTCTACACACTAGCAATAAACAATCAGAGAACAAAATTAAAGATCAGAAACATCAGTTACTTAGAAATAAATCTAAAAAAATATTTGCAAGGCCTCTACACTGAAAGCTACAAAACATTAGAGAGAAACTGAAGCCATTCTAAATAAATGGAAGGTTATACCATGTTCATTGATAAGAAGGCTCAATATTGTTAAGATGTCAATTCTCCCCAAAATGATCTAGAGATTCAGTTCAATCCCCATGCTATGGACTCAACCGTGTCCCCTCAAAATTCATATGTTAAAACCCCAACCCCCAAGATACTTGGAAATGAGACCTTTGAGAGGTAATTATGTTTAAATGAGGTCACGAGGATGGGGCTCTCCTGATGGTATTAGTGCCCTTATAAGAGACACCGGAGAGTTTGCTCTCTGTCTCTCTCCCTGGGGCCATGTGAGGACAAAGCTACAAGGCAACCATCTGCAGCCAGGAAAAAAGCCCTCAGTATGGAACTGATCACCCAGCCTCTTGATCTTGGACTCCCTGGCCTCTAGAACTGTGAGAAATTAATTCCTGTTGTTCAAGCTACCCACTTTATGATATTTTATTACGCAGCCCAAGCTGACTAACACTTCCCATCAAAACTCCAGCAAGTTTTTTGCTTGTAATTGACAAGCTGATTTTAAAATGCATGTGAAAATACAGAGGATCTAGAATAACCAAGGCAATCCTCAAGAAGCAGAAGGTTGAAGTTCTTCTACTATCAGATATCAAAACTTACGTAACGTAATGCAGCTTTAATTCTGCAGTAACTAAGACAGTATAGTATCAGCAAATATAGCAAAGCAGACCAATGGAGCAGAATAAAGAGTCCAGATACAGACCCATACATACGGTCACCTGATTTACAATGAAGGCTGCACAGCAATTCTATGGGGCAAGAATGGTCATTTCAATAAATGGTGCTAGGTCAAGTGGATATTCATTTGGAAAAATTTGAACTTGACCCCTACTCCATATAGAAACATTAATTCAAAAATGAATCAATGACATAAATTTGAAAGCTAAAACAATCAAGATTCTAGAAGAAAACATACAAAAACATCTTCATGACCTTGGCACAAATATTTCTTCAACAGGGCACTAATGGCACTAACCATTAAAGACAGACTGACAAACTGGACTTGAGTAAAATTCAGAACTTCTGTTCATTAACAGAGTAAAAAGGCAAGTGACATAATAAAAGAGATATAAAATACATACATCTAACAAAGAACTCATATCCAGAATATCACCCAAATCAAAACGAAAAACACATAATTCCATTTTTTAAAAAAGTGGGCAACCTACACAAACACGCCCAAATGATTTCTGACAAATGTACAAAGGCAATTCAACAGAAGAATACCCCATGATCCTGCAATTTCACTTCAAGATGTCCTCTGAGAAAGTTGGTCCACGTGGGTACAAGGAGACACATACAAAATGTTTGTAGCAACGCTATTTGTAATAATGAAAGAGCAAAGAAACAATGACCTAAGTGTTCATCAGTAGGGGACAGAAAAATAAGTCCCACTAATTTCTATCATCAGATACAAGCGGTTAAAATACATGAACCAGATTTACATTTATCAACATTGGTAAATCTAAAACACAATGTTGCCTTAAAAAAACAAATTATAAATGGATACATTGTTATCATTTACAAGTTACACATTTAAACAGCTCAAATAATTGTCTACATTGCTTAAAGATGTACACCTTCATACAATATAGAATACAAAACATGCACACCAAGTTCACAAGTGGGTGATCTCTAGGGGAGGGTGGCGTACCCGGTGGTATTTAGGTAGATCTGTAATGCTCTGTTTCTAAAACAATCACACAAACATGACATATATAAAGTAAAATGTTAACAACTGTTTAATTATGGTAACGGGAACAGAGGTGTTGGTTATATAACTTTCAGTTTTCTTCTATATGATTTAAATGTTTCACAACTAAAAAAATACAAACAACCAAAAACAAAATTACAGACACCCAGAACTTCTACTATCAGATTTTCCACTTAGGATTTTGAAGTTTTTCTTGCTATACAATATATACTTACTGATAATGGCCCTTGTATTATACGGGGCCTAAAGACCAATTTAATAAAAAATCTGAAACCTAATTATTTTTTATCATTATTATTATAAGGTACAGAAATTTTGAGTGAAGTTACCTCTTCATCAGATAAATTTTTACCAACTACAGCTTTGAAAAATTTGGTAATATCTTCTAGAACATGCATCCATTCTGCTGACTCCCAAACACTCTGATAATCCTGGTAGACAGGATAAGTTCGGCCACAAATGCCATCAATTATTTTGTGAAGAAGCTAGAGAGAAAAAAGGAAATAAATGTAATTATAAGTAAAATTATTAAACCGCTTTATCTTCCTTGGAGCAAACAAATGTTGTTGGGAGAAGTTCCTGTTAACCACAAGAGCAAATGAGATCGAAATGTAACTATTTTTAACATTATTCTATTAATTCAAAGTTAAAGAGTCACAAAAAAAGCCAGACTTTCTATAATTTTGTCCACCTTCAGAAGCGAAAATAATTTTATAGATACACTGTTTCCCCAATGTTCCTGAAAGGAAGGTGGTGAGTATAAAAGTTTCACCTTGGGATTTCTTAGACATCATATTTATACCAATAACCAAAAAAAAGGTACAACTCAAGTCTTTTACTGGAGATCTACAAACTTCATTTTGCCTTGCCTCCACTTTTCACTACATTCATACTTCTTTTGGTCCACTCCAACAAAGTCAACAGTACCTTTCTTCTCCATTTTTACATTTCTTTTTCTCTATCCTACCTCAATATCAGCAATGGAAATCCTAACACACATATAACTGAACATAGTGATTAAGACGTTGGATTTTGGAATGAAACTAACCAGTGTGAATCCTAGTTCAACTACTTAACTAGCTTTACCACGTTAAGTGTTCTGTGCCTCTGTTTCCTCATGGGTAAAATGAGGATATCACCTACCCCCATAACGTTGCTGTAAGGATTAAATAAGAATCCATGCCAATCTCTTGGCACATTCCTGGCAGGTACAAAGCACTTAAACATTGCCAGCCACTGTTATCATTCTTCTTATTATTATCATCACTATTACTACTCCTACTAGCACTATGTTCCATGCCTTTAACATACACTGACTGAGTACCTACCATGCCAGCACTATTCTAGGCAAATGATTAATATGGTTTTCTTTCTCAGGGGATATTTGTGTCTTCTAAGAAGACTATTTGAACCCAAATAACTTGGAAATGCTTTTAAGCAGCAAGCCTTCTAACTCGTTTCCCTTGGATCATATTCTACTCCATTTTAAGCAGTAACTCCTCTATAACACCACCTATCAGCACAGAGAGGAGCAACTGGTGACCCCACTTCCAACCACGGCTAATGCTCTATATGAAGAGAGTTCTTATGTACCATAAATCCACCAACATTCTCAATTTGAAATTCATTCAGAATTCTCTACATATATTCCACCTTTTCCCAAAGTGTCCCCATGCTAAAACAAAACCCAGAACTCAAACAGAAAAATAAAAGTGCTATCTTTTTTGGAATATAAATGTTTTTTCTTCACTTACGAATATGCAGTGAGCACTTCATTCCAGTTATTAAACAAGTTAATGGAAATATAAACAAAAAATAACTATAATAGCTACTTTTTATGGAGCCCCAATTGTGTACCAAACACTGCTGATCTCCTCACTACAACCCTATGAAGTAAGTACTGTTATCCCCATTTTACAGATGAGGAAACTAAGGATAAATAAGACAAGGTCCTACCATACCAGAGTCCTAGTCCATTTGCAAAAGGCAAACATATCAATAAATAAATGCACTTAAGAGTGATAGGAGTCAGAATACAAGTTTATAGAAGGTACAAAGGAGCAGAGAGGAAGCAGGGGAAAGTCTATCTTAAAAAGATGAGTAGTTGGCCAGTCAAACAGGGGAGAAAGGCATTCTAGTCACAAGCAACTGCATATGCAAAGGATGCGCATGAAATCATATGGCTCAACCTGGGGGATGACAGGATACAAGGATGGAGAGGTGGGCACAGGCCAAATCATAAAGGGCCTTGTACACAATGCCAAAGAGCCTAGACTTTAATCTGTGTTCAACAAGGAAGCAACCTTTTCACATATTTGCATTATTTTTCCATAAATCTGACAACAGGTCGGGAGATCTAAGGAGAGAAAAGGGAAATAGAAGGTGAGCCCAAAGGCCCCCATCTTCAGTTTACCAGCAGGATTAAGGGGGCCCACATTGTTGAGGACGCCCAAAATGAGGCAGTAGAGAAGTAAAAGAGACATGAAAAGGAGGAGGGAGGATGGATGATACTCAGAATTTCAGGCTGAGTGACTGGGTAAGTGGTGGTGCCACAAACTGAAAATGAGGCTACAGCCACAAAAGGAGTAACTCACGGGCAAAAGATGAGGAGCTCAGGCAAGGACACACTGAATCTGAGGTACCTGTGGTGTATCTTAGCAGAAGCCTGACACTCAGGGAAGAGATTTTTGGCCGGATCCAGAGATTTAGGAGTCATCGACATACATGGCGGTAAGGGTTGCGGGCCTTATCTAAGCAGTAGGCAGAATGAACACAGGAACAGAAGACTAACACACAAGACTCACAGTCAAGATGTACCACATGTGCCAGCTTGGCCACTTACTAGTTTGACAACCTTCGGCAAGTTACTCAAACCCTCTGCTGACATTTGTTTCCCCATTTGTAAAATCAGAGAAAAGAGGTAAGATGGTTTTTCTTGATCCTGGTAGGAATTAAGTAAGTTAATTCCCTTCCACCTCCCCCACACTTCATAAAGGGAATAAAGCAAAAAGGCAGGCCAAGATTAGGGACTTAAAAAGCTACCTACCACATACCCTTTGATACCATTCTGTAGGCTTAGCCCCCCAACCCCACCCTTCACCCATGGTAAATGGAACAGAAGTTGCACTATCAACCAAGGTGAAAATCACCACAATTTAAAACAGCAGATATTTATTGGGGCAATTAGAATTGTAATTCGGGAGATACAGATTCAGGTAGAAACCCAAAACGTGTCCTGCTAGGGAGTAAAAGTCAGGGGCTTATAAAAGCAAAGAAAGGAGATTGTATTACAAGGAATTTTAATTGGAGTTGGAGGCAGAGAGCTAGTCTTGGCTAAACATTGATTGACTAGTGATTCTATCTTCCAAAATCCACCATCCTCAGTCTTTGTGACCAGGATGTCTGTTCTCCTGCTGACTTTTCAAACAATTGCTTGTAACACAATTGCCATTTTGGCCCAGTCCAAAGGTTTGGCCCAGCTCAAGGTTCCAGACAGCAAAGCAGTTTCTCTGGAAAGGCAGCTCTGACTCCACTTAAAATGGCTCCACTATAGTCAATTTTTATATGACTTATTTAAAACTGCCTATCGATGACACTGAAGGCCAACCCACCAAAGCTTAGGATCCAGATAACTGCCCCCCGGGATAAAGCTGAGTTTAGTACGCATTGATTCCTTCCTTCCACAAACACTAATTAAGAACCCACCTTGAGCCAGACAAACTCTCAAGAACTGGGGACATAAAACAATGTACCCCGAAGGAGTTCAGAATGAGAGCGAGACCAAAGGCAAGCCAGCCAGTTAAGCAGTTGTGTTCAAGGAAGGCTTAATGAGGCCTGAATTGTTGGAGGACAGAGGAGGCAGAAGTCAACATATTAACATATTATTTACAATACAAAGTGTTAGTAAGCTGAAGCCAGAAGGCAAACAGAACCACCGCCCCCAGAGCTAACGTGGCCGCTCAGTTCTGCATATCCATATTGCTTTCTTTCAGGGGTAGGCAAATTTCCCTCCCGTCTAATACTTAAGGCACTAAGGTTTTTTGCTTGAAAGTTCAAGGGAGAAAACACTTCTCAGATTTTCCTCTTTTGGTAACCATTGGGTTTGCTTCCTTTCACAGTTCACAGCCGAGATACTATTATATGTACTTACTGTCTCCACATTTCATCTTTCAAACTCACTAAAATTTTGCTGCCAGAAACAACACTTTAACCTGCCAGTGCCTTTGATGTTAAGGTCAAACACACCAGCGTGACATATAAAGACTGAGCCACCTGACTCCTGCTCAGCTGTCTAGTTTTAGTCTCCCTGCTCTGCTGCTCACTCTGTATTTCAGCCTCTCAGAATTACAGCGGGTCCTCAAAGCCCCCGGGGACTGGCTCTCTTGTAGCCTCTGTAGCTGCCATTCCTCTGCCTGAAACACCCTCTCCCCTCTAGCCTATCTGGTTCCTACTCAGCCTTCAGGACTCAACCTAGAAATCGGGATTTTCCCGTTCTGGAAAGCCTTCCTTTGCCCCTTCAAATGTGGGCTGCTACCTGTCCAAGCTCATTCCTGGATAACTCGGTTTGGTTACCTTATTACATAGCAAGCTCCGCCTGGGCGCAGGCTGTGTCTCATTCACCAGTTTACCTTTTCCCATCAGGGCACTCAGCACACAGCAGACTTCAACGAAAACTGGCTGCACCAACGAATGAGTCTGCTTTTTTCAGATTCTCACCAGCCAGGTTCCTTCTCAGACTTGAGGTGCCAACCTCTTGAGGGAAAGGCCCCCTTGGGCCACCCTACCTATAGTAAGGCGCCCAGTTACTGGTAGCACTTATCAATTTTTTTTTTCTGTCGCCCTCAAGGGGGCAGGGTATCCTTCTCTAGGTCACCACGGTGTCCCCAGAACCTAGGACCATGCCTGGTGCATAGAGAGCATTCGGGAGGTAAGTGTTGGATGAATGAATGAAACGTAAATGAGAGGCTGCAAACCGCCGACTCCACGCTGTAAGTTTCCAAAGTCTACGTGGCAGCTCCGCCCCCAGCCCAGGGTCCTTGGTCCCTGGCCGCGCATGGGCCAGGGGCATGTCTGCGCGCAAGGCCCCTCAAGGGACAACTCCAAGCCGGGGGGCTGAGGTGGCACCCCAAGCCTAGGGCTCCTCGGCTCTCCAGGGGAAGCAGGGGGCCGGCCACCCGAAATCACGCCCCCTCCCCCTCCCTTCCCCTGCCAGCCCAAGCGAGCCCAGCCACGGCGTCCCGGTTGACCCGGCCAGTCCCGCACGCCAGGCCGTCCCGGCGCCCCGGCCCCGCGCCGCCAACACCGCACCCTCCTCACCTTCGGGCCCAGCTCGGCTGGAAGCTTCTGCAGCCGCCACAAGGGCGTCCCCTCTTCCGGCTCCATCCCTGTGCTAAGCAGAGCCGGGGTCACGTGACAAGACCCGGGCCGCTCCTCCTTCGAGATGGCTCGCCCACGTGACTCTCGCTGGTAAGGGCGGGGACAGGGCGGGGAGACCCAGGGGCCCCTGTGCGCGTGCGCAGAGACACTGCTAGCGCTCTCGTAACTAAGGAGCATCGTTTTCTGCCTGGTGGGACGTTATGTAAACACTCTTAAACTATTTTATTGAAAGTAGATTTGCAAATCTCTCAAAGCATTTTGCAAAATTTTCAGAGTTCTATTGACCTTCCTCTGCACTCTTTAGAAAGCCGTCTGATAAGGGTAATGATATTTTGGGGTGCCCTCGGGGCCACTGTCCCGGAGGTTTGGCATGTCTCTTACTAAAGTGTCCTGATTTGGAAGGTAAATTAAGGATTTACTGTGCGTGAAATGCTTTATATAGATTATCCTAAGAAGAAGGTATTATTTTCCTCCCCATTTCCAAGTAACAAAAGTAGAGAAGTCATTAAGGTTGTTAGATTTAGCAAGTAAAAATACGGGACGCCCAGTTAAATATGAAACTTAAGATAAACAACGAATAACGTAAGTCTTTTGTTATGAGTGTGCCTCAAATACTGGGCAGAGTATTGCATGGGACATATTTACACTAACAAATTATTAGTTGTTTATCTGAAATTCAAATTTAACCTGGCGTCCTGTATTTTATCTGTCAACCTTAAAAGTCACTTACCTGAGCCAAGTAAGAGGCACAGCCTGAAGTGAAAATCAGTCAGACTCTAGAGCCACACTCAACGTTGGACTAAACCGAAAACCAAAACAGCCTTTCTGTGATTTCTCTCATTATTATAGTTGTTCCTTGAATCAAGTGCTAGAAAATGCAGTGGTGATAACACAGTCCCTGCCATCCAGAAGCGCACAATTCGTAGGAGACAGAAACAAGAATTACAATCTGATATAAATTTAATAATAAAGTAGTGCAAAGTGATGAAGCATCCCACAGAGGGCAAAGTAATTATTTTAGTCTGTTGGCTATGCAGAGAAAAACTACTCTTTAGTGACATCCAGATTTAGCGCAAATGCCCTTTCTCTACTCGGTGTCCCACCTCGTGGAGGTGAAAGCAATTTCTTCCTTCTCTGAATACTCATGGCTGTCCTTCACTTAAAATATTTACCACTGTCTAGTTCTTAATGTAGATAGAATGTGCAGCTCTCATTGTCCCAACTGAAACATAATTGCCTTAAGACACTTTGCCTTTGTGCCTAGGAGCTCCCAAAGAAATAGCAGTTAATAAATGAGAATCTACGTCTACCTAATCTATGTCTCTTAGTAAGTTTACTGAGGGTAAGGTCTGTTTTCTAAGAAAAAACTAAATATTATATATTATAATATTTGGAATAAAAATATTTATCGAGCATCTACTATATGGCAAAAATTTACATATTTTATCTTACTAATCCTCACTACAACCTTCTGTAGTGGGCATTATCTCAACTTTAAAAGATGAGAAAACAAGCTTCCTGAAGTAATATCGACCTCGTCCAAGGTCACGTAGGTAGTAGCTGCAATGTCACTGGTCTGAGTTTGGAATTGGTGTCTCAGTCTGTGTGCTTCACTGGCCCTAATGAGGAAAGAAAAGCATTCTGAGGTGATATGACTGACTTAAGGCCGTATGACAGATTACTAAATAAGACAAAGAGTCACACTGAGCAGGGTCCAAGATTTAGTCAGAAGACACAGAATTAGTTTCTGATTTCTCTTTCAAGCCTCACTGGTACCATGAAGAATTGGTCTTTCTTTTGGAACCTGGTGGTAACAAAATTTGTATTTGAATTTGTTTAACTTGTAACAAATAGAGCTTTTAAAAAGTTCACAAAGATTGAGAAAGAGTGACAGAACACTTCATATTTGCCTATTGGTTAGTAAGATGTTCTTAGTGTATAATCCAAGAGGTTTTCAGAACATACTTCTGTCTCTTCCAGTCCTGTTTTTACTATGTGTGGCTGGTCCCCATCTTCCAAATCTTCTTTGTAATGAGGGTTAAAAACATGGACTCTGGAGCTAAACTTCTTTTTGTATTTTTTACTGAACTTCCATGCAAACATAAATCATTAAACCTACAGAATGGAATGGAATGCCTGAGGTTGCCTCACTGAACGCTTATTCCAAAGTCCTTTTCCTTGGTCTTCCTCTACCTTAGAAGCTGGAAAGCTGAAAACTTGCCTTCCCAGACTCCCCAGGGATGACCAAGTCAATGAGACCTGAGCTGAAGGCTGATGGGGATTTTCTTGCTGTATGCTTGCTGGCTTGCTTGCTTGCTTGCTTTTTGCAGAGGAAGATTCATCCTGAGCTAACGTCTGTTGCTAATCTTCCTCTTTTTTGCTTGAGGAAGATTTGCCGTTAGCTAACATCCGTGCCAGTCTTCCTCTTCTTTGTATGTTGGTGGTCACCACAGCATGGCTGAAAAGTGGTGCAGGTCCACGCCCAGGATCCAAACCTGCAAACCTGAACTGCTGAAGTAGAGTGTGCCAAACTTAACCATTAGGCTATAGGGCCAACCCCTTCTTTTTTTGTTTTTATGTGCTAGGAAAGATAAGGATTCAAATTCATTTACTTTTTTTTTTTTTTTTTTAAGATTTTATTTTTTCCTTTTTCTCCCCAAAGCCCCCCGGTACATAGTTGTGTATTCTTCGTTGTGGGTTCTTCTAGTTGTGGCATGTGGGACGCTGCCTCAGCGTGGTCTGATGAGCAGTGCCATGTCCGCGCCCAGGATTCGAACTAACGAAACACTGGGCCGCCTGCAGCGGAGCGCGCGAACTTAACCACTCGGCCACAGGGCCAGCCCCAAATTCATTTACTTTCAAATGGATAATCAATTACTTAGAAATACTTATTGAATATCCCATCATTTCCCACTAATTTGAAATTACATCTTTGTTAACTCTACTCATAAAAGTCTAAATAAGAGTCTTAACTTTAGGAATCAACATTACATTGTTTTGTATCCAGATAAAGTTACGTACTCTAGGATCCACAAACGTTCTTCTAAAGTATATTATCTATAGAAATTCTTGTGCAAGTGCAGTATGAAATATTAAAAAAAGTTCACAGCAGTGTTGTTTATAATTACCAAAGAATGGGAAATCCAAATGTCAATTAACAGAAGTGTAAATATGAATTTATTTTCTTCCTATTTAAATATGAGGAAAATAAGGCACAAGGTCAATATATTTTTTTTATTCATCAGATCTCCTGAATATGTATATTTATGACCAGCTATGTGGTTGGCATTTTTTTCTTTTTACCTTTTGACCCACTTTACCCTTTTCTCCCACTCCCCACCCCCCACCTCTGGCAAACACCAATCTTTTCTCTGTATCTATGATTTGTCTTTCTCTGCCTGACTTATTTCATTTATCATAATGTCCTCCAGGTACATCCATGTTTTTGCAAAATATTTCATTCTTTTTTATGGCTGAATAGTATTCCATTGTGATATATACCACAATTTCTTTATCCATTCATCCATCAATGGATACTTAGGTTGTTTCCATATCTTGGCTATTGTAAATAATGCTTCAGTGAATACAAGGGTGCCTATATCTTTTTGAGTTAGTGTTTTGTTTTCTTCGGATAAATACCCAGAAGTGGAATTGCTGGATCATATGGTACTTCTATTTTTAATTTTTTGAGGAGCCTCCATACTGTTTTCCATAGTGGCTGCACCAATTTACATTCCACCAACAGTGCACAAGGATTCCCTTTTCTCCACATCCTCACCAGCACTTGTTACTTTTTCTCTTTTTGATAATGGCCATTCTAACAGGTGTAAGGTGATATCTCATTGTGGTTTTGATTTGCATTTCCCTGATGATTAATGATATCGAGCATATTTTTCATGTACCTTTTGGCCATCAGTATGTCTTTTTTGGGAAAATGTCTATTCAGATCTTCTGCCCATTTAATCAGATTGTTTGTTTCTTTGCTATTAAGTTATATGGAGCTAAACTTCTGAAGTTCAAATCCCAAGTCTTTGAATTACTGTCTGTATAATATTAGGCAAGCTATTTCACCTCTCTGTGTCTCTGGCTCCTCATCTGTAATTGGTTATAATGATAGCACAGAATTTTCAGTCATTGTAAGTTCACATATGTAAAGTTCTTGAAATGAGACCTGGCACGTAGAAAACATTATTAAATTCCCTTCTAAGTGGACTTTCCTCTCCTGTTATCTGGCCAAAGTTTAGTGAATTCCAGAAAGCAGGGTGTCGGACAGTCTCTGCCTCAAGAATGTAATCTGACTCTAAAACCCATCGAGGCTGCTATATGGTGCTGTGTAGGCCATGTAGGTCAGTGATCACAGTTGGGAGACATGTAGAAAGATCTCAGATTAGCCTCACTGGTGTACGTGCTGAGCTGAAACTGGAATTCAAGCTGGCTGTTTGTGGAAGAGTTAATTTGGTGCTTCTTTCTGAGGTTATTTAGTTGGGATTTTTTTCATTTTGAGATAGAAGGAGGAAGAAGGAGTTTTGTGCACCATGCCTTGGGAGATGCATTCATTCACTCATTCTTTAACACTTATTGTATAGACATCCACTGTGCGTTAGGTACTCTACTGGCTCTGGCAATGCAAGCAGAGAGCGATAACTTACCTTCTGGTTGTGTGAGGGGGTCCTCAGATAATTAACAAATAAGCAATTAAGATAATTTCAGCTTTTGAAAAGTGTCTTGAAGAAAATGAAACAGGGAAATGTAATGAAGGGGGATGGTGGAAATATACTTTAGATTAGTCGATGATTGGTCAAGATTGGTACTTCTTGCCAAGAAGTGGCATTTATAGTAAGGAATGAAGGATGAGAGGGAGACATGAAGGCAAGCATCTAAAGAAAGAGAGTTGCTAGTAGAATGTGAAAGCAGAAAGCTACTTTCTTTAAGATAAGAACCAAAGGTCTCTGTGGCCAGAGTGTAGGGAGCAAGGCAAGAGAGGTAGAGATGATGGCAGGGACATAGGTAGGGATTTTAATCAGCAAATTGACATGAACTAGTTTGCATTTTTAAATGTTTATACTCTGGAAAACAGACATACATTAGAAAACCAGATCTCAGGGGCAAGAGTGAAAGTGGGAGAACCAGTTTGGAGGATGTTCCAGACTAATCCTAACTAATATATGCATTAAAGTTAATATGACCTAATTTGCATCCGCAGATTATAGAATTCTAGGGGCTTACCTGTTTGGTGGTGGCAGTGGGGCCAGATGCAAATGGAAAGACTCAAAATATATTTTGGAGCTAAGATCTCTAGAACTTGAGGGGAATGTAGATGCTTTTGAAAAAGAAAGAGATGTAGAAGTAACATGCAGACCATAGGAGAAGGGAAAGCAGCTGTTCTTCTGAGCTATCTTGAGGTTTTAGGCCCTGACCGAGGGATGGAGGCATGCACTATGGCTGCTGCTTTAGTGAAAGCTTTTCGAGGAACAGTGTGGTATGGTGGTTAAGAGTAAAGGCTCTAGAATCAGACAAATGTGGGTTCTCTACTACTTACCAGCCACATGACCTTGGATAAGTTGGGCAAATTCTCTTTACCTCAGTTTTCTCTCCTAAAGATGGGGATAAAACTACTACCCACCTAATAAAGTTGTTGTAAAGTTCAAATGAAATAACGCATACAATGTGTTTAGCATAGCACCTACAGTATAGCTTGCCCAAAGTAAAGGTTAACTGTTATTTTTAGCCAGTGGTAGTATTACTTGGGGCACAAGTAGTGTGGAGCCCTGAGAACAAAGTGAGACACATTCACATGTATACACACATGCCCTATGCTAATGGGTCTCCTGAGGTGTCTTGATAAGAAAAGCCAAAGAGAAATGGGGCTGACTCATCCCTGTAAACTCCCATAAATAACCAGCTTGGCAGGGGGAGATGGATTGTGCCAGTAGTTCAGGCACAAAGTAAGAGCCTTCATAATTTGGGCATTGTGGCCAAGACTGACAGTTGTCCTGTAATATCTAAGCTCTCTGTTCTGGGTTGACTTGTATCTCCCCAAAACTCATATGTTGAAGTCGTAAGCCCCAGTACCTCAGAATGTGACCTTATTTGGAGATAGAGCCATTATAGAGGTAACCAAGTCAAAGTGAGGTTATTAGAGTGCACCATGACCCAATATGACTGGTGTCCTCATGAAAAGAAGAAATTGGACACAGAGATACACATAGAGGGAAGGTTATGTGAAGAGACATAGAGAGATGGCTTGGCTCTCCAAGCCAAACAGAGAGTCCTGGAATAAATCCTTCTCTCACAGACCTCAAAAAGACTCAACCCTGCTGATGCCTTGAGTTTTTTTTTTCAGGAAGATTAGACCTGAGCTAACATCCACCACCTATACTCCTGGGTTTTTTGCTGAGGAAGATTGGCCCTGGCCTATCATGCCTATCTTCCTCTACTTTATATGTGGGACGCCAGCCACAGCATGGCTTGACAAGCGGTGCATAGGTCCGCACTCGGGATCAGAAGCAACGAACCCTGGGCCACCAAAGTGGGATGTCTGATGCCTTGATTTTTGACTTCTAGTCTTCAGAACTGTGAGAATAAATCTCTATTGTTTAAGCCACTCAGTTTGTGGGACTTTGTTATGACAACACTATCAAATGAATACACTATCCCTTCTCCATAATAATAAAATTTTTACCTGGGCACAAGTTTGCTGGAAAGAGGACTACATTTCCCAGCCTCCCTTACATTTAGGGTGGCCAAGCATCCAAGTGATGGCCAATGGGATAAAAGTGAAAGTATCATCCAGCACTTCCAGGCACCTTTAATGTATGGAAGGACTCACATGTACCATTTGCCTTTTTCTTCTTTGTTTCTGCCTCCATCTTGCTTCCTAGATCTCAGATGACACCAGTTTTGGACCAGGAGGTCACAGACTAGGTACAGAGGAGCAAGAGAATGAAGTCAAGATGCCTCACATTGTTGGGCCCATGCCTGACACCATGTTAGCCCAGGCCTATTACATGGGCATCTATGTGAAATATTAATGGATTTCTCTCTTGTTTGAATCTTTTATGTTGGGCTTCCTATCAATATCAGCCAGCCTAACCCTAACTAATATAGACAGTAATTATAACGGTAAAGTTAATGTGATCTAATTTGCATCCACAGACTGGTAAGACATGTGGCCTTGAGTTATGCTTATGATCTTAATGGCAAAGATTAAAAAGAAAAATTTAAAAACAAAATATTACTGAAATTTGAAACATAGGCATTCCCACATACTGCTGTTGGCAATATGGATTAGTAAAATTATTCTGGAGGGTTGTGATTATATATACATAAGCGATACATAAGGCTTTCAAATTGTACACACACTTTGACCCAGGAATTCCAGTTCTAGAAATATATAAGAAGGAAATGTTTTGCTCTAAGAATATTCATTGATATATTATTTACAATAGTAAATAGCTAGTAATGAGTTATTGGCCTAATAAATTATGATATGACATAAAATTCATCAATGAAAAAAGAGATTTTGTAGAAAATATTTAATGGCATGAAAACTTGCTCACACTACACTGTTGGGAAAAAACTTAGGTTTCAGAACTACTTATACTGTATGATCCCTGGGATGTATTGTGTGCATACATGTAGGGTATAAATTCTTGGGCACAGGAATATACTATATTTTAGTAATGGTTGTCTTTCATTTGAGGGATTACAGAAGACTTTTATTCTCTGCTAGTTTTTCTAGGTTTTCTATTCAAAGTTTTATTTAAAATATCTTAATGGTAGCTGTAATAAATTATGACTCTATCTATTCCTTTTAACTTTTACTTTAAATCAAGCCACGTCTTACCTGAACTCCTCTCCTTCTTCCAACATCTTGCTAAATACAACCAATAACAATCAATATACACTGATAATAATCTGTTTTCCAATCCCATTTCCTAGAGCTACAGTCTCACTTGGTATAGAGTCTGCCTTCCAAATTGTCAAAGGCATCGTATGACATGAATCCCCAGCTTTCCAGCCTGCTACCAACCACTAAGCCAACCGTATATTTTAGGTTATTTTATAGTACCCTCCCACTGCTCATCCCAATTTCTCTACCGATCAGAGTAGATTAACTATTTTAATAAAGCAACACCAACATTTTAGTACCTTAACATAAGATTCATTTATTTCTTGCTTATATATCAGTCTAATCTGGGTGTTGGTGATTAGGTACCTCTTCTGTTCTCCAAGACTTCAGAGTTTTGTCTGTTCAGTCAGCGAATGGGGAAAGACACAGTATATGAAAGATCATATAGGAGGCTTTTATGTGCCAGACCTAGAAATGATGAACATCACTTTTACCCACTTCCATCAGCTGGAACCCTAACTGTAAGGGAATCTTGGAAATACAGTTGAGTTATGTGCCCAAGAAGAAAAAGAAACAAAGTTTGGTAAACACACAGTTTCTCTGCCACAATCATGTTTTTTAAAAGACAACTGAGAATTTCTAGTCAGAGATATATCAACACTGTTAACAGTCATTCTCTTTCACGTTTTCATGAGAACTGTCATGCTTGATAGCTTACTATTACGACCAGCAAAATATAAAACTGGGCTCCAACTAACATCTTGTGCCTGTCTCGAATTAGTATTGATTCACGTTTGTATTAACAGGAGAACCTGAGAGATTAGTAAAACAATCAATCACTTCTTGTTTTATTGCCACAATCATCTTAGATTAAAATGTGTGGTTCTAAAAGTTATATCTGAGAGAAATCAAGGAGGCAAACTGGTTGGCTGGCTGTTTAGGTAAGCCTATGGGTTATACAAAATTTAGCGTTATTACAAAGAAAGGTCTGGTCCTCAGTTTTTTAGGTCCCCAGACTCTATTTCATCATTTCACTCAGAAGAGACTGACTCACTCTAACTGAACTCTCAAGAGACTGATTGCTACACCAGAAGGTCACAGGACAGGAATTGTTTCCCCTTAGGGTATTCTCTCTTGCCCCACAAGTTTGTTTAGTTAACTAAAGTATGGATTAGAAGGATGCTCAGTAAATATAAGACTGAATGAAAGAAAAGGGAATGGATCTAAAATGTTTCCTTCAAATTGTGATGAACTAACAGTCCTCTTTCATTCCAGGGATGTTTCTGGGTAAAGAAAGAGGAAAGCACCCTTTTGTCTCAACTGTAAAGAAAAAACTTTCCTACTTTGACTCTCCTTTTTACTAGATGCCATACCTGTATAATTGCTTCATATAGACTCTTGACCAAGATTTAGGAAATACTTCTGTTCCAGAGGGTTACTCTGGGAATTTCTATTCCCCACCAGTGTGGATTGACCCTTACTAGTTAATTTCAAATGATTGCTTTTCTTTGTCCCTAAATTCGGGGGTTCCCTACTTTTGCTACCCATGGACTGACAACATTGACTTCAGTAATTACAATTGCTCACAAATGTTCTAGGAATCAAGAAAAGCTATTAACTCATTATTCAAAGTTTATGGCATTCTTTAATAAGAGAAATTGTCTGTAGCTTTCCACATCCGTTTTCTCAGTTCAAACCTGCTTTTCAGGTTATCCTATGACTTGACGTTGACTAATTTGTTCACCTTAATTAGATGTGTCGCAATGCAGATGTGCTTAGTAATTTGCATTGCAATCTATGTAAGTTATTCCTGTTCATAAATTGTTGAGAGGAAAGGGCCTTCAAGTTTAAATGAGTTTAATTATTATCTTATAGCCATACAGGAAATATTTAAATGGTATATGGGCATCGGTTCTATTGCATTGAAAGAAGTTATGAATAGCTAATTTGTAAAGACCTGGGAAGTATTGGTTTTGATCTTGTCTGTATAAACTCAGATTTGGCTGCTGAGAAAAACAGTTTCTTAGAAGTCAGTTGGAGGAATGTCTCGTTTCATTCTGGTGAACGAACTCAATAAACTGAAGGCCTTTGTCTTTCTTTCTGAGCTTTATATGAGATTAAGAAATGCTTTTAACACCTCCTTATTCCATTATTTTCTTTATCAAAAAGTATTCTTGTAGCTTAAGCCATCTGAGTTCTCTGTTAAAGTGACCGTTGAAACAAGTAGACGTTTTGATTTAAAAAAGGCAATAGAGATGCCACATAACAGTTATTTCAGTGTAGCACTAGAGAATACAATATATTAAAGGCTCTGAAATCGCTCTGTTAAAGTGACATACTTGAGTGAACCGCAATTTTGGACCTTAGCTGTACTGCATTGTAATCCACACTGTATCCTCCGGAGTTGGCAGTCTTTCAGAATGGCATGTCAAGTGCTCAATTAGTCTTTCTGATGAAGGTTCTGTGCCTGTAAGACCTCCCTTTTCTCAGTTGCCACTTCTTTTAATCACTGTACCGAAAGCCCCCACATCTGTGAGCTGTTAGGATTGCATCCGGTGGTTCTTCATCAAGACAGCACATTAGAGTCACCCCGGGGAGTTTTTGAGTGAGTGATTTTTCACTTTAAATGTGCTACACTTTTGTTTTTTAAATATCTTTGTAATTTACATGCCATAAAATCCTGCCATTTAAAGTACAATTCAGTGAGGTTTACTAAATTTATACAGTTGTGCAACCATTTAATTTGAGAACACAAGCATGGCCCCAAAAATGTCCTTTGTGCCTGTTAGTAGACAATCATATGGGGCTTTTTCAAAAAAAATAATAGCCAGAACTCGCTCCCCAGACCAGCGATGTCAGAATCTCTTTGAAGGTAAAACACCAACATTATTTTGTTGTTGCAAAGCACCCCAGATGATTTTAATGTAATTCAGTATTGAGAGCCACTGATGTGGACAAAACTTTGTAGAAAAGGTGAAGATTTGGAAAGTGTAGATGTGATCCCTTACTAACCAAGTGATCTAGACAGTTTAGACCAATGTTGTCACAACAACAGCAGCACCATGACACAGACCTTTATAGAACATTTAGAGAATGGTCGTTTTTTGACTACTCCTGTTGTTTACTTTGCCTGGAATCTTCTCTCCATTCTCCTGCAGCTCCTTCTGTGCACACTTAGTTGGCCTAATGAATTCTGACACATTCCCCAGAGAATTTTAATTGCTACCTCACCTGTGTTCCCATAACTCTTTGGACAAACTGCTATCATAGTCCTTACTGCACTGCATCACAGCTATTTGTCTATATTGTGCCTCTCCCATTGTTCTGAGATCTCCTTGAAAAGCAGAGGCCATGATACATTCCTTTTAGTAGTCTAGACAGTGTCTGGCATGAAGCAGATTCCTCATAAATGTGTGTTGAATTCAGAAAAAGAAGTGATTTAAAAAAAAAAAAAAAACCACTGTGAAAATCTTAGGCAGTGATTCACAAACTTGACTACAAATCAGAATAAACTGAGGAGCTTTTCAAACTCCCTATGGTCAGATCACAACCGGGCCAATTTAATGAGAATCTCTAGGGACGGAACCCAGCAGCATTTTTTTCAACTCCCCAGGTGATTCTAATGTTTAGCTGAACTTGAGAACCATGAGCTTAAAGCCTTAAAGCATGGTCCAAAATTACCTCATTGACCAAAAATAGCTCCACTCCATTGCCTGAAAGATTTAAATTATTTGCTATTACTTTGCCTGAAAAGAACTCAGAAATACATGTGGATTAACAGATATCTGTTTAAAATATATAGAAAATCTCTAGGAGTCTCAAGAAAGAGTATTGGCCATTCATATAGCAGAAATTACTGATGTCTGATTACTTTCCTCCTGACATCTCACAAGAGGAACCATTATGAAAGAGGAATTAATTTAGATAGAAAATTGAAAGTGTCAAAGCAAAAATGGCACTGAACAATGTTAAACAGGCCAGGCCGTCTCAAGAGGGGAGAGAGACCAGAACTCAACTCCATGAAACAAAGGGCAGAAGGATGTTTAAGTGCTGGAGTGTGAGTGAGAACATAGGACCTCTGTGTCTGCTAAGTGGCTTTATCCAAAGGAAAAGTAAACTCTCTCACATTATTGTGACAGGAGGCTGTTCTACAATTTGGAGCTAGGTGCCCGCCGAAATTAGGCTCCTACCCTTCCCCAGAAACTGAGAGAGAGGGTTGCTATCTCCTTTTATGATTAGGTTTCAAGACATAACTCACAAGTTCTTGAGAAAGATATTCCAAAACTGTAAAACTGGCAAGAGATTTTTTAAAAGATTTATATCTCAAAGGGGAGAGAAAGTAATTATAATTACATGTTTTCTAAAGAAGATGCTCTACGAAAGTGGAGGTCAGAGGTTTAGTCAGGAAGAAACCTCTCTAAAGTTTAGATGAGCAGGGAAACGTTAAGGTAGTCTTGGTCAAAAGTCAAATAATTTTGAAATACAGAGTGGAGGCCCAGGAGGACTG
The DNA here is from genome assembly GCF_021613505.1 of Equus quagga. Taxonomy (NCBI): domain Eukaryota; kingdom Metazoa; phylum Chordata; class Mammalia; order Perissodactyla; family Equidae; genus Equus; species Equus quagga. The sequence goes on along the minus strand of NW_025796728.1, from coordinate 3,872,510 downwards.
CCAAAGAAGGGCCTCACCAAAGGGCTTTCAGCAGCAAAGTTTAGCGTGAAGGTGTTGGATACTTGAGAGAACCAAAGAGGAAAGCTGAAAAGACTTGGGGGATTCTGGAGATAGAATGTTTTACAGTTTTCCCCTGCGCAGCCTGGTTGATATCCAGCAAATGAAATGTGAAATGCTTGCTTCAGCACACACTTCTTCCTACCCTTCAGCTACTGAACAAAATACCCTTCACAGCCTACTCTTCACAACCTACCCTTCAGCTACTGAGCAAAATACCCACAGCTGCAATCTCCAAGGGGCCTGAAAAGGTCCTTCAACCTGGGTAATTGGCTTATTGGATGAGGTCCATTCAAATGTAACTTCTGGCCCCATAGCCTCTTAATACATTATTCCAAGCCTATAATGACAGTAGAGGAAGCCATAGGGAAGTTTGCCCAGCAAGCAGTGTGAGTTGTAGCTTGTTGGAATTTGGGGAGACTTCTTTGGGTGTTATCCAAGAATCACTGGAATACTTTTCTTTTTTGGTAGGTTCTGATTTTTTTCCACCTTCTATTCCGTTGCTTCTCCTTCCTTATGGCTCCCACTGCAGATACAGACTCTTTTTTTTTTTTTTAAGGAAGATTAGCCCTGAGCTAACTACTGCCAATCCTCCTCTTTTTGCTGAGGAAGACTGGCCCTAAGCTAACATCCATGCCCATCTTCCTCTACTTTATATGTGGGATGCCTACCACAGCGTGGCTTTTGCCAAGCGGTGCCATGTCCAACCGCGGGTCACAGAGAAGTGGAATGTGCGCACTTAACTGCTGTGCCACTGAGCCAGCCCGCAGACTCTTTTCTTCCTGAACGCTTCAGTAACCTTTCATCCGCTTAACTCAACAATCGCCAAAGTCAGGCCTCTGTCTTCATGTGTAGATTTTTTGATTTCTGCCAATTTACCATTCTTTTCATTTTCATATTGTAGCATTTGGTCAATAGAGAAATTATAAATGAAATAAGGTACAGTCATATAAGGGAATGCTCTTAAGAGAAATGAACTTATTCACTACATCAGTGAGAATGGATCTAGATCTTAAAAATATAATATTCAGTTTAAAAAAAGGCATGGAACTTGGCATACCACATAACAGTCATGTGCACTAGCTAAAATACTAAAAAATAATAAAAGTAGCAGCATATATATGTGTATTTTTTTAAAGGATCTGGAAGGTTATACAACACATACATGTAGCTTCTGGAAACTGGACTTGGAGTAATGTTGAAAGGGACTTTGGCGATATCTGTAACATTTCATTAAAGAAACGAGATTGGAGGCACATAATCCAAAATAGTAACTGCAATCAACTCTGAATGGTAGGATAGTGTAAATTTGTTTTATGTTCTTTGTACTTTTCTAGATCACTTAAATACTTAAATTGCAAATTTCTAAATCACAAAAACAAAAGAAAAATAAAAGCAAAGATCATATGATAAGTCCGAGCTGGGAGTTCAGAAGAGGAAATCACTATCAGGGTGATCAGAGACATTCTGGTAAAGGAATAAGCAGGATTTGGAAGATGAGTTGAACATCCACAGTCAGAAACAGATGAGCATAACAATTTTTTTTTTTTGGAGGAAGATTAGCTGTGAGCTAACTGCTGCCAATCCTCCTCTTTTTGCTGAGGAAGACTGGCCCTGAGCTAACATCCATGCCCATCTTCCTCTACTTTTTATGTGGGATGCCTGCCACAGCATGGCACGCCAAGTGGTGCCATGTGTGCACCCGGGATCTAAACCAGTGAACCCTGGGCAGCCGAAGCAGAACGTGCACACTTAACCCCTGCGCCACCAGGCCGGCCCTGAGCATAGCAATTTATTTACAAGGAATCACACAAACCAAAAAGGCAGCTAATAAAATGCAATGTCAGGATATATCCAAAAATTAGTAAATTGTTAAATCAAAATTTGATGCCAAGAATAAAGAAATTTCTATGTATGGTATTATGAGAATATTCAGATCAGGAGTGAAGTAGGTAGATTTTTCTAAGATAGCCCTTCTGTTGACATCGTTGCTAAATTATAGAGCAGAGCAAAAGGAAACATGAACTTGGTCAGATAATTACAACATAGAAGTCAAACTCACACTAGAAGGTATCTAATCCAACTTCCTCTTACAGAAGAGGAAACCAAGGCCCTCCCAAGTTGAAATCACTCGTTGTCAAGCCCAATCCACTCTAACTATAACATCAACATCCTCAGAAGACAATTCAGTAAGGCTAATCACATCCTGACTTTCTGTGATAGTAAAACAGTTATCCACTTGACATGCTGAAATCTAAGACAAATGACTAGTAGAAATTGTTATGTCTGCTCTAGATAGTAAGTTTTAAACATTTACAGATAAAACAGACACTTTTATAAATTCATTTTTGTTAAATCCATTTTATTCTAATCTATTTTTATGCAAAGAAAGATTATTTCAAAAATCAAAGAAACTTTAGCACAGATTATGGGAAGCTCTTTATCTCTCCTTCCATTCTGAATGACAGCCTTGATGGATAGAGTATTCTTGGTTGTAGGTTTTTTCCTTTTAGCACTTCAAATATGTCGTGCCATTCTCTTCTCGCCTGTAGGGTCTCACTGAGAAGTCTGCTGACAGCCTGAAGGGCTTCCCTTTATATATCACTTGTGGCCTTTCTCTTGTTGCTTTTAGGATTCTCTCTTTGTCTTTAATTTTAGACATTTTGATTATAATATGTCTTGGTGTGGGCCTCTTTGGGCTTCTCTTGTTTGGAGCTGTCTGTGCTTCCTGAACTTGGATGTCTGTTTCCTTCCTCAGGTGAGGAAAATTTTCCTCTATTATTTCGACAAATAAATTTTCTGCCCCTTTGTCTCTCTCTTCTCCTTCTGGGACCCCTATAATCCGAATGTTAGCATGCTTGATATTGTCCCAGAGTTCCCTTACACTGTTCTCATTCTAATTCTTTTTTCTCATTTCTGTTCTGCTTGGATGATTTCCTCTAATCTTTCGTCTAGCTCGCTGATCCGTTCCTCTGCTTCCTCTACTCTGCTATTGAGTCCTTCTAGTGAATTTCTCATTTCGAGTATTGTATTCCTCATTTCTGATTGGTTCTTTTTTATATCTTTCAGTTCTTTGCTGATGTGCTCACTGCGTTCATCCATTCTTCTCTGCATATCTATGAGCATCCTCATTATATTTTGTTTGAATTCTTTGTCGAGGAGGTCGCTAGTTTCTGTTTCACTTAGTTCTTTTTCTGGTGTTTTGTAGTGTTCCCTTGCTTGGAAAGTATTCCTTTGCCTCCTCATTGTGCCTCTTTCTCTGTGCTATTTTCTTTGTACTAGGTGAGTCAGCTATGTCTCCTGATCTTGGAGAAGTGGCCTTATGTATGAGATGCCTTATGAGGCCCAGCAGTGTGCTTCCCTCTCGTCACCAGATCGTAAGAACCAGGAGTGACCCCTTTGTGGGCTACTTGTGTTCTTCTGCTGTGGCAGGGTTGCTCCCACTGCAGGTACCCAGGGAGTCTGATCTTTCCTTCCCTGGCCAGCTGTTGGTAAATCCGGTTTGGAGGGGCCTCAGCACTGTTGGCTACAAAGTCTATTAGCACACTCTTATTGCAATTGTCCTCTTAATTGGGTTGGTACCCAGTGTAGCTGGTTGCCAGGCTCAGGGGCTACAGCTGTGATAGGCCTGAGGCCAACAAGGCTGTTATCAGTTCTCTTAGGAGTGCAGCTGAGTGGGGCTAGCCCTTGGCATGGAGGCACTCAGTTGTTTCAGGCTTTGGAAGGTGGGGCTGATCCTTTTTTGGCTATTTGTGAAACACAAGTCTTCTGCCGCTGATAAGCCTCATCCCCCACTGGACCACATACACTATGAACACAGTCCTGGTCCATGCACACTTCTCAACCCCCTGGAGCATACCCCAACTCCACACTGCAAAGGTCCCCACCTCTGCCCCAATGCCCCCCACAGTTCACCTGGTCCTCACATAAGCCCTGCCCCACAGAGGCAGACACCCTTGCCTGCCTGTAGAGGATCAAGGCACTCAGTCAATGCAGGCTGAAAAGTAGCCTGAGGGCTTGCTGTTAGGTGGGGCCAGTCCCTAGGGCAGGTTGCCTGCCCTGGCTGAACTGGATTAAATCTGTGCTCTAGTGGGTGTGGCAGACCCCTGGGCTAACAGCCCAAGGGACGCACCTCAATGGCCCCCACCGTCCATATCAGCACGCCTGGACCAGCTCAGAGCAACGGCCCCCACCAATGTCTCAGTCTCCTGAGAGGATCCTCCTCTCACCAAGATGCCCCCAGAGCCCACCAGGTGAGTCTTGTTTCACCAAAGGACAGTCAGCCTTCTCTCTGGTGATTTTAGGTTGCTGCAATGAGTGAGTTTGTGTGTGGGCCCTTTAAGACCCGGATCTTTTCGGCTTTTGGCTGATAGCTTTTCTGGGATGTCCTCGCTGCAATTAATAGCCAGCAAAGCCAGACAGTAAGACCCCCCTCTCAGCTGGGCTGAGTCCGAAGGAAGGTTATAGCAGTATTGCCCCCGCTCCAGACCTCACTCCTCCAGGGAGGGCTCGTACCTTAGAGTGGCTCCAGCCTGGCCAGCTGAAAAGCTCCGCTGCTCCCAAAGGTGGCTTTTTTCCTCTCCTGCCGGAGTTGCTGCCTCTTCTGCTTTCGTCAGGACTGTCCCTTGTCGTGGGGGTTCTTTTTATCCAGTTTTCAGTTTTCAATCCAGGGTGATTCTTCCCAAAATTGTTGTAACCTGGTTGTGTTCGTGGGAGGAGGCGAGTTCAACGTCTGCTCACAGCGCCATCTTGACGAGATCCCCAAGCATAGATTATGTAAATTGAGAGCATAGAAAAGGGTAGCATAAATCCTCTGTCCTAGCATCTGTAAAAGCTGGTTTAATGGAATGTACACACACAAAGTATTTTTAAGGATTCTTATAAAAGCCCTATGCCAATTACAGCAAATGGATTTTATGCAAACGGTAATAACCTATCAAAAGACCAGGTGAGGGGTCACTCAGACCCTAGCTGGTGTGCATAACGCATTGCACATCATTAGTGCTCTCTTTTAAGAAAAGGAAACATAACAAAATTTGACATTGTAAAAGAACCCATTAGCAGGCTCCTTTAATAATGAACTTCTCTAGGGCATTTGAAATAAAATTTGATTTATGGATAGTCAATAAACACAAAATTTTTAAGAAACATCATTTTGGTAAACAGAGAAATAAATACTTGTTTTGTTCTACACTCACTGTGGGATCAGTAAATGTGTCTCCTACATGACAAATGGTCCAAATTAATCTGAACATGAAACATTATACCCTGGGTGGATTTAGGCAAGAACAGTTTTCAGAGGAATAGTCAATGCCAGCATGCGCCAACAGAGCAGTTCAGGCACAGCAAGGGAGTCAGCCCTTTGGGGTCTAGCCAGTCCTCTTTGCTGCTTCTCAATTCTGCCTGATAGAAAAGGCAAGTCTTAGGGTATTTTCTAGATTCTTCCCTTCAGGTCTCAACTAACACTTCAGCAAATGCCCTGAACTTCCAGTTGAGAGCTTATTAACCTTCTAAATCAAAGAGATCATAGTATGGGCCAGGACCAAGCATGTGAAAACAGGAAAGGCCAGCTTCTACCTTGCTTCTCTGTTTTGATAGTGTTTGTTTGCTTGTTGACATATTTGATTCCCTTTCATTCCAAACGGCCCTTGTTTTGCATATTTTTTGTCTATTTTTATTTGCTCAAGTATAATTTTTTTTAAAGATTTTTTTTTTCCTTTTTCTCCCCAAAGTCCCCCAGTATATAGTTGTGTATTCTTCGTTGTGGGTCCTTCTAGTTGTGGCATGTGGGACCCTGCCTCAGCGTGGTTTGATGAGCAGTGCCCTGTCCACGCCCAGGATTTGAACCAACGAAACACTGGGCCGCCTGCAGCGGAGCGTGCAAACTTAACCACTTGGCCACGGGGCCAGCCCCTCAAGTATAATTTGTTATTATTTGCTTTCACAACTGTGTGGGCCAACCTTGGGAGCTTGTATTCCAAATTTTCATCTCAACCTCCAAGAGAAAGGAAGATAGTGACTTTGTTTTAATTTTTAATGCATATTTACAGTTTAAACACAATAATAAAAGGAAGACCCATGTACTCACCAGTGATGGTTAATTTTATGTCAATTTGGCTCACCCACAGTACCCAGATATTTGGTCAAACATATTCTAGATATTTCTAGGAAGGTCTTTTTCAGATGAGATTAACTGTGAATCAGCAGACTTTGAGTAAAGCAGATTAACCTCTATAATGTGGGTGGGCCTCATCCAATCACTTGAGAGCCTTAATAGAAAAAGACTGACCTGCAAAAGAGGGAGAATTCTGGCAGCTTCAGAATTCAGCTTATATATCACTCGCTCCAAGAAGTCTTGTCTGCTTATACCTGGGTTGCTTCCACAGTACTTGAACTTTCCCCATCATAGCAGTTTTCATATTGCATTACAATTGTCCGATTATTGCTCTTCTTCTGGATGAGGCTACAAAGTCTGTGAAGACAAGGACTTAGTTCATTCTCAGGTCCCTAGCACCTAGCCAGCTACACAGTAGGCTGTTAGTAAGTGTTTGTTGAATAAATATATGAAGCCCCTGCACACTTGTCAATGGTTGGGAAAGAGTGATAGGAGGTGCTAGAATGCCTAGGGCTCCCAGAGAGGGAAATGTTCTGAACCAGAGACAATCAGACAAGAATCAGGAAGTTTAGACATCCTCCTCGATCGTTGTTAGTCCCTGGCACCATAAAAGGAGCCCTCCTCCATGGCAATAGGCTCCAACATGGACTTGAAGTCCATTTTACAATTTGCAAAATGACCATTTTCTCAGTGGTAAATGCAAAAGCTTGAGTTAGAAGAACAGGAAATCTCTGTTAACCTCACAAAGCTTTAGTTTTGTTAAGAAGGCAAGAGGTTTGGCTGCATTTGATCATGTTTCTCTCCTGCTAAAAGTAGGATTACTTTGCTGTAACTTATTTCCTTATTTTTTTCTGGTATGCAGGAATATAAACATAAGTGAACCTATCTGGTCCTCTGTTCCATTTTTGAGCATCTACATTTTAAAAAATCTCAAGATGTTTGAAATCCACAACATCTTATCCTCACACATATGTGTGCTTTGAATGTGTCATTGAACTGCCTGACAGGAGTATCCAGGCTAGGAGGCAGATGAGGTTTTCAAGTGGTTAATGAGAGAGCACATAGAAGGGTATGGGCTCTGGTTACAGGGGGTGATTTTTAAAGCTCCAGAATTGGAACTTTCCACCTCCAAAATCAATAAGGTATGGAAAATAAGTAGTGATGGGCAACAGTTCTTTGAACTCTGAAATCATTATTTTCTATTTTGATATTTTTGCAAGATTCAGTAAAGATACTCAGTTGAAGAGTGAAGTATTTCTTGAAACTTAGTTACTAACGTATACAAATGAGAGCTAGATAAGCAAAGAAAAAATGTATAGCTATATAATACGTTTTAGCAGCAATACCATAAAAGGCTGACAGTATCATAGTAAACTTATCTTTAAAGGAATATCATGTTTCATAACTGTTAATTCCAAGTGCTCAATTACCAGGCACTGAGGCACATATGAAAACCTTACCATCCTGACACACATAGATTATTTCCCCTCCCTGTTAGGGTCAGATCTAGGTAATGGTAGCAACAAATCATTCTGGAGATGAACAATAATCAGAATGATTAAGCAACTCTAGTCTTCCAGTAGCTCAGGCCAAAACCTGGGGATTATCCTTGAATCTCTTTCTCTTATAACTCACGACAATTTATGAGCAAGCCTACTAGCTCTACCTTCAATATATATCCAGAAACTAACCACTACCTTCACAGTTAACATCCTGGTTTAGGCCAAAATCTCTCCCCTGGATAATTAAAATCACCTCTTGACTGCTCCCAGCATCCACCATTGCTCCCTCTAGTTTGCGGTCAACAGTAAAGCTTGAGTGCTCCTGGTAAAACATTGGTCAGACTGTATTAGTCCTCCAGTCAAACCCAAGTCTTTCCAGTTTACTCAGAGAAACATCCAAAATCCTCACAGAGAACTGCAAAGCCCTCCAAGATTTTACATGGCTGATGTCACTTTCTACTACTTCCTACCACCACCACACTGTTCCCCCAATCACAGCGCCCTAGCCACACTGGTGCTGTGCTGTCCCCCCAACATTCCAGGTGTACCCCTGCCTCAGGGTCTTTGCACTGAATGTTCCCTTTGCCTGAAATGCCCTGTCTCCAGATACGCTCATGGCTTGTTCTCTCACCTCCTCAGATCTTTGATCAAATGTCACTTTCATGGTAAGACCCCCCAAAATTGAAAGCTATCTTCTCCCCAACTCTGGCACTTCCCCTTCCCTGCTGTCTTCTCCATAGCACTTACTACCATCTGATGTATTTAATATTTTACATCCATCCAACGAGGGCCGGGCTTTTCATTTGTTTCCTTTACTCCTGTATCCCATGTTCCTGGAATGGTGCCTACCACACTTTGGGTGCTCCATTAATATTTGTTAAATGAATAAGTGATGGAATAAACAGAGATATAGGGAGTTCTGAGTACAGAGGAGTTGAAGCTGAAGACTTGATTCTTGCTCCAACTTTTTCTAGTACTGTAGAATTGACATGTAACCCAAGCGTCTCAAATTCTTCCTGTCTTCTAAGGTCACTGTACCCCTTAAAATTTAAATAAAACAACTAGAACTCCCTCTTGTTTATAATATTCCTAGAGAAAGGGGGCTGATCACCTCTTGCCCTGAATTTGTGCCCCCCCCCCCCATAATTTGCAATCCCAGCTGGTCACACTGCCTCGTTTGCCATCTTTTCTCTGGGCACCTCCCCTCAGGCATAGACATTCCTCTCCAAGTCCCCAAACCCTGTTAATAGAGGCTGGTGGGCACAACAGACTTTCATTAAGGGCAGGAAGGTAATACAGAACAGAGATTTTCATCACTTTTTATGGGTTGGCATTTATAGAAAATGATACTATTTGTACAGCCCAATGAGGTAAACTGATTGATCTATATGGGGCTTGGTATAAAATTTCATTGCATTTTCTTTATATAACAGAATTATAATAAATTTTAAAATTCAAAGTGTTGAAGATATTAAAAACTCCGACTTTATATAAAATTTATTTATAAAAAATTTAAATTTTTCTTGAGTGTCTCTTACTAGCTTTGGCAAATATTTTTTCTAATATAATTTTTTATATTGAGATATAATTTATGTGCTGTAAAATTTACTTTGTTTAAAGTAAAGACCCCTTTTTGGTGGTTTTAGTAGAGTTGTACAACCATCATCACTATCTAATTTCAGGACATTTTCATCACCCCAAATAGAAACCCTGTACCCGTTAGCAGTCACTTGCCATACTCCTCTCTCCCCAGCTCTGGATTTACCTATTCTGGGTATTTCACAGAAATGGAATTATACAATATATGGACTGTTGTATCTGGTCTCTCTCTATGAACATTTTTATATGAGGTTTTATGTTTGAAACGGCTACATATAATTTTGGATAAATGTAATGATTTCTTCAAATTCTTGATAATTACCGTCAATGAGAAACTATTTTTACAACTGTACCAGAATTTGCAAGAGTTGAAATTCTATGTAAAGACTCTAATAGCCCTTCCTTTAATTAATTGAGCCATATAAAATTGCCATTTTTGGATGTCAAAACTAGCTGAATATTGGCAGTTGCATATGGTTCAACCTAATATTTCACTGAGTGATGTAAAATTGAAATTCTTTGTGACAATGGGGATGGATTTTTAATCCAATTCAATTTTTCATGTCGAGTTCTAATTTCCAGAACATATGTCCTAAGCAGCAACAGACCCCCACAGTGGAAAATGGGGAGAAGTATCCAAGATATGTGGAAAAAGAGAACCAGGACCAGGCCTGGAGCTGTGCTTGCTTTGGCCTCCTCACCAGCCCCACCAAACATTCTCTCAAGCTAGTAGCTGAGCTCTTTGGGAACCTGGAACACAGATCCCTCATCAGCTCCATGGGTTCCTGGTCCCTGGTGAGCTCCAGACCCCCAGGCCCCATGCAGCCACACTCGGGGCTGAGAGATAGTTATCTTGCAGCACACCCATAGCCTGTTGGAATACTGAACCACAGAAAAGGAAACAGCTTGGAAGAGGATATTACATATCAGTTTCTTAAAGCCGCTTAGCCGTACCTACTCAGGGAATTTGTCATTGACCTTCTTCCACCTCTGGCCCAAAGTTGTGTGCCATTCCTTAGAGGCTGGATCGATCTTCTCTCCTCATAGAGCTGTCGTCCATCTTCTCACTTTTCCAAAGCCACCAAACTCCTGCCTTCTCTGGTCAACAGGGGAAAAACATGATAACCAGAGAAATGTATACTTCTTTGTCCCAATTAGATCTGAATTCAGACAAAAGCTCTGGGGCCTACTTTTGTCTAAGGGACTGATGAATTATCTTTCCTAAACTAAAGGGCCATCGATCCATGTGAGGAATTCTGCTACTGTCCTATTAACAGTGTTTTCTATCACATTACAAACAGGATCAAGAAGGAGTTGATGGACATATCCAGAACTCTGGGACCAGCTTGTTTCTCCGCCATTATGGAGCTTCCCTTTCTGAAATTCTGTGTGATCATTGTATTTCAAGGATTTTTATAAGATTAAAAGCCACCCTGTTCTCATATGGAAGGAAGTGATTCAGCTAATATAAAGGAAAGGAGATGTAATTCCTCTTTTCAAGAAAAGCACACACATAAAATTAAGGCCTAAGTTTACAAGTGGTATTAAGGACGTATATATTCTTGTTGTTTCTAAAAAATATAGAATTTCTACTCTCAACAAGGCAGTTATAATCATAGCATGGTTTTACCTTCCCCCAACAAAAATCATTCAATACTCACCTTCCTAATTCATTGAAAGCTGTGCTGAATAGTCCTCAATAGAATGTGGGTTCTCAGGTCGTTCACCTACTAGCTGTGTCATCTTGAGCGAGTTGCTTTATCTCTCTGCACCTCATATTTCTCATCTCTAAATGAACACTGAACTCATAGGGCCAATAAGAGGGCTAAGTGAGGTAATAGATGTGAACGACTTAGAACAGTGCCTAACACTGAAATGTTTTACTAGTGCTTAGCAAATGTTAAGGAAGGAAACAATGAGAAAGAGAAAAAAATCTGGTGACGATGTTACTAAAATCAGGGCTCATATACATGGGATAAGCCCTTATTACCTGAAGCATTGATCTCTCCTTTTTTTGTCCAAAATTTAGTCAGGAAGCCCATCCTGGGAAACACTATCCTTATCTGTGCTTGAGTTACACTCTGATAATAAGTACAGAGAAGAAGAAATGGTTGATTACGAATCATGAAAAATCAGATTGTGTGTCCCTTTAGGAAACACTGTTGTATGTAAACTATTTTGAGGCAAACAAACAAAAACATTGTTTTCTGTGTTATATGTTAAAGCAGCAGCCTGAAAGAATGAATATTTCTCTTTCACATATAACTGGATAAGAAGTATCATCCATCATAAGAATCATGCTTACTGTCTTTTAAAAGTGTTTTCTGATAAATTCTTAGCCCACTGCTGCCATGCTAATCTTTGACTGTTTGAGAAAATAGAGGGGAGAGTAGAAGTCAGTGACTTGATAACTATCATTCATTAAGCACCTATTATTTGCTTTACCCAGTGATAAGCACCTCAGCTACATGACTCAATGTAATCTTAATAACACTGAGGTAGATATTATTGTATTCATTTTACCTGTGGGGCTTAGAGATGGTACCCAAGATCGTATATCTAGAAACTTTCAGAGCTAAGGTTTAAAGCTGGGTGAAACATAGGCATGGGACTACTATGCCATATGTTTCCTACTGGCGATTAATTACGAAGCTATAAGTTTAAGATACTAATTACAAATAATTTTCCAGTTAGAAAAGATGAAATGTCTTTCATCTACATTATATACTTTGAATATTAATTTTTTAAAAATTTCGTGAGAAGATAGGTACATAAAAATTGAATATATTTCTGAAATTACAAGAAAGTAAATCTATTTTAAGTTTGGCAATGACTATGAATTACTACTTATATTTCAATAGCTAATGTGCTAAATCAAAGATTTTATGGTTTGGGTTGTTTTTTTCTTCCTACAAAATGGAAATAACCCTTAGGAGAAAAGGGGTTAGGGAAACATTTACAAAAACAAACAAACTGAAGCCCACTTTAATAGTGGTTATTTGAATGACCATTCATAAGTATTAATTTTTAAAACTTGATTATACCATTTAAATCATAAATAGGACACATGCTCCTTTCATTCAGTCAAATGATACAAACACAAATAGAAAGGTAGTAATGACCCTTTGCTCTTCCCTCCTTGTCCTCTCAGTAAACAATTTTATGTATCTTACCACATATTTTCTGCATTTGTATTAAATATGCAAATATGTAAAGAATATATATAAAGATAAGCTGTATTACAAAATGTTTCACATTATTCTGCTACTGTACTTTTTCTACTTAAATGTATTGTAGATTTTCCTCTAAGGCAATAAATTCAATCGTAGCCAGTGATTCTCAACCCTCACTGCAGATGAGAATCACTTGAGGAGCTTTAAAAAGAAAAGGAAAGAAAATGCCAGAGCCCCACCTCCAGAGACTGCAGTTTAATTGGCCTGGGTGGGGCCTTGGCATCAAGCTCCCCAGTTGACTGATGGGCAGCTAGTTAGAACCACTGATTTAAGCAATCCAAACAGGCTGCAAATACCAGCTCCCTGCCTGAGTTGTCCTGGTATGTGTCCTCCCACCAAGGCCCTGGGATTACAGCATCAGGGCTGACTGTGGAAACTCTGGGAGGCCTATCTTACATTTTGTCTGCTCAAGAAGGTTGGCTGTCAAGAAGGAATTTGTTTCATTTTTTTTTTTAAAGAAATTTTTCCTTTTTCTCCCAAAGCCCCCCAGTACATAGTTGTGTATTTTCAGCTGTGGGTCCTTCTAGTTGTGGCATGTGGGATGCCGCCTCAGCGTGGCCTGACGAGTGGTGCCCTGTCTGCACCCAGGATTCAAACCAGTGAAACCCTGGGCCGCCGCAGCAGAGCGTGGGAACTTAACCACTCGGCCACGGGGCCGGCCCCGAATTTGTTTCATTTTAAATCATATTAGGGACAGTCACTGCAAAAAGTGCTACGAGGGCCAGGAATTTCAGAGGCCATGTGAAAGACAGTCTGCTCTGCCAGGCTGAGTTTATTCCCGGAGTCTACTAAACTGAAGAGATTTGCCCTTGCCTGCAGTAGGAGGTTTCCCAAATCAGCCTTTGCAGGAAGCCACACCCAGAACTTGTTTCTCCCCGTCTGGGAGAGGCACCTTCTCCGTGGGTGCAGAACTCGTTTGGCCTCTCCAGCCTGGTCTGGGAGAGTTTACAAGTCTCCTGAGCAGCTCCACGTGTCTGTCTGAGTGAGCTCTTCGCTACTAGTGAAACATTTGTATGACCATTTAGTTTTCTTCACTCTCGCTACACATTTGGGAAACATTTGAGAAAATGGAAGATGGCTGTACAAAACAGGAGAGTTGTGGAAGTTTTCGCCCTTCTTTTATTTTTGTTTCAGTGGGATAAAAAATTGGCAGTGAGTGGTGAGTAGGTTTTGGTCTGAATTACTGCCCCCGTTGGTTCTGCCTTCTCAGGATGTCCTTCCCCTTTCTCAAAGCACTTAGTCGGTCAGCAGTTTTGAGAGAACAGAAAAGTTGCTGGAATTTTTTTAGGAGTAAAAAATTTTTTTAAAGCTGTTTTAAGCTAACAGATCATGGCAGGTGTATGGACAAAGCCACATTATACTGAGGGAGGAAGGGAATAGAAGGTCAAGGAGTGGGAAAAAGAATCAGAATTGTGGTCTTTTTCTTCAGTTTCTTTTCTAGTTTAAAACAATAACATTAAATGTTTAGATTTGATTCCTTTTCCCTCCAAAAAATAATTGTCAAACATTTCAAGTCTGGGTAAATGGGTGAACTGTTAAACAGAATTTTTGCAAAACGACAACGACAACGAACCAAACCCTCAACAGCAAGCAATCTGTACTGTAACGTGAAAGTCAGAGGTGGGACTGTAAAGGCTCCAGGACCCTGGGGCATCTGCGCTGGGCAGACTGGCAGCTCTGTCCAACAGCTGGAGCTGGGAAGCCCCAGCTGCCAGGCCCGCCCCCGCCCATGGCGTCACAGGAGGCGGGGCTTCCGGCGATTGGCTGCTCGCGGAAGCTTGGGCTGCTCTGGAGCCGGGAGGAGTGGGGAGGGGCAGGAGGAGAGGAAGCAGGAGGAGGCGAGGGCGGCGGAGGAGGAGGAGGTTGCCGGCTCTGCCCCGGGTCTGGCTCCGGCTCCGGTTCTGGCTTCTGAGTTTGGGAGCTGTGTGAGAAGTGATTTTTTTTTTTCAACCCCCAAAGGCAAGTGGCTGGCGTAGAAGCATAAGCCGCCTCCACTCTCCGGATTTTTGCTTGGTTCTTCTTTTGCACCTTGGGACCCGTGACCGTCATGCTGTGATGTGTGCCGAGGGAGGAATTGGTAAGGGTGAACGAGAGAACCCCTTTGACTATTTCCCTGCCTTATGTTTCACTACCCACTCTCTTTTCCTCTTTCTCTATTTCTTCTCTGTCTCTCTCTTCCCCTCTTCCTCTCCCCCTCCCCCAATAATTGTGTTCAGGTTTGATGAAGTGCCTCAAAACTAGTTTAGGGCTGATGAGCTTAAAAAACAAAACAAAAAAAAAGGAGAAACTCGCCATTTTCAGTCACTTGATTTGAAAAGAGAAATTATTTTATCTATTTTTAATGCTGGGTTTTGTGAGAAGGTAAATTATGCACACACACATACACACACACACACCCCCACCCACCCCTTTGTCATATTGTGAAATCTGCAGTTTAAGGTGATTTAAGGTCTGTCTCAAAGTTAACGAAGAGAATGGGGATTATTTCCTGAGGAAGAAAAACGGTGTTTGCATTGGAGCTTGCTCAAAAATAGTTTTTAAAGGAGCACTACAAAAAAGCCCGCGTTCTTCCTGGCAGACACTAACTTTGCAGAACTTAATTGTTGTTTGGGGCACCCTTCATCTTTCATTATAAAACATAGAGTTATACTTTACAATGTACGGCAGAGAGACTTCTGGGTGGTAAGTGAAGCCCTCCAGCCTGGAGGGTCGAGCACCCTGTGCTTTTAGAAAAGATATGTTTAAACTACTCCTAATCATAAGGGCATGTTAACTCAGGTATTTAGAACGTTATCTAAATAAGACCAAAGTTTCTTCGTGCTTCTTTTCACACTAGTTTTTTGCAAGGAGAAAAACAATCCTGTACTCTGAGAGCAAGCCTCTGACTAAGTGTCCTTAAAAAATGGACCCACAAGGATAGGGTCTCCTTATCCACCAATAAATGTTACTGTATCAGAAAGTAACTCCAGAGGATATAATTATTTTTAATTTGGGTGGGTCACATTTCTGTGAAGAATACCATCATAAAAAAAAAAGTCTTTGTTGGCTTGTTTAAGATGAAGGTAACAGAGTAAACTCATTCAGTGCCGTGGTGTGAGCCCTCACTTCAATCTACCCCAATAGGTAATGTCTCCTCCTTCTGGACTCTTTTCTATTCTTAGTACAAATACATATTACATACCTACATTGAGATAGTTTTTATCAAAATGAGATCATACCATATATGTTGAAAAACTAGGCAACATTCAAAATTTTAAGTAATTTAAAAAATAACATTGTAACTGCTAATTTAACATTTGTTAAATTGTATGGAAAAGATGGAGAATCTAAGTCTAATACAGGGTGTCAGGAATGTTTGACCTTTACATAGCAAGAACTGAATACTTTTTCAGTTACTTAGTGATTAAATGGAAATTGAATAGGATATCATTTATTTTGATGTTAGTGTTGACCTAAATAAAGAGGTAAACAGTTGGCAACCTCAAAATTGTCAAAAAGATGAGTTTCTTTGGGAATAGCAGAGGAATTGAAATTCAGGATAGGCAGATTGTAGTAAGCCACAGACAAGTCTGTGGAGGGTTTGGGGTAGGCTGTATTTATGGGCACAGAATGTAAAGAGAGGAGAGTTCAGTTAGAGTGTGTTAAAATCAAAAACAAATGGAGAACAGCTTTGAAAATTCCCCTGAAACACAAAACCAATCCAATCATACAAAGCTCAATTATGCTTCTTTTTCCAGACCAACCTGACCTGGGTCATTTTTGTTCATGCCTGTGGTGATCATAAGTAGAACTTCCCAAGGTTGATATGAAGCAACCCCTGGCTAACTCCCAATCATTTAATAAAATTCCAATATTATCAGTTTTCTGTAAATTAGGAATTTATGGGAAATGAGTCTCAGTCCTTAAGTTTCGTTTTCCTTAGGGTACCTGCATGAGATTTTCCATTTTGTATTCTCTGGTTCCATTTTAGGTTGAACATCTTTCACATCTGCAAAGGAAGGAAATGCTCAGAATTTGATTATAATGTATAACAAGACAGAGATGACTCATTTGTTAGACAAATGCACTTCTTAGAGTCACTTTTTAAAATTGAGATAAAAAATGTCCACATATTCAAACCTTCATTACATGTCTTATTTATTGTCTGATCTAGTTGGAAGCAGTCTTTTTAAATGAGGGAAAATCAAAGAAAATGCCACAAGCAAGATCACTTGGGGATTCTCAGAATCCAATGCATCAGTGAAGATAAATCTAATAGCTTGTCAGTGCTTGAAAAAAGGAGAATCTGTTTATCAGTGCTTCGAACAATTGTGTGTACGCTGAATGCTATCACCATTCCTGGTGAATAGTTACAGCACTGAGCCCCTCTCCTTAAATCTTAGAAGAGGTTGTGAATATGTATTCTCTTGAAAACATTATTCCCTTCCTTTTATCTTTGATGGATTTGTTTCATTTCAGAAATCATCTTAGCTATAGAAACAATACTTTTCACAAAACTAATCGCTATTAGAGTAAGAAGTAATAGTGATGCTAGTTTCGTAAGAGTTGCAGCCTTAATGGAATCTTCTTTTATGCTACTCAATGAAGGGTTTATTCACGCAACTATTTGAGGTAATGGTATGAGAATATGTATCAAAACCTGTAAATGTGTGTAGCCCTTGACTCAGTAATCCAGGGTCTAGAAATGTATGCTAAGGAAATCAAGTGAATTCCATTGGAAGATTTATAAATGTGTTCATTACAGTGTTGTCTGTAAGATGGGAAAAATTAGAAACAAAATAAAGCCTGCATTAGCAAAGTATTTAAATAAATTAATGTACTGTATATCAATATTGATAAATTTCAGTTTCCAAAATATTTTTGAAAAAATTTCATGACTTAGAAAGATCCTTGTATTGAGTGAAAAAAGCAAGATTTAATACTATATTATCTTTAATGTGTAAAATATAATTTTCACATAAATACATATAAAATATCATTTACTCAGTGAATATTTATTAAACTTTTACAATATATCAGGCATCATTCTAAATTAATAAACATTGAACAACACTGAACAAGACTGTTGCACTTCCTGTTTGTACACAAGTTCTGTTTGTATCAATGGATATATCCACTGACATTTCATGTACGGAAAAAAGTTGGATTTCTAGGTGGTAGAGTTATAGCTTTTTATTTCTTTATATTTCTCCTGATATCCCCAAATCTTGTATAGCAACTATTCTTATTATAATCCCAAAAATACCATTTTGAAAAATATCACCAAGAAATACCATAACCTAAATTAAAAGACAACCTCTAAGCTCTATATTTTATATGCCAATTTACCCCTTTCAAAAGATATCATAAAAAACAGTGAGAGACGGATGAACACCACTATAAAAAATGATCCCCAATGAAAAATGGACATACATGGGCAATTCACAAAGAAAAAAACGGAGTTTTCTAAGGTTGAGGGTAGAGGGATGTTAACCTCCCAATAATCAGTGAATACTCAGCATAGCAATAAGTTACCATGTTTTCACACGTCACGTTAACATACATGGAAAGCAAATCAAAATGTGTGAGGTTGTTGGGAAGACTAATGATATGGAAAAATGTTCTTGATATGAGGAATGAAAAAGTAAATAACAAAATATCCTACTTTTGGGGCCGGCCCAGTGGCGCAGCGGTTAAGTGCACACGTTCCGCTTCAGTGGCCTGGGGTTCCCCGGTTTGGATCCCAGGTGCAGACACGGCACCGCTTGGCAAGCCATGCTGTGGTAGGCATCCTGCATATAAAGTAGAGGAAGATCAGCACGGATGTTAGCTCAGGGCCAGTCTTCCTCAGTAAAAAGAGGAGGATTGGCAGTAGTTAGCTCAGGGCTAATCTTACTCAAAAAAAAAAAAAAATCCTACTTTTGAAAAAAAATCCAGTCTATACACAGAAACTACTTTATTGGTGGAGAAGAAACCAAATGTTAATCGTACTTATGTTTGGGTGGTGAGATTATAGGTGATTTCTAATTTTTCTCTTGGTATTAATCTGTAGTTTCTAAAATTTCTACAGTGAATATATTTTAGTTATCGGGGAAAAAAGCCGCTATCCTAATAAAGCAATTCGTCCTAGAATGAAGAGCACATAGATGATATTATCTTAACCCCCTTTCACAAAGCATCCACAGTCTCATTGTCTGGATTTCCGTGTTAGGTGTCATTGTTCTGAATTGTATTTGCTGGTGAGAACATTTGGATTATAAGGGAAATCACAAGATAAAACTTATTCTAGTCACATTCACTCTTCTACCCCCAGCTGTTTCCTGAAAAAATAAGCAATGTTGGACTGATTTGAGCTTTATTCCTCTTCATTTCCTGTTGATCACATCTGCTAGGATCTCTTGCTGATAGGCATTAATTAAAAACTCTATTTTTCTAAAATCTACTTATTCAATTTAAGGCCTTTCTGAATGAAGAAGATGAGTACAACTACATTTCTGTTAGCAAAATAAACTTATAAAATTTCAACTCTTTATGTCAGATAGGTAATTAAAAAAATCATAATATCTTGGGATTCGGCCTGGTGGCACAGTGGTTAAGTTCGCATGTTCGGCTTCGCTGGCCCGGGGTTCGCTGGTTCGGATCCTGGGTGTGGACATGGCACCGCTTGGCGGGCCATGCTGTGGCAGGCGTCCCACATGTGGGGTAGAGGAGGATGGGCACGAATGTTGGCTCAGGGCCAGTCTTCCTCAGCAAAAAGAGGAGGATTGGTGGCGGATGTTAGTTCAGGACTAATCTTCCTCAAAAAAAAAAAAAATCATAATATCTTGGTTATGAGAAGGAAGGTAAAAATCATTTTTAAGTTATACAATAATGTTGTGAAGTCTTTTTCTTCAATTTATAGTACTCATAATGGCTTAGCACTATTTTTAAACTTCTCATTCCCCTTATAGACTATATGAAGGTTATAGTTAAAAAGGTTATCTATGAAGGTTATAGTTAAAAATCTCAATTATAATATCCTTTCTTTTTCACTAAAGTCTTTCCTAGAAAGGTGTACTTAGATGTTTTCATCACAAAGATTCTCTCTACTTACTTCTGATGTCCTTTAGCCAACAAATCAACTTTTCTACCTTGCCAGGTTAGAAAAATGCCTGAATCTGAAGCATTATTATGTTTTTAAGGTTCCTAAACCAAGGACTGAGAGAAAAGTGCAGTGCTTTCAATGGAGCAAGGGAATTATGAAATTTCTTACCCTGAGACCTAAACTGGCTTTCTTCTCCCAAATGGTCACATTTGCTTTGAGCTGGGCTGGTACAAAAGGGGAGGTATGCTGGTCCCCAGAGCCCAATTTGTCACATATTTTTTGCCTGCTTGATTTGGGTCGTGGTTGGGATGGCTGGGTGATGACAGGAGTGTGTGGATAAGGAATGTAGTATTAAAGATGCTGTATTGGCAAGAGGCGGAGGAAGGCAGTGATAGAGCCCTGTGGGGAATATGAGAGTGTGGCTCATGCCAAGTTGTTGCAGTGTGGCCCTTGCCAGCCATTGGTGTTGCTGTTGTTACAAAGGTGCACTCAGAGATGCCTTTAGAAATCCCTACTCCTTGTTAGATTCCTGTAAACTGTATTCTGAAGCACGTTACTCAGTGTTTCCAGTCTAGTCTCCCTGGCTTTTCTCCCCCATTCCATTGTGTCTTTCGTACTTCTTGCAAAGAAATCTTTTAAATGTCTATATCATACCACACCCTCTCAAATATCTTTGATGATTTCCCATTTCCTTAAACTAAGGATAAATTCTTCATCTTAGTAAGGACTTATGTGGTCCTAACATAGATTTCCATCTTAATGTCCCATTACTCCTTAATTTGTATTTGAAACGCCAGCCATGTTGAACTACTCAGTGTTACTTAAATGGACGCAGGGTTTTCCAGCCTCCCCACCTTAACTCATAATATTTCCTTCTCTAAAATCTACAAATCTCTCCTGTCAGATTCTAGACGTTTTCCAAGGCTCATTTAAAATGCTCTCTCTTCCAGGAAGCCCACCGTCTTTTCCCTTTCCGGTTTCCAACCTCATGTGATGCCTTCTCCTAGGACTTTCTACTTCCCTAAATTTACATACTTCATGATTACCCTAGTGTTATCTTTTTTGTTGGATTGAGTATTTTGATCTCTTCTGTGCACTTTTATTCATTTTCAAAGTGCCCAGCACTGTGCCTAAGGCAAGGTAAAATAAATGAACCCTAGCAAGTAAGTTCCTAGAAGGCAGAGATGTTGTCTTTTGTTCTCTGATTTATCTCTGTTGTCTTTAACAATGCTTGGCATATAATAGGAGTCAACAAACAGTTGAAACAATGAAATTATTGAGCACTTTCAGTGTGTTAGGCATGGTGCATTATTTAATAAACCTCCTTACAAAACTGAGTGAGGTAGGTGATGTTATTTCCATTTTACAAATGTGGAAACTGAGGCTTACAGAGGCTAAGAGCTTGTGATATGCAGCTGATTGTGAATCTGACCAAGCATCATCATTTGAACTTGTTAGAGCTTATGTTAATGCAGATGTATTTGCTCCTGTTTTGAAATAGCTGATTATATTATCACTTCTTATTCAAAATAGATGTATTTTGGAGGGTGGGTAGTATTGAATAAGTAATGAAAGCTTTTTATAGCTGTTTTGATTACTATAGGTTTGTAGTATACTTTGAAATCAGAGAGTATGATATCTCCAGCTTTGTTCTTTTCTTTCAGGATTCTTTGGCTATTCAGGATCTTTTGGTCCATATGTTTTAGGATTCTTTGTTCTATTTCCATGAAAAAAATATCCTTGGGACTTTGATTGGGATTGCAGTGAATCTGTAGATCACATTAGGTAATATGGACATTTAAGCTATGTTAATTCCTCCAATCCGTGAGCACAAAATATCTTTCCATTTCTTTGTGTCTTCAATTTCTTTCAACAGTGTCTTCGAGTTTTCGGTGTACAGGTCTTTCACCTCCTTAGTTAAATTTATTCCTAGGTATTTTAGTTTTGTTGCGATTATAACTGGGATTGTATTTTTGATTTCTCTTTCTGCTTGTTGTTGTTGCTATATAGAAACACAACTGATTTTTAATGTTGATTTTGTGCCCTGCAACTTTACTGTATTCATTTATTGTTTCTAATAGTTTTTTGGTGGATTCTTTCAGGTTTTTTAAATATATAAAATCATGTCATCTGCAAATAGTGGCAATTTTCTTCTTCCCAATTTGGATCCCTTTTATTTCTTTTTCTTGCTTAACTGCTGTAGCTAGGATTTCCAATACTATGTTAAATAAGAGCGGTGAGAGTAGACATCCTTGTCGTATTCCTGTTCTTAGAGGGATAGCTTGCAGTTTTTCCCTGTTGAGTATGGTGTTAGCTGTAGGTTTGTCATATGTGGCCTCTATTATGTTGAAGTACTTTCCTTCTGTAGCCATTTTATTGAGAGTTTTTATCATAAGTGGATGCTGAATCTTGTCAAATGTTTTCTCTGCATCTATTGAGATGATCATGTGATATTTATTCTTCATTTTGTTATTGTGGTGTATCACATTGATTGATTTGCAGATGTTGAATCATCCCTGCATCCCTGGAATATATGCCACTTGATCATGATGTATGATCCTTTTAATGAATTGTTGTATTCTACTCACTAATACTTTCTTGAGGATTTTTGCATTTATGTTCATCAGTGTTATTGGCCTGTAATTTTCTTTTTATGTGGTGTCCTTGTCTGGTTTTGGTATTGGGATAATGTTGGCAACGTAAAATGAGTTGGGAAGCCTCCCATGCTCTTACACTTTTTGGAAAAGTTTGAGAGGGATAGTTATTTAAATCTTCTTTGAAAGTTTGGTAGAATTCACCAGTGAAGCCGTCTAGTCCTGGACTTTTGTTTGTTGGAGGTTTCTGATTACTGCTTCATTCTTCTTACTAGAATTGAGGAAGATGGGCATGGATGGTAGTTCAGGGCCAGTTTTCCTCAGCAAAAAGAGGAGGATTGGCAGTGGATGTTAGCTCAGGGCTAATCTTCCAAAAAAAAAAAAAATTAGAATTTCCAGCAATAGACAGATAATAAGGAAAAAATTTTCAGTTACCAGGACTTTCTCTGGTACTTCTCCCATAACAACAGCAGGCTTACTACATTCCATAGTGAGCTTGCTGTATTCCAGAGACCATGCTAATTATTCTGTTTATCAATCCATTTATCAATCCGTTTAATACTCATAGGAAAGAAGCTGGTACTATTATTCCTATTTTGTGGATATGAAAACTGAGGTTGAGAGATGTACATTGCCAAAGGCATCAGGCTATCAGAGTTGATAGAACTGTGATTGAAAACCAGTTCTCTCTGGCTTTTTACAATTTTCAAATGAGTTTAGGTACATAACTAATTCACTGCTCTAGAATAAGTATAAAGTTTTATGTTATTACAATCCACTCCAATGATCAATGAGAATCAAGAACTAAATGCACAGATAATCTTCATTTGGGAGGAATGAGAAATGCACATTAAATAGGTCTAAAATGCTAGGTTTGTCCCAACTGATAAAATGCCAGCAAACTCACTGGGTACAGTAACAATTGAACTACTTAGAGTTTAAAAGCTGTTTCAGATCAGAGGGTCATGAGATTTGCACTTCAAAAACATTGCTCCAGATGCTGGATGGAGAACTACTTAGAGGCAAGAATGAATACAGGTGGGCCAGGTGGAAGGCCATTGCTGTAATCCTGGTAAAAGTTGACAACATCCTGAACTAAGACTTTAAGTTTGGATTTGGTATTTCAGCCTATATATTAATATCCCATTTTTGCCCTATCCTGGGAACTATCTGATAGAAGATACTATACAGCAAACAAATGTTTTCTTTTTCCAATATTTTCAGATTTTCTATTTCTTCTTGATTCAGTTTTGGAAGATTGTTTGATTCTTAGAGTTTATCCATTTCTTCTGGGTTATCCAATTCATTGACATAGATCTTTTCATAGTATTCTCTTATAATCCTTTGTTTTTCTGTGGTATCTGTTGTAATTTCTCCTCTTTTGTTTTTGATTTTCTTTGAGCCTTCTCTCTTTTTTTGTTAGTAAGTTTAGCTAAATGTTGTCAGTTTTGTTTATCTCTTCAAAGGTAGTTTCATTGATCTTTTCTATTGTCTTTTCAGTCTCTATTTCATTTATTTCCACTCTCATTTTTATTACTTTCTTGCTTCTACTGACTTTGGGCTTAATTTGTTCTCTTTTTTTCTAGTTCCTTTAGGTACAATGTTAAATTTTTTTATTTGAGATTTTTCTTGTTTGTTGAGGTAGGCCTGTATTGCTATGAATTTCCCTCTTAGTACCACTTTTGCTGCATCCCATAAGAGTTGGTATGTTGTGTTTTCATTTTCATTTGTCTCCAGGTATTTTTTGATTTCTCCTTTGATTTCTTCATTGATCCAGTGGTTGTTCAGTAGCATGTTGTTTAGTTTCCACGTATTTGTGACTTTCTCAGCTTTTTTCTTGTAGTTAATTTCTAGTTTCATAGCACTGTAGTCAGAAAAGATGCTTGATACGATTTCAGTTGTCTTGAATTTACTGAGGCTTGCCTTGTTTCCCAACATATGGTCTATCTTAGAGAATGTTCCATGTGTACTTGAGAAGGATGTGTATTCTGCTGTTTTTGGATGGAATGTTCTCTATATATCTATTAAGTCCATCTGGCCCAGTGTTTCCTGTGAGGCCATGTTTCCTTGTTGACCATCTGTCTGGATGATCTATCCATTGATGTAAGTGAGATGTTGCAGTCCCCTACTGTTATTGTGTTGCTGTTAATTTCTCCCTATAGGTCTGTTAATAGTTGATTTATATACTTTGGTGCTCCTCTGTTAGGTGCATATATATTAATAAGGGTTATGTCCTCTTGGTGGAATGTCCCTTTTATCATTATATACTGCCCCTCTTTGTCTCTCATTATCTTTTTTACCTTGAATTCTGCTTTGTCTGATATAAGTATGTCTGTTTGCTTTCTTTTCGTTGCCATTTGCTTGGAGTATCAGCTCCTATCCCTTCACTCTGAGCCTATGTTTGTCTTTAGATCTGAGATGGGTCTCCTGGAAGCAGCATATTTTTGGTTTTTGTTTTTTAATCCTTCCAGCCATTCTGTGTCTTTTGACTGGTGAATTCAATCCATTTACATTTAGGGTGATTATTGATATATAAAGACTTAATACTGCCATTTTGTCTTTTGCTGTCTGATTTACATTGTTTCTTTTTCCTTGTATTTACTTCTGCCATTTGAGTTTGGGGGTTTTCTGTAATGTGTTTCTTAGTTTCCTCTTTTTTTGTGTTTCATGACTCTGCTCTGAAATTTTGTTTTGTGGTTACCATGAGGTTTGTATAAAAGGTCTCATAGGTAAGATAGTCCTTTTTCTGCTGATAACATCTCTCTTCATTTGCATATGCAGGTTCTGTCTTTTTTCCTTCCCCCTCTATGTTTTGTTATCATAAATTATCCCTTTTTGTATTGTGAGTTCATTGTATTGTATTGTATTGTATCTATTGTACTGTGAGTTCAAATTGAAGTAGTTCTAATTATTTTTGATAGTTCCTTTCCCTTTAAACTTTGTGTTATAATTGTTTACTAACCTATTCTGATATAGAGTTGCAATTTTGTGATTCTGTCTATTTATCACCTTGCTCAAATCTTTGTATACCTTTGTCTTTTTGTTTCAGGTAGGATGGCTTTTTTCAACATTTCTTGTAAAGAAGTTCTAGTGGGGATGAACTCACTCAGCATTTGTTTGTCTAGGAAAGCCTTTATTTCTCCTTCATATCTGAAAGATAACTTTGCTGAATAGAGTATTCTTGGCTGACAGTTTTTATCTTTCAATATTTTGAATATATCATCCCATTCTCTCTTGGCCTCTAGAGTTTCTGCTGAGAAATCTGCTGATAGCCTAGTGGGGGTTCTCTTGTAGGTCATTGGGTTTTTTCCCCTGGCTTTTAGCATTCTTTCTTTGTCATTGACCTTTGACAGTATTATTATCACGTGTCTTGGAGGTCATTTTGTATTGAGATCATTGAGTGTTCTGTTAGCTTCATGGATTTGTATATCTAGTTCTTTCCCAAGATTTGAGCAGTTCTCAGCTGTTGATTCTTTGAATAAGTTCTCTGCTCCCTTCTCTCTTCTCCTTCTGGGATAAACATTATCCTTATGTTGATCTTTCTAATAGAGTTGGATAGTTCTCATAGAATTTCTGCATTTTTTATAAGTCTCTTAGTTCTTTCTCTTCTTCTACCTACATCATTTCTAGGTTTCCATCTTCAAACTTGCTAATTCTCTCTTCCATATGATCTGCTATATTCCCAGTTCTTTCTAATGCATTCTTCATCTCCTTAAGTTCTTCAGATCCAGAATTTCTGTTTGGTTCTTTTTTAGAGTTTCAATCTCTTTGGGAAAGTATTCCTTCTGTCCATTAATTTTATTCCTGAGCTCATTGAACTACCTTTCTTTTTTTGTGAGGATGATTAGCCCTGAGTTAACATCTACTGCCAATCTTCCTCTTTTTGCTGAGGAAGACTGACTCTGAGCTAACATCGTACCCATCTTCCTCTGCTTTATACGTGGGATGCCTACCCAGCATGGCTTGCCGTGCGGTGCCATGTCCACACCCAGGATCTGAACTGGCGAACCCCAGGCCGCCGATGCGGAATGTGTGCACTTAACCACTGCGCCACCGGGTCGGCCCCTGAACTACCTTTCTGAATTTTCTTGTAGCTCATTGAGTTTCTTCACAATTATCTTAAATTCTTTATCAGTTGAATCACAATCTTCCATGACTTTGTGTTTGGTTTCTGGAGAATTTCTTTTTTATTTTTGTGATGCCATATTATTGTGGCTTTTTGTGGTACTTGCTGAGATATTCCTCTGCCAATGCATTTGTCATAGCACACACTTTTCTTATTTAGGTATAGCTTTGTTTTGATTTAAAGTTTTCAATAGGTTGGAGATTAGAGCCTTTCTTTTGTTTTTCAGTAGGTTATCACTATAGCGCTAGTTTTTGGTTTCTCTTACCTGAGCTGCCTCTGACTTGTATTTGAGGATCTGCACCTTGCAACTTGCACCTCTATTTAGGATATCACCAGTACTCTCCTCTTCAGTGCTGCCTGCACCACTGGAGGTCACTGATGCCTTGATGTTGGCCAGTGTCACTGCAGTTATGGGCTTTTTCACCAGAGGTACAGGAGTGACTGAAGCCTCCACGGCATTTGGTATCACTTGGGTTGGAAGCTCTGCCTTGGTTGGGGGGAGTGATGGTGGAAAGGCAGCTAAGTTTGTGGGATACTGCCTCTGCTGTTTCCTGTTACCTTGTGGTTACCGGTACTGCTACCATTGGGATATTGGTGTCCTGTGCAAGTCTCTAAGCCACAGGTGGGGCCCTGGATCACAGGGCCCCACCTGTGCTGCTTCTTTGCTCCCCATGGCTGCAGATGCCACTGCATTTGGCTGGCCAGAGTTGCACATGCAACTCTGCTGCTGCCCACCAGGTTCTCTGGGGCTAGAGGTGGTTGACTCAGCCACCATGGCTGGGGGTCCAGGGTCCTGGGCACTGCCTCTGTCCCATTTAGCTTCCTCTGTATGTGCCAGTCTTCATACGTACTGATGTGTGGATCTCTCTGGTGTCCTGATGTGTTGGGCAATATAGCCTTTCTTGGGTTATGGATATTTTACTCACTGTAGATTGAAGGAGAGAGACAAAGGGATCCTCTCATGCTGCCATGATGATGACGTCCCTCCCTCCTGTATACTTTAAATCATCTCTATATTACTTATGATATCTAATACAATGTAAATGCTATGTAAATAGTTGTTATATTTTATTGCTTAGGGAATAATGACCAAAAAAGAAAAACGTGTGTATATGGTCAGTACAGATGCAGCCATCGTGGGCTTTTCGATCTGCGGTTGGTTGAGTCCACACATGCAGATTCCTTGGATGGGGACAGCTGACTATATAACATATTTTAGGTTACCCAAATGCTTCCAGAAGTGAATTTTTACATAGTTTTTAGACATGAATTAAGCCTGTCATCCATTACACTGAATGTCCTTTTTATAGTTCAACTAAAGTAATGCCAATCTGTCTTCATCATTTATCCAGTAAAGCCATGCACTTTAAAGAAAAATGTATATGATTTGAAATTTTAGTCTGTGTGTTTATTTGATTCATATTTATAGCTCAGTTTAATAATCTGCAAGAGACCTTGAGAAAACATTTGATGTAGCCTATTGATTTAACCTTTGGTTTTAAGTATAAACCATCTTTCAGCAGCTAAATTCTTTCCATTTTAGCTACAAATAACTTCACTTCCCTATTTATTTTTTCTCTTATCATTCTTCATTCTTTTAAGTTTATTTTCTTTTGTTTTTAAAATTTCTGTGGTTACTCATCCAGAAAATAATTGCCCTATTTCTTGTGTATAAAAAAAGTAGTTTCACTAATTATTTAAACAACAATATTTACACCATTGGGATAGAAGTGATAGTTGCATAAAATAATATTTAATGATAATTCATGGAGCAAATATATTTAGAAATTAAAAATAAGTCTTTCCAGAGCAGATTTGAGTTTCTTAGACCAACAGTTTCAAAGTCTGATTCCCAGACCAGTAGCATCAGCATCACTTAAACTTGTTAGAAATGCAATTCTCAGGCCCCACTGCAGACCTATTGAATCGGAAACTGGGGTGAGTGTCTGTGTGTGTGTGTGTGTGTGTGTGTGTGTGTGTGTGTATAGGGGGTGGAATCTGTTTTTTCACAAGATCTCCTGGTGATTCTGAATGTGGTAGTTAACACAGGCTTAGGGTAAGATTCTCAGTGAGCAGGTCCTATTCATTGGGTTTTGGCAGGCAGGTGCCTGGTCTACTTTAAAAGACCTCTGGGAAAGACAATTCCATTGACTTTCTAGTATGCCATTTCAAATACTTCTGTGTTATCACTGAGCTGGCTTCAAAAGCCATTAACTTAAGACAAAAAACTTACAAAACACTCCAAAAAGACAAATTTTAATACTTAAAGATTTGTGTTGGTTGGTTTTATGTTATTTACTTCCTGGCAACAGATTCCCTTTTAAAGCATAATTTAAACTAAACATTTTTGTAGGTGTTTCATAAGGGAAAGAGGGGGACGTACTTCTGGAGGATGATTAAAGGAAGCAAATATGAATCCTTATGACTCTCAGTAGGTAGTTTGGGCCTAGGGAATCAAGTTTTCTTATCAGAGGTCTAGAGTGTCTTTGTAGAGGTGGGGAATGATGTAGATTCCTACTATGATCTATTAATTCTATATAAAGTTGGAGTCCCAGCCTAGAAGCATTTTCATAGTGCATCGTTATGTGACATACACCATTCTTTTAATGTACTTTGGATTTAGTCAAGTCAGATTATGTTTCATTTATTGCTGGAAATTTTGTTTGCTAGCTCTCTTTATCCTACCAGGCCCACATGATGTTGAACATGGTCATTTCAGAATACTGTAGATTAGTCATATTATCAAGATATTAGGAATTAGCGGAAAGAATCTTGAAATAGGTTCTCAAGTAGGAATTGAGAACCTTCTTACTTACAAGTGTTTTTTTTACCCCACTGACTTTAATTTTCTAATATAATGTGTAATGAAAGTCATTTTGAAATATATACAGACTTGTTTTTGAGATTTCGAGATTACTTTAATATCTAGAAATGTATATGCCATACATAAGTGTAAAATGTTGTACTACAACAATTACCTGAGCTTTCTTTTGCTGAATATCATATAAATTCTATTTCACACCTTATTTTCACAATGAAGGCAGTCTCCCACAACTGTCTGGGCATTTAAGTAATCTCTCTTAAAATTTAACCAGCCATATCTAGGAGATATTTTTAGCAGTTATCTTTTGTCCAAAAGAGACCTGAATGCTTTAGTTGGCTTTGTAACATTTTTAATTACATTCAGGACTTCTTGTCGGGAACACACATAGTTGCCTTTATGATGAAGTTTATATACTAAATTCTGTTTTTCTTGTTTTCTCTGATGTATTATCGAGTATTATTGTTAGTATGCACACATGCTGCTTGTGGACTTGGATGTGAACATTCGTTTTCAGTGTTGAGGCAGCTTGCTTGTCTTTCATTTTATACGGTGGTTCTTAAAACAAAAACTTAAAAGATTATATCTTTTCCCTGCATCTTAAATGTAGAAGCGGTACATTAACTTCTGTATATGGTTTTCTCTACCATAAGCATAGGCTTTGTGATTAAGTAAAGTTTAATATGTTTTGTGGGATTAGAATTTGGAATAGTTTTTGATTGAAATGAAGATCTATTTTCTAATTATAAAGTAAATATCTATATTCATGGTAAAAAATATGAACAGTTACAAGAGATACTTAAAAATAAAAATCATCTGTTAATATACTACTTCAAAATAACCAGTGTTAATGTTTTAAGAAATATTTCATTCCACATTTGTGTACATAAATAGTTTATATAAATATATATGTTCTAGTTGAGATCATATTTGTATACAGATCTAAATCATGGTTTAAAATCTCTTCAACTTTAAGCATTTTCTTGCTCAAAAAATTCATTTAAATACCATTCTGAACATCTGTATTATATTTCTATTTAGAGATACCACGATTTAACAATTTCCCTTTTTCTGGACATTTGGGTTAGTACCCTTTGAATGCTGAATTGGTCATCCTTCTACGCAGGGCCAAAGAGGTTGAACATTTTTAAGACATATTACCTTTTGGTTCCAGAAAACTAACAACAGGCTAGCTTCTCTAGCACTATATGAAAGCTTGCCTTCATTGAACACTGTGAATAGAGAAACTGTTTACTATATTAAAGACAAAAATTATTAACTGCTTTAATTGCTTTTCTAAAGTTGCT
This sequence comes from Equus quagga, assembly GCF_021613505.1. Taxonomy (NCBI): domain Eukaryota; kingdom Metazoa; phylum Chordata; class Mammalia; order Perissodactyla; family Equidae; genus Equus; species Equus quagga. The sequence continues at coordinate 3,842,093 of NW_025796728.1, read as the reverse complement.
AGTGAAGTTCAAAATATTTTTTCCTGATTTATTTGTAGTTTGTCAGCTTCTGTGTGTTTGTTCATGCTCTTTTCCCAAGTATATTTTAAACCAAAATGAATAATTTCTAATATTGCTTTTATAAAGTATCAATGTAAAAAGTGGGCCATTGTGAGTGATAACAGGACTCATTAGGAGGAAACTGAGACAATAGGGCAGATCCTACAAATTGGCTCTGAAAATGTTAAGATAGATACATATCTGAATAAATCGTAGTTATCTTATAGTCTGAACATGCTATCATATAAAATTTTAGCAGGTATAAAATCTTGTATTCAAATCGACTTAAATAATTTATGACATTCATAAATAATGACAGTTTAGAAATTAATAAATTCCTATGTATGTATCAGTAATAAAATGATAGTGAAGAGAACAGCTGGATTATTCTATGTGAGCTGCCACTAACTTGATTTGTAATATTGGGCAAGTCAGTGTCTCTGAACTTCAATTTTCTTGTGTATAAAATAAAGTATTTAGTTGGCTGTTTAGGATTTTTTTCCAGCTTTAAAATTTCTTAATTTTCTATTTAAGTCGCTAAGCCTTATCATATTTAAAATGCTTTCCCTACCTGACAGAAATTCTGGCATCAAATGATTAATAAGTGCTCTCATATTAGTAAGAATTGTTGCCATTTACTGATCTATTATATATCAGGTACCTTGTATATATTCTCATAAACTCTTCACAACAAACATAGAGAGTAAGTATTATTTTCCTGATGCGAAAACTGAGGGTTATACAAAGTCCCATTGGGGCTGAGTGGTTAGAGCCAGGATTTGAACCCATGACTGACTGAAAAGCTCCTCTCTTTCTACTCTGCTATTTACCTCTCTCATGAACAAATGTTATGGCTTGCTCTAGACCAACGTTTTTTTAGCAGTAGCATTTTTGGAGTTTTGCGCAAGATTATAATTTGTTGTAGGGGGCTGTACTTTACATTATAATAGCATCCATGGCATCTCATCTATCCATTAGCACTAACTCCCTCGGTTGTAACAAAAATGTCTCCAGATATTGCCAGATGTCCCCTGGCGGGGAGAGGGGGATTGCCCCTAGTTGAGGACCACTGATTTAATACAACCTAAGTCAACAGGCTAAGGACAAATATAATTGTTGTCTCTGGCAAAGGTAGGTGGCTTTAGGCTATCTTGGATTTCAAAGGTCAAGATGGAATCGACCAAGTAGAATCCCAGGAAAGGATGCCACTCCATTGTCAACAATACTTGTTGCACGTATTGATTGCTTGGCCTTTATCCTCTTGAGATTTTTCTTGTTCAGAGACTACTCATTCCCAGGATGCACATTATACCCTCATGAACCTGACTGAACATTAGTGAATTTATTTAAAAATATTCATTGAGTACTTGCCATATGCCAGGCATTATCCGGTTACTGGTTAAAACAGCGAACAAGATGGTCTTGAAGGGGAAGCAGATACTAAATAAATAATTGCAACTCATTCCCCTTTTTTTATCTTCCTAATAATCTTTTAAAGCATATCTTTAGAATCACAATCCAGTGTATTTATCATGTTTCACTCATGCTCACACAGCTTATCACATAGAGCTAGAGTTTGCCCTCCTTCATGTGAATGAATAAAGACAGCAAACCAAGAAATTTGAGTTATTCTGCCAGTTTAAAAAGATACTTTGGCTCTAGTTTTCAAAATGAGCTCTTATCTGGGGTCTAGCTTCATTTCAGAACTTACTTGTTTATCTATTGGTTAGTGTTTTAATGTTCTTAGAGTTTGTTGCTATGAAATTTGGCCATAAACATGTCAGGTTTTGTCTCATAGGGATTAATCTCTGAGGGATTTCAGGTAATGAGGGAATCTCTTACCGGACTGTGTGCTTGAAGTTCATGCCTAATCTCTCTACTGGACCGTGTGTTTCTTGAGGGCAAGAACCATGGAGTTTACATAGGACTTTTCATCATTCTGTTTGCAGTGCCTGGAAAAGTCCCTGGCTGGCACGTGGTAGTCTATTTATTAAACTGATACAAAGAAATGAGATCTCTGAACAGTGAAAATAGGTTTCACTTAAATAAGTTTTGCTGAATTTCTGTATTCTGCTCCCTGAAGACCATTGAGGTCGTTAATTCAATTTACTTATGTTTATTAATTATTCTACAGTATTTGGTAGTATGAGTTAGATTTTGATAAAGGCAGATATTTGGGCAGCCAAGGGAGAAACAAACCCATAAAATCAGACAGGAAGATCCAAAACAAGGACATCTTCAACTACTGGATGAAAACCTATGGATATACTTCTGAAGACCCCAAAGGCATCACTGTATAGAGCACTGTGCAAGAATGGATGCTTAGAGCATTGGTGCTGAATTCTCAGAGAAGAAAATTTATTTAAAATGCTGTGAAAATATAGGAAAACTGAAAATACATTTATAATGATTTCGATCCCAGATGAAATTATTTTGATGGTTAAAGATTTGTCTAAAAAATAGTTTACTCAAAACTCCTTCCGTAAGAGTTTTAGAACAATGAAATTCAAATACCTCAGCTATTTTTAAAAATAGATTTTACTTGTTTTATTTCCCTTTTTTATGGCTTCCTGTTGCCAAGTCTTATTAGTGGCCATTTTAAGGTTACATGCTGTAGGACTTAATATGAACCATAATAACTTATGCACGCATAATAAAAGCTTTAATGACATATCATGAAATAACTAAACTTATATCACTTCTAGAGCTGGTGTGTATAAGATTGTTACAGGTATCCTGGTTTTTACTGCATATAGGGGAGGTGTTATTTTATTCATTCATTCTTATGTTCAATACAAAAATATGTGTTGAAAGTCTACTTTGTGCCTAGATACTGTTTTAGGCCTAGGCTGTATCAATGAACAAAAAGATAGAAATTCCTCCTCTGATGGAAGAATAAGAGGGAAGGAGAATAGGGATTGCTGAGACAAGGCTGTGTAGGGGGTGGAGTAATAGGTTGGAGAGGACATTGGGGGCCATATATGAGTGGCACCGGTGGCTGTTACTACAATTAAGATGAGAGCCTTTGGAGAGTTTTAAATTGTGGAAATATCAGGATCCAACTTAGGTTTTAACAGGACTAAGTAATAGTCTTGGACTAAGGTGATAGTAATAGAAGTGATGGCTAGTGGTAAGATTCTGGATATATTTTAAAGGCAGAACCAAAAGAATTTGCTGACTGACTATATGTGGGAATTGAGGGAAAGACAAGACCCCAGGATGACTCAAAGGCTTTTGGGCTGAGGATCTGGAAGGTTAGAGCTTCTGTCAACTGACAGGACTAATCTGTGGAAGAAGCAGGTTTTGGGGGAGTATCAGGAGCTCAGTTTTGCACATGTTACCATGTGGAGATGGGCTGCCTAGGTGGCAGTCACTTGTATGAGTCTGGAGTTTTGGGAAGAAGTCTGAGCTGGAGGGCAGTTACATGGGGGTTCAGAACCTGTAGAATTTCTCTTTTGATGGTTTTGGTTTTCTCAGTAAAGTAGAAATAAAGTCATCAACAGGAAGTAAGTTGGGAGGGAGATATGGAAAGGTAGAAGAGAAGGTATGAAACAGTTGTCTATGAAAGTGGGATAGTAAAGAGGTTAGAAAGGCTATGTGATTGCAGTAGGCATCTATGGCCAACTCATGGTTCATGGTCAATAATTTAAAGTGATACTAATCAGGGATAGTATGTGTTTTTCTCCAGGCATTTTCAACCTGTAGGTATTAGAGGAGAGTATATTAGGATTTAGATATAACTTACTTGAATATAACTAGAGTAAGTTTTGCCAAGAAGGAAGTGAGAGAGGAGCTAAGGAGTAGAGAGAAGATACAAGGAAAGTGATAACAGTGCTCACCCAAAAATTTCAACTGAGTAAACAGGGAAGTGAAGCCATGCAAGAAGCGGGGGGACATTGAAGATTGGGGTTCGGTTGCTTATTGGCCCCTGTGGGGTCAGATGATATTGAAGTTAGGTTAAAAGTGAATTATTTATTTTAAAGTGAAGTTTATTTTTATATGTTGAATCATATTTCAAATACATGTAAAGAGCTCTCTACTGAATGTGTCTAATGAATATTTTTAAATTAAATACAAATATTTGAATTTATTTGTTAACTTTAGTTTTTCTAAAATGAAATATGCCTTTATATTTTTTTAAGTATTTTTTTCCCCTAAATGACTTAAGTTCACATTTTTTATACCAGTTGTCTCCCATTCTTTCTCCCAACCCTCACATTCTTTGGTAGGCTGCCAGATGCTGTGTGCCTTCTGCCAGCTTATTGTTCAAGTGTTCCCACCCTCTATCAGGGTCTTCTCATAGCTGCTGAGGATACTCTGATTGGGCTTGGTAACCACTTGCTAAGCAGGGTCACTTGAGTTTCTCAATCACTCAGACTCAAGTTTTTCATCCTTAAGTGGGGATAATAATATGTTCTTTGTTGTAAGGATTAAAATTAATGTATATTTATCCCCTCACAGAACTTGGCATGTCTTTATAGATGGTGGATATTGTTAGGATCTTAGGTTTATAGAATTAATAATATTTTATTAGAGTTGGATAACCAAATCTCAAAAATATGCTATTCTGTCATTTCAATAACATATATTTTAGAAGTATCTCGGACTACCAATGACAAAATATAGTGTTAAAGATTACTATCGTTAACATTTTGTTGTATGCTTATGCTTTATCAGCTTTAGCAATAGACTAAGACATATTGGGAACTCACCATGAGTATGGGTGAGATTTTTTTTTGGTTCCCAATAACATAGAGAGGAATGAATACAACTGCAACATTTTCACTACATTTTTCTTGTCTTAAACCAGTTTTGAGCCTAAGCATCAGCAAAAGGTAATTCATTTGGATGTGTGGTCCCTTCAGGAAAAAGCTGAGAGGTAGTAAAGTTTTCAGTTTCTGAGTAGAGATAATATATATATATATATATATATATATAAAATTTATGTATGTACATATACACACACACACATATATATGTATGCTTTATTCTCACACGAGAGAATTGAAGAATCTCTTTATATTTAATGTATATTTGGAAATGCTAAGATTAGGTAACTTTTCTTAGTATAAAACAATGAATCTAAATACCACAGTCATATTTTATACCTCTGTCTTCTTTCAAAATAAACATGTTGTATATGAAAATTCTAATTTGACTCATCAGCAATGATATAACACATGTCACTCCTTGCTATGGAGGGTCCCTTCCTTCAGTCTGAGTCAGAGGCCGCTTCTGTGGTGTAGAACAGTACCTTTTGTTTCTGTTTCCACAGCATCAGCCATAGTGTCTGGTCTTGGGGTCATGTTTGATGAATGCCTTGAGACTGAGTGAGTTTGGATTAAGCACTCTTTTCTAAAGATGCATAAGGGCTATGTGCTTGAGTAGAGTTGACCTTTTCCCATTTAGGATCCTAAAAATGACAAAACTATCACCAAGATTTCTTTGTTGGTGGTAAAGTGAAAGATATTATGACTTAGTTTTTATATACCTATATAACACTTCCTCCCATGATAATAATCACCAATTATCAAAAGTAATTTTTTAATGTTTTTTTGTTTTTTTTCGAGGAATGTTAGCCCTGAGCTAACATCCATCACCAATCCTCCTCTTTTTTGCCGAGGAAGACTGGCCCTGAACTAACATCTGTGCCCGTCTTCCTCTACTTTATGTGAGAGACAGCTGCCACAGCATAGCTTGACAAGCTGTACATAGGTCCGCACCCGGGATCCGAACCAGTGGACCCCAGACCGCTGAAGCAGAATGTGTGAACTTAACTGCTGTGTCACAGGGCTGGCCCCCAAAAGTAATTAAAATGTTTTTGGTGTTGTATTACTCTTACCTGGCCTCTTGTATATATTGAAAATATAGAATATGTACTTCCACTGGGGATTTAGTTCAAGAAGTTCAAATAACAAAAGATATTAAATAGCACACAGAACTCCAAAATGACTTTATTGGGCAAATCTGATTCCTCCCACACAGTGGAGATCATTGAGGATTATGTGACTTTATTATCCAAGATCACAGTTTTCCCACTAAATAAATTTACCCTTGTCAGCACTGAAGCCCATATTAGATAATCTATGACTGTTCATATTTATCTTCTTTTCCTAAGATTATGTGGGGTGAAGAAAATGCTTTGTCCTTTTATAGATAGCAGGATAATAGTCACTAAGGGAGCCATACCAACATGTCACCTTGGCACCTGATGCAACAAGGAGATCAAATGATCTTACTGCCGTCATTATTACGGATACAGATAAGGAATTGGTCTCCTTGAGGAAATAAGCCTCTTATAGTGAGAGTTGGACAAGTAGGTCAGGGATGACCCAGATTGGAAGAAGCCCGGGTTTTATCAGGCCTCACTGTGCTTCAGGGAGGGCTACCTGTGACACACGGGTCAAGGAGACTTTCATATCTTGAGTCTACCGTGAAATAGTTCCTATTCTTATTCTCAGAAACCTATAGCTATAAAATTTCTCTTGTATTTTTAATTGATCCTGATACGTAACTTTCTTCCAAGGTTTGGAGCATGTAAGAACTTTGAGATTTTGTTAGTGTTTTCTCATCTTGGCTGAAAAGAACATTACAAGTCTGTCAAGGCCAGGACCCAGTGTTCTCCTTTGCTGAGCTTTTGGGAAATGTTGGTTGCAACTGTATTAAATCTGCAGAAAGAATCGATCCTGAAGTCCTCATCACCACCGAGCTCTGGGGATTTTTGTGTAAACTACTAGATTTTCAGTATTGTAGTTAATTTTAGCCCTAGATGAGAGGGTCTGCTTGTATCGGCTGTCAAGCCATTAGTGCACAGCCTAGGTCTATACACTCAAAGGAGATGGGCTTCTGAAAAACAGGAGTGATATCTAGTAAATTGTCCACTCTTAATTTCAACTTTATGTTTTGAATTCAAGTTGCTTAGCATAGAGTAGTGGTTCTCAAAGTGTGGTCCCAGGGCCAGCAGCATCAGCACTACCTGGAAACTTGTTAGACATGCAGATTCTTGAGCCCCCCGCCCAGAGCTGCTGAATCACAAACTCAGGGGGTGTGATTTGGGACATTTTGATATATGCTGGAGTTTGACAGCCACAAAGAGAGTATCTTAAAATGACTATATCTAAGAATGTTTTTCTCTTTTAGACTAGTGAACTCATGTGTATATTTCAAGTTGTTTGTTGGCTGGTGATGACCTCAGAAATTTTTAAATACTAACTAGGCCCAAGGGAATTCATTGCCCCATATTTACCTATAGTAACCTGCCCTGCTACAAACATTTCATTAAGCATTCATTAAGGGAAACAGGGTTTTCGAGAACTGTCTGCTTTTAAGTACATTTATGTACAAGAAGGAACATACAATATGTTATTTTAGGTACACTCTTTTATTGAAGGATTTTATTTTTTAATATCTTCTAGAAAAAATGTACTATAATTAGAAGTAATCTAGGTGTAAATTATCATATTTGATTATTTTAAATTTTATATATAAATAGCATTGTATAGTTGAAAAGGCATGACTTTGGAGTCAAAAATTATATGCCTTAAGTTATAAAACTTTCTTCGAACTTTTGTTTCTTCCTCTGAAAAACTGAAATGAAACTCCACACCAAGTTGTGAAGATTAAATTAAATGACATATATGAAACGTATTTTGTAAACAGTAATCATTATGGAAGTGTTAGTACTTATTTTCTAAGCAGTGCTTGGTTTATATTTCTTAATTTCTGATCTTAATTGATTTTATGCCTAAAATTGGTAAATTTACAGATTTTAGAATTTTTAATTTTGGATTAATTATGGATTTTTAATTATGGATTTTTCAGCTTATGTGAGTGCGTGGAATATTGGATCATGTGGCATCCTGCAGACCCAGTGCTTAGGGCAGCATTAGTGTTTCATAGCTATGAATTACAACTTCTTCCTTCAAAAACTTTAAATTAATTTTTAAACATTATGAATCAATACATGTTCATTATAACAAAGAAAATAAAGGAAAGCTAACAATCTCCTTCTATTCCTTTTTTATTCCCACGTTGAGATAACCAAGATTCATAGCTTCATCTGAATTATTCTATACTTTTCTCCATGTCCTTGCAAATGTACATAAACATACATATATCCAGGCATTTTGTATTATTAAGTGAAGTAAGCCAAGGCCAGGCCAATTGTAGATTCAACAATGCAGTAAGCAAAGAACCTAGACCTATGAAACTGCGGTACAGGAAGACAGTCCTTAATTAGTGATCGGTAGACCCTGTGTGCTGATGTGGCCCCCCTTCCAGCCTAAGAATTTGAAAAGTCAGTGGGCTTGAGTTCCAGGATCTTGTGACCTGGCAGGCTCCTCATCTCTGACAGCTGACAAAACTACTAAATGGTCACACAATCATGAGGAACTAGAGAGGTGATGGGAGCTGCACCCACTCATATGTAGCCTAGATCCTGTGTATATCTTTGCACATCTTGCTTACTGTTTAGATAGTAAACCAAAGTGAAACTTTAAACCGTGTCCAAGTTGTCATTCTCACCATTCTTTGAACCCACATCAGTCATTTTGATCTGTTTCTCATTCATTTTTACAAAAGTTGGATCAGTATATTTCTCCGTCATTCCCTTTTTTCTTTTTTGGCTTACAATACATAATAGTCATCAGTCCAGGTCAGTGGATGAGATATGTCCTTTTTAATCGATGCATAATATTCCATACTGTGGATATCTGTCCACCATGTAGTCATCTGTTCTCCAGTTGAAGGACTTTCATATTTCCAGGTTTTTGTTGTTACTACAAAAAAAATAAAAACCCCAACTACAACAAACATTTTTGTACATATACCCATACCTATAGGTAAGACTCCCAAAAATGGAATTGCTGTGTCAATAGTTATATGTATTTTTAATTTTAATAGATGTTGTCAAAAATATTGTCAAAAAATAGATTTTTTGTGGGGGAAAGATTGTAGCATTTCACACTCCCATTTTTAGAGTTTGTTTCTCCCCATCCTTACCAGTACTGACTATAATTTATTCATTTTAATTTTTATCAATCAAATGGATAAAAACTGTATCTCTATAATAGCTTTAACTTGCAACCCTCTGGTGACTAGTGAGGTTGACTATGTCTTCGTATTTATTGGTCCATTGAATTTCCTCTTCTGAGAATTGCTTATTCATATTCTTTGCCCAATTTTATTTGACTCTTTATTTTTTTCTTGTAAATTTGTATGAACACTTCAGATGTTAGGAATATTAAGTGTTTGCCTGTCATTATGTGCTGAAATTGTCTCTTGATATTCTTTATGACTTTTGTTATATAAGATAGATGATAGATAAATATTTAAATTGTCTTTTCTAACTTTTTTTTTTTTTTTAAAGATTTTAGTTTTCCTTTTTCTCCTCAAAGCCCCCTGGTATGGAGTTGTGTATTTTTAGTTGTGGGTCCTTCTAGCTGTGGCATGTGGGATGCTGCCTCAGCATGGCCTAATGAGCAGCGCCATGTCCGCACCCAGGATCTGAACCGGCAAAACCCCAGGCTGCCCAAGCAGAGTGCGTGAACTTAACCACTCGGCCACGGGGCCGACCCCTTTTCTCACTTCTCTTGCTTAGGAAAGTTTTGCCCACCTAACAATAATAAAAATATTATTCTAAGTTTTCTTCTAGTAAGTTTACTATAATTTTTACATTTAAGTTCTCAATCTATTTAGAGATTTTTTAATTAAAAATGTATTAAAATATGTATATATTTTTTCTTCTCCCCGAAGCCCACCAGTACGTAGTTGCATATGCTAGTTGTGGTCCTTCTGGTTGTGCTATGTGGGATGCCACCTCAGCATGGCCTGATGAGCGGTGCCATGTGGATCCGAACCAGTGAAACCCTGGGTCGTGGAAGTAGAGTGCGCAAACTTAACCACTCATGCACTGGATCCGCCCCTTAAAATATTTTTGATTCATCTATACTTTTTAATGTGTAAAGTAGGAATTTAACTTTCTTGTTTTTGAGATGGATGACGATTTATTTCAGAGTTATAAACAAATTGCTATTTTCCCACTGAATTGAAATTCTACTTTTGTTGTATATTATCTTCCCATTTGTACAAGGATCTACTTTTGGGCCCTCTGCATTAGTTTCGTATTGCCGTATAACAAATTACCACAGATTTAGTGGCTTAAAACAACTCCAACTTATTAGTGTATAGTTCTGTAGATCAGAAGTTCAGGTAGAGGGTGACTGGGTTCTTTGCTCAGATTCTCAAAGCCTGAAATTAAGCTGTAATCCAGGCTGAGTTCTTATCTGAAAACTCTGGGGAAGAAACCACTTCCAACCTAATTCAGGTTGTTTGCTGAATTCAGTTCCGTGCAGCTGTAGGCCCCAGGTCTCTTTCTTTGCTGAATGTAGGATGGAGGCAGCTTTCAACCCCTAGAGACCACCAGCAGCCATTCTTTTGAGTTGTAGTTAATTTGCTATATTTTATTGAGTTTTTCCATCAATATTCATAAGTGAAATTGGCTTCTAATTTTCTTGTGGCAATTATAAAAAGTTTATACATATATGTTTTTAGTACTTATATATACTTATATGATTGTGATAAATGATTACTTGCAATGAAACGTTTTTTTCCTACCATATAGTTGCCTTGCCGTGAACTGAGATTATCACAAGTTGGGTTTATATAGCATTTGGTTTGTATTAATCTCATACCCAATCCCTCACTCCCAGTGTTAACATGTATCAAGAATCTTGATCTTTAAGATCTGTAGTCATATTAATTAACTTTACAATGCTAGATAAAATGCTAATATCAGTTATTTAAAGCAAGGTGTCCAGAGTCAGGTGTCCTTTGATGCTGCATTTCTGGGTAACGTTGGGCTTCAAGTTACTGTGCTCAGCCCCAGCACATGCAGGCCTTTTCATGTAGTTAATCTTTAATGGTATTTTCCATCACTAACCAGCAGTGAGTTTGTTGTAATCCAAATTTCACAAAGTAATAGTTTACTTTTAATCTGAAAGTAAAGTTAGGAGTGTAGACTTTAATAAAACTTAGATAAACTATAGGTTTTCTTTTTTACTGAAATACTAAATCTTCTCCGTTTAAGAACAGCAGCTCACTCAAGAGTTGAGTATCTAGATCTAGAGCATTCTTTCTGGTAATAATAATTGAACTTGAAGCACTTGGTTCTTTGTGTGTTTGAAAATATTTTTGTTGTTAATTCTCAAGGCAGAGTTCCAATCGGTGGCAGAGTATCAAGTCAAATAAAGCATGGGACGATTTAGTTTATTAGCAGATAACCATGCAACATCAGCTCTTTTGGCGTATAAATCTTAGAATTATGAATGATGTTCTTGAAAAATCCTAAAAATATTTCACACTAACTATTCATTAGAGCTCTTGTCTACCAGGCTGCTCTGTTTACCCCTGGGAACAGTTGAGAGAGGGAATGGCTATCCTCAGCTAGTTGGTTGCCTGGCAGACTCTCCAGTTCAATGAAGAGCAAAGTTGCTAAAGCCAAAGTGTGATCAAGTGGTTGAATGTGAGTTACACACAATTTAAGAAATTAAACATAGGGGCTGGCCTGGTGGCACAGCAGTTAAGTGCGCACGTTCCACTTCAGCGGCCTGGGGTTCGCCGGTTCGGATCCCAGATGCAGACATGGCACCGCTTGGCACACCATGCTGTGGTAGGCGTCCCACATATAAAGTAGAGGAAGATGGCACGGATGTTAGCTCAGGGCCAGTCTTCCTCAGCGAAAAGAGGAGGATTGGTAGCAGTTAGCTCAGGGCTAATCTTCCTCAAAAAAAGAAAACACAAAAAGAAGAAATTAAACATAGATGAGTAATTGGCTATAGTATCAATACTGTGCATGCAAATTCTCAGTTAGTACTTGTGAATGCTTACTGTAGTTGAGAGAACATTTTCCAGATAATCACCACAGTTGTTAACTTTTACTTAGCACTTACTATGGTTCACACACTGTTCTAAGGGCTTTACATGTATTAACTCACTCAATCCTCACAGCAACCCTTTGATCAAGGTTAGCTGACAAGTAAAGGTGCCAGGATTGACATGAGCATCTAGCTCCAGAGTCTGTGCTTTTAATCACTGCTATCCTGCTTACTGATCTTATAAATCCACTGGGAAAAAAAATAGATTTTCTGACAGAGCTTTTCAAGCCTGGAGGAGATTCCTTCTATCAATAAAGATAGAATGATGCAATCGCAAGTTGGAAGTGACTACTTCTGTTTTCTCAAACTAGATCTTTTACTTCTGCTTCTAATGGAGAAAAGCCAGGCTGAGCCATGAAAGAGAAAATGGAGTGTTTTCATTTCCTTTTCCCTTACTACCTCTTTTCTGTAGAATTCAATGATTAACAGCTATTTGTTGATCATATAACTTTGGCGAAGCCTTAGACTCTGTGGAGTCTGGAAAGGACTTAGACAGGTTCCCTGACTTTGAAGAATGAAGGACCTGCAGGACACTACAGCAAGTGCAGTGACTGTGCCATGCTCAGGATTGTAGTGGGAGCAGAGTAGGGCATGCCTTACTGTATCTCCTGTGTGGGTCCTTCTCAATCATCCCCACTCCAAGGTCAAGCTAAATCATTCTAGAGGATGAATAGGGGCTGGTGTGATGAGTGGGTGATATGATCGACCAGCCTTCCAGAAAGAGAGGGCAGCATTTGCAAAGGTGCAGGGTATAAGCTATGCTTTGCAACCTCCCTGATAAGTCACCTGGGTACTAATTAAATTCCACATTCAGGGGCCCTATTCTAGATCTTCTGCATCAGAATCTCCAGGGGAGGGGCCTAGGGGACTGTGATTAATAGGGGTCCCAGGGGATTCTTATCAGGGGAGCTTGGGAAACACCAAACAAGTGGAATACAGTTTGTTGATGAACATAATTGGAATGAATTTTGGAGAGAATGGTTGAGGATGAGATCAGATAGTATGAAGGTCATTTCATGTCATTTCTGTCTTTTGTGATTGTTTGGTTTTCTATTTGTATCCTACTTGATGCTGGTTATGTCTCAGGTATCAACAGATACGTTCAACGAGCATTTGCTTAGACTTGGACAACTTTATTTAATTTGAAAGCAGTGTATTGAAAGTTTAGCCCTCTACCCATTTACAGAGTTTCCAACCTTGGCTTATTTATGACCTGAGAAACAGCCAAAGAGGAGAGTGGGGAATTGAATGAACATTGTTCGTCTGCAGTGTGCCACATGACTCGTAATGGTGTCTCATTTTGTTCATTAGCAGGCTGAGGCTCAGATGTTAATTACATAGGTCACATAGCTAATAAGTGATGCAACTGACATTCGAGCCTGAGTCTATAGATCAGGAGGAATTTGTTTGATTTGTCAAAAAATGGTGAGCAGAGTGCTCAATCACTCAATTAAAATAGATGAACTGGAAAATGCAGGATTTGGGCCAGGAGCTATCATGAAAAAGCTTCTGAAATTTGTTACCATGTGAAAATATGTGCCCAGTACTGCTTATTTCTTTTTCTTTTTCTTTTTTTTTTTAAAGATTGGCACCTGAGCTAACTATTGCCGATCTTTTTTTTTTCCTGCTTTTTCTCCCCACATCCCCCAAGTCCATAGTTGTATATTTTAGTTGCGGGTCCTTCTAGTTGTGGTATGTGGGATGCCGCCTCAACGTACCCTAATGAGCAGTGCCATACCTGCACCCAGGATCCAAACTGGTGAGGATCCGAACTGGTGAAACCCTGGGCCGCCGAAGTGGAGCGCACAAACTTAACCACACAGCCACCGGGCCAGCTCCATGCTTATTTCTTTTTAAGAGAAGCTAATTATCAATACTTTATGTGAATTTATCTCTATTTTAAAATGTTGGTCCTATATTCAGAAAAATTAAAACAATGCGTTTGCTAACACCATGATACAAAATACATCATTGGGTAGAATTTTGCTTAAGGGCTGCTGGTTTGTGACCTCTAGATTAGGTAATCTCTAAAGTCTAAGCTTTAAAATATCATGGTTCTTGCTGATTCTTGATGAGTTATGACTTACTCTGATTTTCTTTCATATTTTAAAGAAATTTCTCTGAATATTTATGTGACATATTATTAATCATAGAGTCTTCTTTTATATACTTTTAACTTTACTGGGGTAGATGGAGAAAGATTAAAAGACTACTTGCTCTTGACTGTGGTGGGAGAAGTGTTGCCCTCTCCCGAGCCTTCTAGTCTAACTGCTGTCTTTCAATGTCTTTCTGCCCTAAGAGGAGCAGAAAGTGGATCTATCCACCTCCATGTGTGCTTTTCAACCCATTGTGGAGTCACAGGTAATCAGTGTCTTTCCAAAGTATGTAGCAATATATTAGTGGACCTTGAAGCCAATTCAGTGCATCTTGATCAGTATTAAAATGAGAGAGAGAGAAAGAGAGAGAGAATAGAGGAGAATAGAAAATGCATGCATTGCAAGTAGTAAGGGTAAGAATTGTTTTGTAGGACTTTTGTTTCAGCTATATACATATGTGTGTGTCTGTGTTCCAGGTTGCATCATAGAATGTATTTCTCACTGGCAAACTGTTAAATTTTGAAAGCACTGAGTGGAGTGACTAAGTAGATCCTCGGTCATTCCTGCTTAATATAAGATGGTTTAAATTCTAAGCTGGAAGTTTGAAAGGATTCTTTACCACATGTTAATTACCTCCACACCTGATCTTTTTTCTTCAATCCCTTGAAAACACTAACAACTTCTCTGACTGGTGTAGATCAGTCCTGTGATCCAATAATCACTTTTCAGGACAGAGTGGCAGTGCTGATGTGAGGGACAGTCATTACAAGAAGATAAGCCGCCTGGCCTGAGACTTGATGGCTGAGGGAGGATACTGAGAAGGGCAGTGAGCCAGCCCCAATTCTATTGTTACTAAAATTCCTTGAGAATGAAAAGGGGGAAGCGGGAGGGCAATATGTGAGTAAAAACAGCCCCTAATGTAAGTTTAAGGACATTGAAAAGGCACAGAGGAAGGTGGACCTAGGAATACTTTGGCTGTGAAATATTTTCCAGTCATTGATTTGTTTCTTTGGAACTGAGTGACTGGGGAAAGAAGATTCTTGAGTAGGTCCATGGAATGAAAAGCTGATTGTTTTTGTGAACCAGTAAGTATTTTTGCTAGTGTGAGGTTATTAGTTAGATACGCCACGAATTACCGGAATTTAACACCTCCCATGTGTCATATTTGTTTAATTATTTCTGTTTGCATTCTCAAGAAATAGTATTCTGAAATTTAAAAATTAAAGTAGAATCTGGATTGTTGTATGAGATTGTGGACACTAGAGGAATACACACTCCTATGTCTTAATAAGAATTTAACTGCAAGTGAAAATTTCCCATTTAAAGTTTTCAGAAATAATATAAAATCGTATTGATTTCAACCTTCTAAAAAACATAAGATTTATCATAATGGCCACCTGATGTGCATGGGGTCAGACACTTGAAAAGCATTCAGTGCTTATGTTAAGTATTTTATATTATCTATTGATTCATTGGTAAAGCACTATCTTATGTCCTTATTCTGGGGGAGATTTCTAGATGTGTTATGAACTACTTTAATAACTCAAGCTGTCACTACTGGTTATAGGTTAAGAAGTTATTTTTCTATACTGAAGGGAAAACCAGGCTTTTCCAGAGGTAGACTTTTAAAAAATTATGTTGAAAAGATGCTGAGAATTCTTCTGGCCAGTCGATGTTCATTGAGTTAGCTCTCTATGAACAAATATTTTAGAGCAGACTCCAGAGGGCAGAGACCTGATAAGGATAGAACTTTCTTTTTCTTCTTTTCATTACCAGTAGAAAACTGATAGGACTGACTTTATGAATATTTTCTCTCACTGATAATAGAGGTTATATATTGTGGGTCCAATATCCAGGCACAAATGCACACACTTGGAGGCTATTGTATTCTTCCCGTTAAAAGTGGCTTTCTGTTTTTATTTACTTGTTTTTATTATTTTGCTTTCGATCCTATAATTTTTAAAGATCTTATGGATTTTTAGAAGATTATTATTTGTGATTCAACTTATTTTCTGTAAATACAATGATAAAGTGATGCTGCATAACTGTAATCTGTTGGATTGCTTAAGGACCAATGAGTGTGTTAGCAAGAATGGATTATTAAAAATATTGATTCACTAGGATTACTAGAAAATGTTGGACCAAATCTTCCAGTACTACTAGGTAATGATTTATGATTTCAGATGCATGAAAGCTGGATACAATTTTAATGTCTTTAGGGGGTAAGTATTAATTTCTGATTAGTATAACACTTTAGAGAAAAGAATCGATAGACATGTTGTAAACTTAGAATGAAGCTTAGGAAAAGAGCAAGTTTAAAGAACTCTCCCAAACTGCCTCAGTGCCTTGATCGTTATTTTGCACCTGGGATTACATTTGTACATTTCCATGCCTGTCACCTCCCCTAGACCCCGAGCTTCTGGAGAAGGGGATCTAGGTCTTAATCATCTCTGTATTCCTAGCCTAGGCTAGTGGCTAGCACATAACCTAGTTTTTCTGCAGATGAGGTCCTGGCCAAGATCAGAATCAGATTCATCTGGGGAGTTCTGTTAATAATTCAGATTATCAGGACACACCCACAGATTTACTACATATGAATTTCCAGAGGTGAGCTCCAATCTAAGATGATAAGTAACTGCAGTGGCGTTGATAAAGCAAGGATGGAAACCAAGGCCTCCAGACCTTGCCCTCCACACACTTGCTGACATGCTTGTTACCTTCCAGATGAACTTTTAGTGGGCATCTACTAAGTCCAGCTACTCTGGATACAAAGATAAATGAGGCACATTCACAGTTAGAAGCAGAAACTGTTGAGTTAGAAAGATTTGGTTTGAATCAGCCTCACCTACTTACTAACCATAGGAATTTCAGCAAGTTGCTTTACTGTAAGCCTGTTTCCTCTTTTGTAAAATAGAAACAATACCTGCATCATAAGATCGATGTAAGTATTAAATAAGATGATGGGTGTAAAGTGCTTTGCAAAATGCTGACAATATAGCATGCTCTTGAAAAATGTTAGCTTTTTTTTTTAATTAATGAGCTCACTTTCTAGGTAGGGCTGAATTTTTTGGAAAATAAGGAAAACTTGGAAATAAGGAAAAGATTGTATAAGAGTTAGATTTCATTTTATAACAAACCACCCCAAAACTTGGTGATGTACCTTTTATTGACTCACAGTTTGGCTGGTTGACAATTTGGGCTGAGCTCAGTTGGGACAGCTCATCACTGTTCCAGGTTGTATCATCTGGGCACACTCCTGTGTTAGTGATCACCTGGCAGGCAGTGGCTTCACCCACATACAATCATGCATTGCTTAATGACAGGGATACGTTCTGGGAAATGCATTGTTAGGTGATTTCATCATGGTGTGAACATGATAGCGTGGACTTACACAAATATATGTGGTATAGCCTACTACACACCTAGGCTGTACAGTACTAATCTTATGGACCGCTGTCGTATATGTGTCTGTCATGACTGAAACATCATTATGCGGTGTATGACTATATTGACAGGAGCAATAGTGGTAAGTGGATCATGTGTACTCATCATCTAGTAGAATAGCCTGGGCTCAGGCATGTGATAGTGGTCATAGTGTTCTCAAGAGCAGTGGGAGAGAGGGAGTCCCGTGAGCGAGCACTTTTCAAGCCTCTGCTTATGTCACGTTTCCTAGAGTTTCATTAGCCAAAGTAATGCAAGTGGCCCAGTGCAGATTCAATGGGTAGAGAAAGACTCTACCACTTGATGGGTAAAGCAGTGTGCATACAGAGATAGACAGAATTTGTGGCCCTTTTTGTAATCTGCACGGAACGAGTTTCATTGACTACTTACTCTATATCAGGCTTTATGCTGGGTGATTTACATGTTCCTTTAATCCTTACAACAATTTCCTGACACGTGAGCATTCCCATTTCAAAGATGAGAAAACTGACAATCAGATGACTTAAGAGACTTGTACACATTAGGCCCAAATTATTTGCTTTGTGTTACAGAGTGGCCTTTTAGGTGCTGTCTCTTGTTCCTTAGATAATCAGCTGATCAGTCCATGAGGCAGACAGTGTATGCTTTATTCAATAAACCTTTAGTGAAAGTGGAGTTCTAAAGACTGATTTTACTTTGCCATTTATACCTTGAATCATTGGGTCATATATTTATTTGGTATAGAAAAAAATTTAAAATTTTACTACCCCTACTATCCTTTAAGACCTTCCAGAAGTTTATAGAGAGTGTTTAGTGTTGTTTGTTTGTTTTGCCAGATCACCTACATGACCTGGATCTCTCCGCATTTTGGACATGACTGAGGCTCTTCAGTGGGCCAGATATCATTGGCAGCGGCTAATCCACAGTACAAACGGGGACGACGATGAGAGGCCATACAACTATTCTTGTCTGCTTGCCTGTGGGGTCACGTCCTCTCAGACCCCCAGACCAGCAGGAAAGCACCGGCTGGTGGTTCCCCATCTCCAGCCCTTCAAGGAAGAGTATGAAAAGTTCTCTGGAACCTACACGAATAACCGAATACGAACGACAAAGTACACACTTCTGAATTTTGTGCCAAGAAATTTATTTGAGCAATTTCACAGGTGCCCTTTTCTTTTTTTAAAAAAAAAAAAATTTTAGAAAGTTCCTTGTCATTTTAGTTGATATATAAAATTTTTCATTTTCATAACATTGTGTGTTACCTAAGCCTAAGAGTTGTGATATCATCTTTGACAATTCTGATAGGGTCTGTGGTGAAATGACCCCTTTACCTCCACATAGCACTTTATAATTGGTAAGATGCTCTCTCTTGACCAGAGAAGATACTGTTATCCTCATGTGATAGATTAGGAAACTAATTTTTACACTGTGGTTTAGCCAATGTCGTTCCAGTGATAAGTAGTGGACCAGGGCCTATAGCCTTGAGTCTTCCCACTCTTGCTTTCATGTTCGTTCCATTCAACCATGCTGAATTTTCATTTTAGCTTTTTCTTACTTGATAGTATGGGAAAATAGAGCTCTGAAGCCAGTGCAGATGTGGGATGTTATTAGGTGAAACAACATAATTCAGTTTAATATGTATTTGTTGAAGCTCTCATGAGTTTAGGCACTGAAGGAAGTGCAAGTATAAGTTCCTCCTTTACTTATGGAGTTTGCTGTTTAGCAAGGGAAACAAGATGTGTATATAAACAATGAAAACACTTAGGGAATGTGATGAGTTTTATAAAGTACTACAAAGTAGGATGGAAGCCTCAAAAAGAGAAATAATACTACTAGCTGTAGCAACAGAAGGGGAAGTGGCATTTAAACTTAATTGTAGAGGGTTGGTGAGATTTTCAAAGCCGAGGTGTCAGCAAAGCACATCTGAGATGGGAGCAGGAATATGAGTAAAAGCAGAAAGGCAGCAGTTGCATAGAAGATTTGCTTGAAGCCTGGGAAGTAGTCTTCTCTAACACAAGTAGAGGCAAATTGAAGGTAGAGAGAACATTCAGGAAGATGCTATATATATCCTAGTGAGTTGTAATGGAGGTCTGAATTTAGAACAATGTGGGAATGAAAAGAAGGATAACCTATTACCGATACTGTGGATTAAATGTGAGAAATAAAGTGCAAAGAGTAAAAAGATGATGTGAATATGTTGCATTGTAATGACCAGGAAGAGGAACAGAAAAAGTAAAGGCAGGAATAAAAAGAACCTTGGCTGGAAGATTATTTTGTTTTTGTAAATGTTGAGTTTGAGATGGTAACGTGAGTATAGAGATTCTCAACATGCATTATTCATTCCACATATATTCATTCTCATTATTCATTCTGTGTATATTCTGTATGCATTGATTCAACAGTGGATCTTTTTAAAGTACAGACATGAATTTGTTGAATTAATGGCTTAAATGCCACGAGTGGTTCTTTTATGGAGTTCCCAACTAGTGCACTTGACGGAATTAGAATCTGAAACTTGAACAGAGTCCTGGGCCAGCACTATAGATTTGGATACAATTCATATGAAAACAATCAAAGTCACAGAAATAGCAAAAAGGGTTAAGAAAAAATTTTCAGAGTAAGAGGAGTTGAAGGTGAGGAAGAAGTTGTGTGTAGATTATTTTGACAGGTTTCATGGTTAACGGGAAAAATATGTGATAAAAATTCAAGCTGCTATGCAAGATTGAGGTTTTGTTTGTTTCTTTTAAGGAAAAGGGTTATTTGAATTTACCTTAGGGGCCACTGGAGGAGTATTTGAATAAATAATATAGAGGAATGGAGGAAGTTCCTGAAAGAGTTTTCTAAATAGCCCAACAGCAGAAACAGAAGGGTTGGTCTTAAGGGGGAAAAAAACCTTCAGGCTTTTCTTCTTATTTTGAGCTTTCTTTGAATCTAATGTTTGGATATACAGATTAACTTCTGAAGGCTAGAGAGTTGAGTTTCTTACAAATTGATTTTTGTGATGCATTAACACTGGGTTTTCTCTAAATTTTATGAACTTTTAAAAAGAAAAAATATATTTACTATTATACTTTATATCATGTGTTACACAAGTGAAGACTGTCACACTCCAATATTTACTAGTATATATTTAATAAATAATACCTCTCATTTATTAAAATATGCCACGAGTTGGATGTCTAGTGGAGTAATAAATTGTTCATTCAGATGTGTTCAATTTTGCTAGTTCTCTCTATTCTGTAGCATCCAAAATCAGCTGTAGAAACTTGTAGGAAAACGCCCTGAGGTATTTTTGTCTCTTTTGGTTCCGGCTTTTACGTGATTTGTTAACACCTCCTTGTGTGTGTTTGGGTTGCAGAGCCGCCAATTTATATTTCCTGTTTCTAGCTGTCCTGAACTGGGTGCCTTTGGTAGAAGCCTTCCAAAAGGAAATTACAATGCTGCCTCTGGTGGTGGTCCTTACAATTATTGCAATTAAAGATGGCTTGGAAGATTACCGAAAATACAAAATTGACAAGCAGATCAACAATTTAGTAACTAAAGTTTACAGTAGGTAAGTGTAACAGGAGCTCTGTTAGGGAATACATGTGTATCGTTTAGAAACATGCAGAATATTACTTTTCTCCCCCCAGGTGTGACCTGGATCCTTTTGTGGCGTGACAGTGTTTTCAACTAATATTTATTAAAGTCCTTCAGTGAATTTAGTTCAGGTGTCATAGGAAAACAAAAATGTATAAGCCATTGTCAACCCAGGAGTTGATAAAGCAAAAGCTTCTGTAACTTATGTATAAGTGGAATTGAAAGAATTAAACTTCAAACCATAAGAAGGAAATCAAGCAGATCGTTTTTAATCCTAGATGTTACAATTTGGGATTAAGATGAGGATGGGATATGAAAAATATGGATGGCTATGAAAACCAAGATGGAACAGGAAAAAGAGAAGATAAGAGCTTCCTCTGGAGGAAAGGGATTCTGAAAAATGGGGAAGGTATTCTTTTTTGTGCACAAAACTAGAGACCTAGGAAACCCTGCCCACTGTAGCAACAACAGAGGACACTCATAATAGGACGTCTTTTTATGTTTGCTCTGTCGGAGACTTGCCTTTCTAGTATTTATGAAATAGAAAGCTTATGTGGCCAAGAATAAAGTCTATTAAGGTGAGTTTTGAACTGTGCTATATAGTATATGCCTACATTTACAAATTGTATTAGACCTATAATCCTCCAGAGACAACTATTTATAGCACTGATATATATATTCCTTCAAGTTCTGTGCACATTGTGTGTTTTACAAAATTTAGATTGTGCTACATGTATTGTTTTTATTCTTTTAGCCTACTATTATACCATAAACATTTCCCATGTCTTCCTCTTTCAATAAAGTATTTTTATTAGCTGCATTGTCTGTCATATGACTCTAAGGTAATTTATTTAAATATTTCCCGTATTTATATACTTTTGAAAATTTATGCTCCATTGAGTGTTCTTAACGAAAATTTTAAAGATCTATGATTATTTCACTATTATAAGTAGAAGTGGAATTACTAGATTAAAGAAGAGGAATATATTTAAGTCCTTTATTTGTGTGGCTTTTATGAAAATGAATCACAAAGTTTATAATAATTCTTTGGAGTCCCTTTTAATGAGAAATGTATCTATTTTTTAAACAAACATCATTAGGACTGATTTGTGAAATTTTAAATATAGTATGTTAATTGCTTTACAAACCAATTTATGGTGTCACTTTTTTTCATTTCAGAGGTAGGAAGGTTTAGGGAGTGTTCTGGGGCTAGTGAGTATGTTAACTTGGCTTGAGGGGAGTAACCAAGTAAAGGAACAGTAATGAGAAATAAAATGTTAGAGAAGGAGTTTGAGGCCCAGTGTGGAGGTTCTACCATCTGCAAGCTGGAGTCCCAGGAAGGCTGGCAGTGTCGTTTGAAGGCCTAAGAGCCAAAGAGCCGATGGTGTAGATTCTAGTCCAAGTCTGAAGGCCTGAGAGCGAGGAGTTCGGAGGTCAGAATATCAGCATCCCAGCTCAGGCAGGCAGGCAGAGAGTAAATTCCAACCTTCCTCTGCTTTTTTGTTCTATGCAGGCCCTCAACAGATTGGATGATGCACCCCCCACACTCAGGAGGGCCGTCTGCTTTAGTCACTTCATCAATTCAAATGCTAATTTCTTCTAGAAACACTTTCACAGACACACCCAGAAATGATCTTTAACCAGATATCTGAGCATTCAGTGGCCCAGTGAAGTTGACATGTAAAATTAACTATCATAGATATTTTCATTTAGTAGTAGATAATCCATCTGTTGAGCAGAGAAGTAATGTGGTAAAAACGGTGCTTTAGGAAAATTGGTCTACTCGAGACCTGGGAAAAGCTTCTACTAATAGAGTAGATCTGCCTCTACTGATCAATCGAGGGCACTACTGGGAGTAGCTGCAAAGTACAGGAAGGGATTCCTAGAAGAGATATTGTGAAGAAGAACCCAATTGAATTTGATGATTTTTGAGCTTTGGAGAATAAAAGTACCACTGATAGAAATAGGGAGCATTAAATTCACCTCAGGTAGAGTGAATTGGAAATGACAGCAAGACAGGCATCCAAGTGGAAATGCCCAGTGGGCAAATAGGAACGTAGGACAGAAGCTTAGGGAGGAAGGGAGAAATTTCAAAGTCATCAGTCTGTAGAGATGATTCTGAAGTCAGGAGTTTGACTTAAATCCTCAAGGGAGAAAATGTGAGGGGCTAAAAGACTGAGCTTTGAGCCCAAAGGTAGGCACCCATTTTGGCCTTTGAGAAGACTTCACAGGTGCCCTCGGACAGACACTGTCACTCTTTCTTCTGAAATCCAGAGCATTTGGTACATTTCTTGGGTTGACTTTGGTGCTCTTGTGTAGACTCTAAGTTCATAATTCAGGAATTCTAAATTTGTCGGACTAGAGATTCTGTTCATTTTTCTTTATTATTGCGGTAACATTGGTTTATAACAGTATAAAATTTCGAGTGTTATTTCATCATTATATTTCCATTTCTGTGTAGATTACATCATACTCACCGCCCACAGACTAATTATGACCCACCACCACACACATGCCTAATCATCCCTTTCTTCCTCCTCCCTCCACCCCTTCCCCTCTGGTAACCACCAATCCAAGCTCTGTCTCTATGTGATTGTTGTTGTTTTTATCTTCTATTTATGAGTGAGATCATACAGTATTTGACTTTCTCCCTCTGACTTATTTCACTTAGCATAATACCTTCAAGGTCCATCCATGTTGTCACAAATGGCCAGATTTCATCATTTCTTATGCCTGAGTAGTATTCCATTGTGTATATATACCACATCTTCTTTATCCATTTGTCCCTTGATGGGCACCTAGCTTGGTTCCAAGTCTTGGCTATTGTGAATAATGCCGCGATGAACATAGGGGTGCATCTATCTTTATGCATTTGTGTTTTCAAGTTCTTTGGATAAATACCCAGCAGTGGAATAGCTGGATTGTATGATAGTTCTATTCTTAATTTTCTGAGGAGTCTCCATACTGCTTTCCATAGTGGCTACACCAGTTTGCACTCCCACCAGCAGTGTGTGTTTCCTTCTCTCCTACATCCTCTCCAGCTCTTGTTGTTTCCTGTCTTGTTAGTTATAGCCATTCTGATGGGAGTGAGGTGATGTAGAGATTCTGTTCTATTCTAGTTGCCAAGTCAGAATAAAAGATATCTAGGTTCAAAAGTATAGTTTTGTAATAAACAGAAGTATATTATGAACAAATTTAAGGCTCTTTTGACTGACCAAAAGTTCAACCAGATGACATAATTTTATTTTGTTTTGGGAGAAAAATACCTCAAAGGTTTGTCCTGATAGTATAATTGTTTCCAATTTTATGTGAGCCATAGAGGAAATGGTTAGGGAAGGCTTCTCTTAAGAAGTGACATTTAAGCTGAAACCTGCAGGATTCTGAATTTTGTTCATTATCAGTACTTCTCAGTGGCTTTCTCAACATTTGTTTTGAAGATTTACAAAGAAAATAACTTTTTTTCCTCCTTTGTAAGATAGTATGAGCTATACTTAAGAAAAAGTAATTTTTTTTTCTTATACTCATATCTAATCTAAAGGGAACCAGAAAAACTGATGTATCATAGAGAAAAATGAAAATAATAGTAAAAGCCCATGATTTTTATTTTAAAGGCATAGAGCATTATACTGAAACAGTGCTATTTATCCTTTGATGACATGTGTTTATTGTATGCCAGGGATAGAGAGGTAAAATATTGATACAATCTCTGCTCTCAAAAAATAGCTGCAGGAAATAGTGTTATACAATGATTACACAATGAACAAAGTCCAGATTTTGACCAGCTACAATCAAATTTAACAAATGGAAAAAATGCTTCTTATGGTTAATTTTGTATAGAAATTACTGTATATAAATAATCACTGATTTTTAATGCTGGTTTATAGTTGACAATGCGTGTTTGTTTGCTTTCCTATGTTGTTCTAAAAAGTTCTAATCTTGATTCTCTAATTTAGCTGTGTAGCCTTGGGCAAATTATGTAAGCCAGTTAAATCTTGGTTCCCTTCATTAGAATGTATTAGTAATAAACAGTAAGCATAGTACCTCGCCCTTTCTAAGTGCTAAGTAAAGGTTTGCTATTATGATTATTGTAGGTTAATAACTACTAGCTGGAGTCTATGTTTGTCACATTGTCAAGTCATTTAATCAGCATTTGAGAACTCCTTAAAATACTGTATGATTTTGTAAATATTAAAATTGCCTAATGGGAGACCTGGTACATACAGTTTTTTTTCTCAGGTGTCCTTTCAGACATAATCCAGATCTCTTTTAGATGATTTGTATACAAATTTAAAGAGGAGAGGCAATATTCTGTTAAATTAAGACCTATTCCAAGATATGGCTTTATGACTGCATTTCATAATAGAATTGGATAACTTTTTATGTCTTTTTATCTATATTCTATGTAATTTGCTTTTGTTTGGTGTTGTAGAAGAAATAATGCTTACATCCCTCCCCCCCCAATTATTCTTGAAACAAATTATGAGGATGTAAAGAAATAAAGGTAAGCTATAAAACCATGCCTTGTTGATTTAAATCTAACTTAAATTCCTGTGCAACACAAAGAAACCACTTTTAGAGAACAAATTATTTTTCAGCAAAATTAAGGCGAAAGTATTGGGCCGTTAAATTTTGCAAGTTTTTGGAAGAAGCATATTAACATTTCTTTTCAGGTAATTTAGTTCTTGTTTGTAATATGTGGTCTTTCACAAGATGTTTAATTTTCTTTGGGTAAGTATCATTGGAAAAATAACAAGCACTGGTATAAAAATGAAGCATTTAAACCCTATTACACCCCAAGTAAGTTAGAATGAACTATTATAGAAAACCTGACTTTCTTAAGGATGCTTTTTAAATTGCATGCGTTTGTAAGGTTTTAAGCTTTGTTTCAAAAATAATAGAAATATCTTGAAAACAACTGTTAATCCTTCAACAAATTTAAGTGTCTACTGTGTTGTAGACAGTGAAAGATTTAGAGGTTTAAACAAAAAATAGATTCAATGTCTGCCCTCAAGGGACTTTTCTGATCTTTAAAAATCACCATGTTGTTGAGGTTGTTTCAAAATACTACCTAATGTTAGTATTTTCAGATTGCCTCATAAATCCATAGAGTTTCATGATTCTTGAAGAGACTAAATATCAGTGGCCTTCCAAGATAATTAACCTTATATGTGACATTTTCTAAAATGGTGGTTCTTGAAATTCACCTTCTAATACACAGTTATACCATGTTTTCTTTAGTGGTCATCAGTAAGTGATGATAGCTGGGAGTAGTGTCCAATACTGGAGAGGTGGACTCTGGAGCTACCTTCCTTGTTTCAAATCCCAGCACCACTTAGGAGCAGTGTGACCTTGAACAAGTTACTTAATCTGTCAAAGCCACTTTTTTCTCATTTGTAAAAGGGGGTCCATAGTGTATTCATAGTACCAACCACTCAGCATTAATACAAAAATTAAATGAATTGATAAATATAAAATATTTGATAAATCTTTGCTGTTGTGTCCATGATTATTCATTATTTGCTTATTATGTTATTTTTAGAGTTTTATTGGAAAAATACTAAAAAGCATCAAAAAGAAAAAGTCATTCATAATCTCACTCTTTGTCTCTTTAAACTTGTTTCCATATTCTCTTGAAGTCCACATTCTCCACCCTTCATTCTTACCCTTCCCTCCTTCTTTACACCTCCCACCCACCCCGGTAGACTCACTGTTAATAGTCATGTGTATTCTTTCCAACTTTTCCCAATGCTTATGTAAAAGAGCTGTTTGATATTGAACTCGTAAAAAGCAAAATGAGTCTAGAAGTTTGCTTGAAGGAGAAATTGCGAGAGCTGTATCCTGATCAGTGAGAGTAATACAGAGACACAAACAACCAAGTTAATGTGAGAAATTCTAGTTGTATGTTTAGGCTGTGGGAGGAGCAGAAAGTCTTCTTACTAGTTTTAATTCTCTATGAGGGAAGGAAATACAGCCTCATTTTGAATCTACCACAATGATAAATTTTCAAAGCGAATTAAATGTGGCAGTGAGCGTTGTCACTTAGCTTGTAGTTGCTTTCTCACACCGTTGCTCTCTTGTGCCCTCTGTCTTTGTGCCTCCGCTCTCAGCATCACTCTCTGACTGATAAACTGTCCCGCCTTTCTTCAGCTGACTCGCTGTTGATCATGCTTCAAGACTCACCTCCTCCAGGGCTAAATGCCCCAAGCGTTTGCTCCCGTAATAGCCTGTGCATACTTCTCTCTTATGAAATTACTGTTTGTGTCTCTTTTTCAAATTTTGACCATAACTTCTGAAGGGTGGTGACCATATCTTAATCGTTTTCGTATTCTTAGTTCCTATCATGGTAACTGGCATAAATTAAGATCAGTGTATGTTTATTGACCTAAACTAGCTAACTATTGGGGAAATTAGCTATTTTTTAAAAATCCTGGTATGTACTCCAAATGGGGAAAAATTAAGTTAATCAGGTTGTAAAATTGGCTTCATTTGAATTTTCCAATGTTGAATAAAAAAATTGTCCCTGAGAGGAATCCTACTTCTGTTTGAAAGAAAAGTGAAAACCTTCCCCCCACTGTTCAAATCTGTCTTCTCTCCTTACCTTCACAATTTCTCAGCAAATTTCCTTCTGGCTTTCTTCTTGGAAAATAGTCATTAAGCATGATTTATGTACCTCAAATTCCTTCTTATGTCATCCACATCTTCCGCTATTTTCTTCCAACCTTACATGAGGTGGTAACGCCCTTGCTTGTAATAGTAATCCTTTCTTAATATATTCTTAATTCCATTCCTTGTTGTTTCCCCATAGCCTCAACCAACACCCTGTACTCTGTCCTCTGTCTTCTACCTTGCCTTCTCCATTGGCTTCTTCATTTCATCCTATGTGCATGCCAGATTCTCTCATCCTCTTGTCATTGCAGTGGCTATGTTCACCCTTTATTTCTTTCACAGATAAACTTCATGAAATAGTCTGCTTCTTCAACTTCTAATCATTCCCTGATTCACTAGAGGTCTCACTTCTTCACTCTCCATGTCACCAATTTCGTGCTATCAGCTGGATGAGACATCCTAGCAACCAAATACCATAGGCATGATCCCTTTGTGACTTTTTTTTTTTTTACTATGATTACTCCCTTTTTGAAATTTCCTTCTCCCTTGATTTCTCTGACATCATTTTCTCTTGGGTCTTTCCCCTTCCCTATCACCTTGAAGTCTCTTTCCCTAAGGAATCTCATATCCTTACCTGGTATCAGCTGCCATCTATGTAGCTAGGACTTCCAAATTTATATTTCTCCTCATAAGCTTCAGATCAGAACCCTCAGATTGCTGCTCATCATCAATTACATATCCTACTTCAAATGAAAACTTCCCAAGCTGAATTTATTATTTCTCCTGTGATGCAACCAGTTGCTTCTAACATCTGAGACATGGTGAAAAGACCATTTGTCATCCCCTCATACATTAGAAACCATAGTGTCATCCTTGATAACTCCTTTACATATAGTAAGTCATAAAACTTGGTTGTCTCTAGTACCCAAATATGTCTTGATTTAATCTCCTTCTACCCGTCCCTTTTACTGCCTTCATTCTGACCATCTTCATCCCTCCCCTGAATTATTTCAATAACTTGCCATTGGTTTCTTAGCCATTCATACTCCTAACTAGTCTGCCACCCAAAAGTCCATCTATTACTCTGTCACAGGAGCTGGCAAATAGAAATAGGATCACATCCTTCTTCTCGTGAACCTTTAGTGACTCCTCTTTTTCTATAGAATGAAATCCCTACTCCTGGATACGGCAGGTAGGACTGAACCTTCAAAATATGACCCCTGACTGCCTTTTCGGTTTTCTCTGTGTTACTTCCCTCCATGGAAGAGTGAGCCAGTGTGCACAAACACTAAGGCAAGACTGGTAAAGACAAGATAAACCATTGATTTGCCTTTCTCTATGAACTGACAAACTCTTTAGGTAACCAAGGATTTTCTTTAGTTGGATTCAACCTGGATCATTAGGTATTTTGGAAGAATATGTCCTAAAAATATACTTATTGGGTAGATATAATTCTGTATAGCAGAAGTTATACAAGTATTGACCTACAGTAGCATTTCTATTTAATCTGATGCATTAATTTTTAATATAGAGGTCATATAACTTAGAATATAACTGTCACCCAAACTTCTTTGACAATGAGTTTGAATAGTTAGCCCATAAATATACTAGAAAATAAACCTTTACTTTTAAGATAAGTGTATTTTCATGACAAATACCAGTTCTTTATGCATATTTGGGAGGCAGTAGGGGAATGAGATAGACCTTCCTAACATTTTTGGCAGCATTGTATGTGAAATGCTGCTTAACTAGCTGATATGATGTTCTATGATACAAATTTCCTCATTCTACTCTAAGGAAAATGCTTAATTCATGCTGTTGGCATGAAAAGGCATGAGAAGTTTGGCAAACACTGTAACATAAAGCAAAATATTTAAGTCAACTTCAAATGACATATCTTTCCTTTTAAAAAGAATTGAGTACATAGAATGGGAAAACTACACTTTCGGAAAGAGAGAAAATTTGCCATCCTCTTTGCTAAGAATCAGCTGCAGAAGACTCAGGACTGGTTTAACCAGTATTTCTATTAAATAATAATTAGAGGTGTTAATATGGTGGTATGATGATTTTTTTAATGTTGTGTCTGGGTATCTTATTTCATTTCTTTTGTGTTTTCTTTAATTATCCATCCTATCTGCCAGATTGGAAGCTGAGAACAGATGATGTGTCTTGTGCATTTCTGGATCGTTGCTACCTGGGGGCAGCATGCAGGGATGGCTTCATATATGAATAAACCCATCAAATCTTCATTTTAATGTTATTCCAGAATTACACTCAAACACCATACTGGTTCGCCTTGTACACTTCTGGTGGGAGTGCAAACTGGTGCAGCCACTATGGAAAGCAGTATGGAGTATCCTCAGAAAATTAAGAATAGATCTACCATATAATCCAGCTATTCCACTGCTGGGTATTTATCCAAAGAACTTGAAAACACAAAGGCATAAAGATACATGAACCCCTATGTTCATTGCAGCATTATGCACAATAGCCAAGACTTGGAACCAGCCTAGGTGCCCATCAAGGGAGGAATGGATAAAGAAGATGCGGTATTTATACACAATGGAATACTACTCAGCCATAAGGAATGATGAAATCTGGCCATTTTTGACAGCATGGATGGTCCTTAAGGGTATTATGCTGAGTGAAATTAGTCAGAGGGAAAAAATTAAATACCGTATGATCTCACTCATAAATAGAAGATAAAACAACAAACACCTATCAATGGAGATTGGACTGGTGGTTACCATAGGGGAAGGAGGAAGCGGGGGAGGGCAAAAGGGGTGATTAGGCTCACATGTGAGGGAATGTACTATAATTAGTTTTTGGGTGGTGAACATGATGTAATCTACATGGAATTTGAAATATATTACGATGTACATCTGAAAGCTATATAATGTTATAATCCAATGTTACTACAATTAAAAAAATAATAAAAATAAAAATATGTTTAAAAAACTAAAAAAAAAAAACCCAAAACAGCATACTGGTTCAAAACCTCACAGGAAAAAGAGCTGAAAAATATGTTTTAGCAGCTTAGCAACTAATTTTTAAGTGAAACAAGTTGTGGAATTTAGGTTTTTACCAGTTCTCTGGCTTCCCTTTTAATATTTAATGGATTAAAGTTCACCCAATTCACCCTAATACTGTAAACATGCTTTAAATTATCCACTGAAACTTAAAAAAAAACACTTTTTGTGTTTTCAGCTTGATGGAGTCTTTAAACTTTTGTCTTTTTTCCAATTTAGGAAAGAGAAAAAGTATGTTGACCAATGCTGGAAAGATGTTACTGTTGGGGACTTTATTCGCCTTTCGTGTAATGAGGTCATTCCTGCAGATATGGTCTTACTCTTTTCCACTGATCCAGATGGAATCTGTCACATCGAGACTTCTGGTCTGGATGGAGAGAGCAATTTAAAACAGAGGCAGGTGGTTCGGGGATATGCAGAGCAGGTAAATAACGTGTTCTCAGTTGGTGACTTATTAACATTTTTTTTTCCAGAAGATAACTGAGCTCATTTTCACATGTACAGATAAAGAGATTTCTAAATTCATTTTTACCATTAAAAAATAGAATTCCAGAAGGCTTAATCTATGTCCAGATATCAGTGGAGGTGTGCTGTATTTTACAGACAATAGGATATAATGGAAACATTTCGGTCTGGCAATCATATATTTTTTGGAACTAAATTAAAGGACCTAACAATTATTTTGCAGTTTAGAAAATTATTTTGCAATAGAAATAATCACCTCCTAATTTATCTTTCCTAAGCTTAGATTTTATGTATTATGTCATACTGAAGCTGGAGACAAATTGGTCATTGTTCCTACAATCTATAATTACTTACATACCCAGGCCTTTTGAGACTTGTAGCTTCTCATGCCCCAGAGCTTCTAGACCCTTCCCCGTGCTGTGGTGAGGGAAGCGAGAACTTTAACATTGTATTAACATGAGTCTGAAAGAATCCAGCTCTGCCATTTATTTACTGTGCGACTTTGGGCAGATCACTTAAAACTTAATGCCTCAGTTTCTTTATCTTAAAGTGGAAAATGATGTCTCCCTCGTAACATTGCTGAGACACAAGTAAAGCATATACTTAAAAACATCATGCATAAGGTCTAAAGATTGGTTTCCCTTCTCTTTCTCTGAAAGCACATGGGATGAAGTATTTTAAAATGGAATGGCCTTTTTAAACTGAACTACTGTTAAGGCAGATTTCCTTCATCTTCTACTTATGAACTAGAAAATGTTTTAGCCAAATAATAACCCTTATCTTAAATTCATCACCTGATAAATTTCAGTAAATTTTGTCATCTGATGTCACACTGGGCCCACCTTTCCATCTGTGGATTTCATTTAGATCCTCTGATTGATATTCTTCTCAGCTTGTCAGTGTCACTTTATAAGCCTTCCTGTACCTAAGACATTGGTAAAAATCTTGTCAACCTGGAATTCTATTACATACCACTAAACACCTACTTTGAGGGTGACCCAGTTGACTAATCAGCACACTTTGAGTTCAATTAAGGGTAAGTACTCTGGCATCCCGTGGCTTGGATTGTAATCCTGCTTCTAAACGCCTTCTTGTTTTGAGACTTTAGCAAATTACTTATCTTATCTGTGTGTCTATTTCTTTATCTATTAGACCTAATTATAGTACCCACCTCATGAGGCTGTAAAGAAGAAATTAGTTAATATATTTAAAGTGCATAATATAGATTCTAGTACATCAAAAGAACTCAAAAAAATTAATTATTAACAAATCAGATCTTATAGCTCGCATTTTCCATATCTTTGCTATGATATACATATTAATATTTAGGACATATAGATCCATAGCATTTTTCTTACTAGCCAAAAAGCTAATTTAAAAAAAGGAAATGAGGGGCCAGCCTGGTGGCGTAGCAGTTAAGTTTGTGCGCTCTGCTTCAGTGGCCCAGGGTTTGTTGGTTCAGACCCTGGGTGCGGACCTAGGCACCACTTATCAAGCCATGCTGTGGTAGGTGTCCCACATATAAAGTAGAAGAAGATGGGCATGGATGTTAGCTCAGGGCCCATCTTCCTCAGCAAAAAGAGGAGGATTGGTGGCAGATGTTAGCTCAGGGCTAATCTTCCTCAAAAAAAAATAAAAATAAAAATAAATAAAAAATGTTAAAAAGGAAATGAAATAAAGGTTCACATGGCTTATTCTTAGTGAATTCATGCCTTATAGAATCCATGCCTATGTTCTATAAAGGCACTTTGCTTATGTGCTCATTGGTTTCATAAAGCATTCTAAAATTATCATTTGATCCATTAGAAAATGTTGTAAATCACTAATATCCAGCTTGTTTTTTAAATTTTTTTAATAAAATTTGCTGGAATTAAATGCATATGTGTTCAGAACATTCACATATACATTTAATCTCACAAACTACCTGTATGGTTAAGAACAACAACAGAAGTGTTTTCAGCTTTTCAGTGCCTTCTGGATAAGCGTGTTTACCGTATGAGTGGATGCTCTCTTCTGCAGAGTTCTGCATGAATTCCAGTATATGTTTCAGATATTCTCATCATACTTGTCTTCATTTGGGCAATTTGTGATGTCAGTTTTCTGGCAAGAATGCCTTAGTTTTATCTTAAGAATTGATGAAAGGATAAACACTTAAATATCAAGAGTTTAACCTTGAATTCTTCTTGTTTTGTGATTTTTTTAAAAAAAATATATATTTTTAGGACTCTGAAGTTGATCCTGAGAAATTCTCCAGTAGGATAGAATGTGAAAGCCCAAACAATGACCTCAACAGATTCCGAGCCTTCCTGTGAGTGATACATGACTTACCTTTGTGGGTATGAGTGGAATTATGTGTTGCAATTATACTTAAAAAACTCAATGAAATTTTTCTGTATGTATACACAAGTTAAATCACTAAAGGCCATATGTTTAGCCACCTATAAATTTGACTTATTTTAATAATTT
Source organism: Equus quagga (assembly GCF_021613505.1). Taxonomy (NCBI): domain Eukaryota; kingdom Metazoa; phylum Chordata; class Mammalia; order Perissodactyla; family Equidae; genus Equus; species Equus quagga. Next base: position 3,808,460 of record NW_025796728.1, on the reverse strand, counting down.
GGTAAATATTTACATGTGTATATCTTAAAAACAACAACAGCAACATAAACTTGTTCTTAAAATAATCCTAGAATCTCTTTCAGTGGTGTAAGAATGTCTTCCATGAGCTCTATATTGAGCAGAAGACGTGTTTACAAGGAGGTGTATGAATAGAACTGGCAGCTTGACATAACAGGATATTGTCTTTCTGCAGAATTAGCGTAGCAGGTGGACAATTCTGATTGGCACAGGTTAGCCAATGGTTTGGAAACATGTCTAAAAAAAAGTATGGGAAGCCATGACAGTGTTCATTCTGGAGGTTTCTTGTGTTGTCTACATCCTTTGTGCAAGGACAGCCAGAATTTGGAGTCTTAACCTAACTTCAGGCCTAGATTCTGCCACTTAAGTGCTTTATGCCTCAAGCCAAGTTATTAACTCTTCGGGATCCTTAGTTTCCTGATTTTTAAGAGGAGACAATTAGATCTACTTCATAGTGGTGATCTTGTGAGAAAATAGTAGAGAAAAGTTCCCAACTCATTTTTTGAGACCAGAATTACCCTGATACCATTACCCTGATACCAAAAACATACAAAGACATTTAAGGAAAGATCAATATCCCTCATGAACATAGATGCAAAAATTCTACACTAAATTATAGCAAATTAAATCCAACAATATATAAAAAGGATAATACATTATGACCCAGTGGGACTATCCCAAAAATGTGGGATTGTTTAACATTCAAAAATCAAACAATGAGGGCCGGCCCCATGGCCTAGTGGTCAAGTTTGGTGTGCTCTGCTTCAGTGACCTGGGTTCGGTTCCTCAGGCATGAACCTGCACCACTCATCAGTGGCCATGTTGTGGCAGCATCTCACATACAAAATAGAGCAAGGTTGGCACAGATGTTAGCTCAAGGCAAATCTTCCTCAAGCAAAAAGAGGAGGATTTGCAACAGATGTTAGCTCAGAGTGAATCTTCCTAGGGGAAAAAAAAATCAAATAATGTAATTCACCATATTAACAAACCATCTTTAATAAATTAAAAAAGAAAAACCAGATGATCATCTCATAGATGTAGAAAAAGCATTTGACAAAATCTAACTTTAGTTCTTGCAAACTGGAAATAGAAGGGAACTTTCTCAACCTGATAAAGGGCATTGATGAAAGACCTACAGCTAGCATCATACTTAATGGTGAAAGACTAAATGTTTTTTCCTAAGATCAGGAACAAGACATGGATATTTGCTGTCACCAACTTTTATTAATTATTGTACTAGAGGTTCTAGCTAGTGCAGTCAGACAAGAAAAGGAAATAAAAGCCATCAAATAAGAAAGAAAAAAGTAAAACTGTCTTTTATTCATAGATGGTGTGATGTTCTTTGTAGAAATCTGATGAAATCTACAAAAAGCTACTAGAATTAATAAATGAGCTTAGCGATGTTGTAGGATACAAGATCAATACACAAAAATTAATTGTATTTCTACATCCTAGCACTGAGCAATCAGATATTGAAATTTTTTTAAATAAAACTTACAATAGCATCTTACAGCATAAAAAAGTGAAATACTTGAGGAGGAAACTGACAAAAGATGTGAAAGCCCTGCACACTGAAAACCCCCAAACACTGCTGAGAGAAATTAAAGAACTAAATAAATGAAAAGATATATGTTGTTCATGAGGTGAAAGATTCAATATTGTTAATGATGTCATTTTTTTCTCCAAATTGATCTATAGGTTGTGTAATCCCAACCAAAATCCCAGCAAGATTTTGTTTTTTAGAAATTAACAAGTTTATTCTAAAAATTTATGTGGAGATACAGAGGACCTATATTAACCAAAACAACTTTGAAAAAGAACAGAGTTGGAGGGCTCACACCACCTGATTTCAACACAGCTTGTAAAGGTACAATAATGAGGCCAATGTTGTTTTGGCATATACACGGTCCATTAGATCAGTGGAAAAGGTTATAAATTCCAGAAGTTGACCCACATATTTATGAACAACTGGTTTTTGACAAAGATACAAAGGCGAATTAGTGAAGAAAGCTTAATCTTTTCAGTAAATGATACTGCAACAATTGGACATCCATATTCCCAAAAATGAACTTCAATCCATACCTCTCACCATTTAAAAAATTAAAAATGGATCTTACACCTAAATGTAAACCTAAAATTAGAAAACTCTTAGAAGAAAACATAGGGGAAATCTTTGGTATGTTGGGTTGGGCAAAGATTCCTTAGATATAATACCAAAAGCACAATCCATAAAAGGGCAAGAAAACAATAAAAGGGCTTCATCAAAATCAAAACCTTTTTCTCTTCAAATGACAATGTTAAGTGAATGAAAAGATAAATCACAGTCTGGAAGGAAATATTTGCAATGCATGTTCCTGATGTAGGACTTGTGTTCAGAATATATAGACTTGTCAACACTTAGTAATAAGAAAACAAACAAGACAATTTTTAAAAGGGTCAAAAAAATTTGAACAGACACTTCACCAAAGAAGATATATGGATGACAAATACCTGTGTGAAAAGATGCAAGTTAAAAGTAAAGAGCTATAACTGCTACAACTATACCAAGTGTTGGTGAGGACGTGGCGGAACTGGAACACCCACATGCTGCTTGTGGGAATATAAAATGGTACAACCACTTTGGAAAGCAGTTTGGAAGTTTCTTAAAAAGTTAAACATAAGCCTGCTATATGGTCTGGCTGTTCCACTCCTGGGTAGTTACACAAGAGAAAAGAAAATATTTGTCCATACAGCAACCTGTACACAAATGTTCATAGCAGCGTTATTGGTAAAAACCAAAAACTGGAAACAACCCAAATGTCCATTAGGAGGTGAATGGATAAACAAATTGTATGTCCATACAATGGAATACTACTCAGCAGCAAAAAGGAATTCACTAGTGATACATACAGCAACATGGATACATCTCAAAATAACCATGTTGAGTGAAAGAAGCCAGACAAAAAAGAAATATACTATGTGATTTGATTTATGTAATCTCTTGAAAATGAAAGCTAATTTATAGTGACAGAAAGCAGATTAGTGCGTACTTGGGATGGAGAGAGTGGGAAGGATGGATTACAAAAAGGCATGAAGAAACTTTTGGGAGTGTTAAATATTTTCACTGTCCTGATTGTGACGATAGTTTCAAAGGGGATGTATGTCAAAACATCAAATTTTACCTTTTAAATATGAGCAGTCGATTCTTATTAGTTATTCCTCAATAAAGTTGTTTACAATTTTAGAAAGAGTAAGACTTATCATGGAAGGAAGTGTGGAAGATAGCGGTAGCATCTTTAAGTAGCACCTGATACAGACAGGTGGTAGGGCAGGGACGGGGAGCTGTGCAAGGGAAGAGGGAAAGGGCTTGATACAGATAAATAGGAAATACCAGAATTAAATCTTCAAGAATAAGAAGATGCCACGCAGACAGCTAAGTGCAGAGAATGGCTGACATTCCAGGTTGAGGGAGCAAAACAGGCAATGGCAGAGAGCATGAGACCATGGTGCATTTGTGGAGTGTGGTTAAGCATGTCTGGAGTGTAGGTGAGCAATAAGGTAGACCATAAGGAGGCCAGATCTTAAAGGATCTTGGGTATTTTGCTTAAGATGAAATATTTATCCTGATGTTATTGGGGTTACTATTAGAGAAAATTTTCCAAGGTCAAATTTTAGGTGGTCTTCATGAAGAGACATTAGGCAGATGCCCCTCTCTCATCAGAAACATGCTCATAAATCGTCTCTTAGGATGAGTCCTTCTCTAGGATTATTTCCTCTAGTTGCTGACTGTCCATACAGTTTTCTTTTGTAAATGTCAGATTCAGGGTCTGCCATTTTTTGAATGTGAGGTCAGATCTGTCTTAGCGTCCATCCCACACAGCTCTCCTCCGCCCACAACGGGGAATGCTGGCTCCCCTAGCAAACTCAGATTTGCCTCCCGCAAGGTGAATCTTGTTTACAGGCAGGAGAGAGCAGGAAGGAACTCTAGTCGAGTGCTGTGTGATCTGAAGCATAGGAATCTGCACAGAATCTGAAACAGAGCATTTGTTTAGTAGATTTTTTTAAAAAAATCATAAAAATATTGTTGCCATACTAATTCTGATCCTGTGTCCCAATTCTGACAGCTCGTGTAGCATCTGAGACTACTCTCCTGCTGCCTCAGACCCTTCACTCTGGTGTGAAGTTAACCAGATTTCTGAGACTGGAGTCCTGATCTGCCTTTGTCAGTCTCTCTCTTCATCCACTTTGGACATGATTCTTTGTTAATAGACACTTCTGAACATCACTTTCTGTTCTGGGTACTGAGTCTTGCCCCAGAGCCCTTACCTAGTCTTAAGGCTCTCCTATTTCCGGGTTCCCCAAACTGTCATTTGCCTCTGGATTCCTGGACACCATGTTGGTCTGCCCTGTAGTTCTTCCATCGGTGATGAGCACTTCTGAGTCTGTTTTAACATGTGCTGCTTACCTTCTGATTAGCATGGTCTGACCACTGAACTGGCCTTCCTCTTGGAATCCACAACTAAAAGATGCTCTCTGCTTCCTCTCCCCTCCCTCAGATCCTGTCTTCCTCAGTGATTGGACATCCCTAGGTCTGCCCTGTTAATGCCTATGTTGAGAGATGGCTTCAGCAATTTCAGGGAAACATTTAATGAGAGAATCAGCCCAGGTTAATAGTGATTTTCTGTGAAACTGTTTTTAACCACTAGACTAGCTCCTATCCTTTTCCTGCTTTGTAGCCTAAAATCAGCAAAATCGAGATGCTCAAGCTCACTCTCTATGTGATGCCTTCTCTGCTCTTCTTACTCTCAGGTAGAACGGACTGACTTCCTATTTATGCCTACATTGTATGCTGAATATCAGATTTCTATCATAATATCTGTAGTATTTCTATCACACTTACATATTTCTATATCAACCACCTCCTCTTAGACCACAGGAGACAAGATTGTATGTTTGTTTTTCCCTTCCCAGCCTCTGGGTGGGAGTGCTGGGCACATAGTCAATGTTACATAGGTTCTTGAATGGATGAGAGCTGTAGGTGGACAGTCAGTGCTTATATGGAATCCAGAGGTCCCACGCTGTAAGTGCCAGATGTCATACACCCGTCAAGTGCAGGCCATGTTTCGTATTTGGGGCAGGTGCAATCAAGATAGAAGCTGGGCTTTGATCTAAGGATCTAAGGATGGTAAGTAATCTAGAGTGATGTAATGGTGAAAATTAAGAATCCCAGGGGAAAAAAATCTTAATACTTATTAAAGAACTTTGGAAATGATGCTTTTATAGGTTAAATCTGTTCCTTTGATGGTTCTAGGGGTGACAAATGCTATATTGATGAAGATTGTGTGGTGCTTGCCTGGGAATGCTATATGGAAATATAAAGTTAGGACTTAATTCCTTCATCTGTAGGATCAGATTAAACCCAAGGACGCTACGCTACTGGTTCTGACTGTGATCTCCTGGTTCTCCTGTTTGTACGTAAACCCAAATGAATGAATGAAGGAATGTAAAAATACACCTCTTAGAAGAAAGTGTTTTACAAATTATTGTAGTGAAATGACAAATCTATTTTCCTCCTCCTTTGTGGTTTGAAACCTTCTTTTTTTTTTTTTTTTTTTTGAAACCTTCTTTGAAGAGTTTTTATATTCTTTTCCTTGTAATTCCAGGAATCAAGGATAACAGATGCAATAATCATCTTCCTATATGTAAGAAAGAAGAAGCAACTTATAGACCGAAGTATATTGCTTAGAAAACAATCTAATTTTAATGCTGAAATTAAGGGGTATTTTCAAAATATGTGAAATATGTTACTTTTTGCTTATTTAAAAAATTTTTCCAATGATTTTTGCTCTGTATTTTTTGCCAGTATAATAATTTAATCAAGTAATTACTTTGATACTTTTTAAACTGTGTGTTACAGAAGATTTCAAACATGCACAGGTAGAAAGAAAAGTGTAATGAACACCCATGGGCCTTCACTTAGTTTTAACTATTTCATATTCTGCCAACTTTGTTTCAGTTATCCTCCAACTTCGTTCCCCACCCCTATATCACATCATTTCACTGTAAATACTTCACTTTGAATATGTTGCAGAAAAGGACTTTTTAAAAAACCATAGTCATAACATCATCACATCTAATTAAGAACTATTTCTTGATATCATCTAATACCTAGTTTTTGTTCAGAATTCTCCAATTATCTCAAAAAGAAATTTTATAGTCAAATTTACTCTACCAGGCTCAAAACAAGGTCTACACATTGCATTTGGTTGATATGTCTCTAAATTTCCCCTCCCAAGAAACTGGATTATTTAGCTTGTAGAATTTATCAGGTTCTAGATTTAGCTGTTTGCATCCCTCCTGTGTCAAGTCCTCCTCCCCTCCATTTGCCTCCATGCCGTTCATTTGTTGAATAAACCAGGTGACTTTGCCTGTAGAGTTTACTACATTTTAGATTTAGCCGACTGCATTCTTGCGGTGGTGATTGCCATGTTTTTCTGGCCCTCTTATTTCCTGTAAATTTTCAAGGGGCACTTTCTGCACCTGATGAAAAAAATAGTTTCTCTTCCTAGAATATGACAAATGTATACATATGTACGTACGTACACACTCACACAGGAAATATTGCATACAATTTCAAAGACTTCACAGATCTGAAGCCACAGACCCAGGTTGATTCACCCTTATAGAGGCTTAATTAGGTTCCCATGGAGATATGCACTTTCGATCCCATAGCATCTGGAGGACTGTGATGTCCCCTTGTCCCATTGGTAGTTCTGTTAAGATTGGTGTTGTCAGCTTTATCCTTTCATTATAAAGTTCCCCATCAGCCTTTCATGTAATGATTTTAGCAGCCCCTGATTATCATTGCCTAGAATGATCCTTGATTTCATCTGGATTGAAAATGGTAACTTTCTAATTCTATCAAGAACTTTTCCCTCATCGCTTCAAAATACAGTTTGTACTACGGAAGCAGTTTCCTTATTTGAAATATTTTTGAGTTTTTGTAGTATTAGAAGTTGAGAAACAATGAATAATAGAAAACAATGGTAGTTAGAAACTTACTGCCTCTTTTTCCCAGCAAAGCAAGTAACTGAAATAAAAGCAAATGGGCCAGAGATTTGAAACCTTTCCTGTGAACTGCCTGACTTAGTACTCCAATCAAGAACCTCGAGAACCATGATTTTTATTTTTACATCCTCACTTTTGCCATCTAAAAATGAATCTATGTGCTGTCTTTCATATAGAGAACATTCCAACAGAGAACGCGTGGGTCTCAGTAAAGAAAATTTACTACTTAGAGGATGCACCATTAGAAACACAGAGGCTGTTGTGGGCATTGTGGTTTATGCAGGTTAGTTACAATTCTGATTTTTCACCATTGTCTCCTCTCTGTTTTTCTACAAGTTAGCATTTTCCATTTCCTCAAAATGTAATCTGCAAAAGCAGAAAGGAAACTTTGTCTCAATAAACTTAATCATTGGTCTCTTTTTCTAAATGGAACACAAAAGGAAGCATTCAAAATATAGTATGTAACTACTTTTTATTAAATTGTCTGCCAGAGAGATTTTAAGCAAGATATTTGCTACCTGGCTTTAATTTACACATTTTTCTGACATGTTGTATTACCTTTGTAGGCCATGAAACCAAAGCAATGCTGAACAACAGCGGTCCAAGATATAAACGCAGCAAATTAGAAAGAAGAGCAAATACAGATGTCCTCTGGTGTGTCCTGCTTTTGGTTATAATGTGTTTAACTGGTGCATTGGGTAGGTAAAATTTGATTCTTTGCTGTCATCTTCTCAGCAAGATATTCATTTAAAAGAATTTTATTTTCAAAATATTTATGAATGTTTGACTTTTGTAAGGGCGGTTTTCTTTGCCAATCATTTTTTTCCTCACATCTTTATCGCTCTCATTCTCTGACCTGAAAAGCATTAATGTTGATTATATCCAGTTACACATGGCCACAGTACTAAAAAGAACTGGAAAGAGATTTAGAGAGCGAGAGAGAGAGGCAGAGACAGAAGAATGTGTAGCCTTTTGAATTTGAATGTTTACAAAAACAAACAATTGGTGTTCAACCAAAATAAATACTCTCATCCATCTTTCTTTAGGAATGAAGTTTTATATTTGCATAATATATATGTAGCATCCTTTTGATGTCTGTGTGGTTTTTTTTGAAAGGTCATGGAATCTGGTTGAGTAGATATGAAAACATACTCTTTTTTAATATCCCTGAGCCTGATGGACATGTCGTCGCACCACTCTTGGCAGGATTCTATATGTTTTGGACCATGATCATTTTGTTACAGGTAATTTCTACTGAGTTCATCAAAGAATTTTGAGATCTTTGTTACCTGTCTATCTATATTCAGTTTCTCATGTTTTCTTTTCCCCCTTCAATATTTTTTAAATTGGTTCTTCTTAGGTCTTGATTCCCATTTCACTCTATGTTTCCATCGAAATTGTGAAGCTTGGACAAATATATTTCATTCAAAGTGATGTGGATTTCTACAATGAGAAAATGGACTCCACTGTTCAGTGCCGAGCCCTAAACATTACTGAGGACCTTGGACAGATTCAGTACCTCTTTTCTGATAAGACAGGAACCCTCACTGAGAATAAGATGGTTTTTCGAAGATGTAGTGTGGCAGGCTATGATTACTGCCATGAAGAAAATGGTGAGTACTAAGCTTCTATGAAAACTAACCTTAAGACTGGTCATTTTTTCACCCACGTAAAGGTTTGATAATTCTGGCGTGGAAGTTCTCTATTTAGGCGTTGGATACTTAACTCATCCAGATGGGCATTAAGCTTCATTGTTGTCCCTTCAGACTTAGTAGGTCAAAGTCAGGGAGTCTACTGCCATGGTTTCTTTAAAAGGAAAGTAAATTATCGGTAGTGGTAGAAGGCTAGGGGTTGGGTATGGTGACACTGATATTGCATTATAGATACTTCTGAGAATCTAATGAAACTGTGGACCATCTCCTTAAAAAATATTTTGAGAATAATTCCAAAGGGACTACAGCCTCCCCTAACCCCATCATTCAGCCCATAGGTACCCACTGATTCTTGTTTAAGAATACTTAGTTTAAGACTAAATAAGATGAACTGAACGTCTAAGGCTAAGGAAGGAAATAAGTAAATTTCAAGTTTTCTTTAAAGAATTGAACTTTATTTTGTTACTTATAAAAGTAATATATACTTCTATGAAAATAATTCTGAGAAGTGGCCAAAACAAATTAAAAGCCCTACTCTCTAGAGGTTAACCACCATTAACAATTTGATGAATATATAATCATTCCTTTATGTACATTCCTCTATAGGTGAACATAGATACTTACACATTTTTCCTTTTGTAGTTAGAACATGTTATATTGTTTTGCACTGTGCTTATTTTATCCAACAATATCTCATGGACTTTTTCCCATAACTTAACATTTAAGTGCATAGTATTACATTATATGTGGTCAAGCTTAGTTTGCTATTATCACAGTGCTTGCAATTAATGTCACTTATTCATTCAACAAATATTTTGTGAGCTCCTAATATGTGGCATGAGTCCTAATCTCATGTAGTTTAGAGTTTAAGGTGAGGAGATAGACAAGATTAAGAATTATGATATGTTAATGCACAACCGGAAGGACCTACAACTAGAATATACAACTATGTACTGGGGGACTTTGGGGAGAAGAAGAAGAAGAAAAAGAAAAAAGATTGGCAACAGATGTTAGCTCAGGTGCCAATCTTTAAGAAAAAAAGAGAATTATGACATGTAAAATAAAAAATTCATCATGCAATATGCATTTTTGTACATGTATATTTGTACAATTATTTTTATAAGATACATTTCCGGAAGTGGTATTACTGGATCCAGAGGTATGTGCATATAAAATTGTATAGGTCCTACAAAATTTACCTCTAAAATATCGTGCTAATTTACATTCCCATAACCCAGAAAAATAATACCTGTTTTTCATGCCCAGTCATAATGGAATGAAGTTATTCTTTTTAATCTATGTGATTTTTGTAGATGCTGTTAGCATTTCATTATTTTAATTTGTTTCCAATTAGTAAAGAGATGTTTAACGTTTTATGTATTTCATCTGCCATTTGAATTTCCTCAGTAAAGTGATCTTATCCTTTTCCTATTTTATAAATGAGTTTTTTGTTTTTTGTAGTCTGTAGCAGGGGGGTGTTATTTATTAAGGCAAAGTTGATACTCACATTGTACGCCCCAGTCTACGTTGTCTGTGGCCAGCGTCCATTTTCATATGTGTACTTGGCTTGAACGAGTGCTTACATAATTTGAATATCAATCCTGATTTTATCCTTTTCTTCTATATGTGGGAAATATTTTGCTAGTTCATCATTTATCAGTGTATTAGTTCTCTATTGCTGCATGGCAAACTACCACCAACGTCGTGGCTTCACACAACACAAATATACCATCTCACGGCTTCAGTGGGTGCAGGAGAGTTGCGTCCTCTCTCAGGGTCTCTCACCAGGCTGAAGCCTAGGTGTCAGTTGAGACTGTGATCTTTTTTTTTCTTCTCCCCAAAGCCCCCCAGAATATAGTTGTATATTGTAGATGTGGGTGCCTCTGGCTGTGCTATGTGGGATGTCGCCTCAGCCTGGCCCAACGAGCAGTGCCGTGTCTGCGGCCGGGATCTGAACCAGCAAAACCCCGTGCCGCCGAAGCAGAGCATGCGAACTTAACCACTTGGCCATGGGGCCAGTCCCAAGACTGTGATCTTACCTGAGGCTCGGGAAGCTCTTTTTAGCCCACTGGTTTTTGGCAGAATTCTGAGTCTTGAGGTTATACGGCTGAGGTCCTGCTTTCTTGCTGGCTCTTGGCCTGGGACCATTTTGACCTCCTAGAGGTGGCCTGCCACAGCATGGCCCCTTGCTTCGTCAACGCCAGCAGCAGAATCTCTAACTTTGATTCTCTGTGACTTGAGGAAGTCCTGACCCCTCTTTTAATGGGCTTACCTGATGAGATCAGATCCACCTAGGATAGTGTTCCTTTAGATTAACTCAAATTCAGCTGATTAGGGACTTGATCACGTCTGCAAAATCCCTCCACCTTTGAGACGTAACGAATTTAATCACAGAAGTGGAATCTCGTCATATTCACAAGGTGTGTGCACCAGGGGGCAGGAATCCTGGGGCCCATCTTAGAGTTCTGCCTACCAGTCTCTTAACTTTGCTAGGCTGTCTCTTCTTGTCAGAAGTTTTATATCTTTATTAAATAAGTTTTGTCAATTATTATGAATATTAGTAAGATTATGAGTATTATGATTTCTACAGTAATGTTCAACTTAGACATCCCATCCTGCCCAAAATTTTAAAAAATATATTATATTTTATCCTAGGTATATATATATATTTTTAAGCCAGCTTTGTTGTTACCTGTCAGTTTGAAAGAGAAAATGTTGTGTATTTATCACGTAATCACTATTTAAATGTAAAAAATAGCTAGTCATATTGGAGATGATGATTCTCTGCCTTGTTTCATCTTCTTTATTGTATTTTTATTACAAAAGCAATATTATACAAAATTCAGATAAGCCAAAAGAGGAAAATTTAAAAGCCACCAATAACCCCCACCAGAGTGGACCACTGTTAACATTTTAGTGCATTTCATTTGAAATGTACACATTTATGTGTTTTTCAAATGAAAGTGGCACTACAGTGTACTTTTACTTTTATCCCCATTTTCTTAAGACTTCATCATGACCACCTTTCCATTCTCTCCTTATTGCTCTAGTGATTACACTGTATTACATTGTAATAATTAACAAAATTTATGTGACTAGTCCACCGTTGGTTTAGGCTGTCAGCAGTCATTTGCTGTGGCAAAGAATGCTGCAGTGAACATCACTGTAGCTAGACTTCTACATCCATTTGTGAGATTAGTGTTTTCCAAAATTCTTTGACTATAATCCCTATTTTTGAGAAGTATCTTATAGCAGTAATGTTTCACAAAACATACAGCAGAAAGCGCTGCATTATTTTTGTATTTGTAGCATTTTAGAGGGTTAATACCAGCCCTCTCCCACCCCAGTCCCTGAGCGTGCATGCTCCCGCCCCATGAGTACTTCTCTTCTGTGGCCCCTCATGCAGGGAAGATACCAAGTGACCGAGCACCAAATGCTATCCTGACTGAAGTTTGATTGATAAGACACCTGTCTGTGAACCATGGAGTGTTGCACTACTTCTAGAAGGTGCTGACTTTGCCCGTGAACACTTCTCTACCATTGATACATTTAGAGCCTCCTGAGAGAGAAAGTGTTGAGTATTCATCACATAATCACAATGCAAATGTGAAAAATAGCTGGTCATTAGTAATGGTTTAAAAACAAGCGCATGTGTACACACACACACACACTTTCTCCCTCTGAATGCTGAAGAGGGTAATGGTAGGGACTAATTCTCCCCAGAGCTTAACTCTGAGACATAGCAATTTTCACTGAAATGAAAACTCATTAACCCTTCAAGATTTTCTGGCAAAGCATTGCCTGGGAGATACTTCCATGAAGAATATTGCTGCTAGGAAATACCCCCTTGCACATATGCAATCGAACTAATAAACACATCTGACGATACCATTTTATGTTTTAAAATCTTGCAGCTTAGAAATTTGGTGCATGGACAAACAGCATCGGCAACACTTGGGCATGTGTTAGAAACATGGTATCTCAGGCCCCTCTTTAAAACTTCAGTTAAAATCGTTAGTTAATAATATCCCCAAGTGATTTATATGCATTTAAAAAATTTTTTAACTCTCCTTCAAAAGATTACTGAAAGAGAATGCCTTTTTTAATAATAAACTTTTTAGCTGAGAATAATGAATAGTTTTAGATTTACAGAAAACTTAAAAAGATATTATTGAGGGTTCTATTGTGCCCCTCCACTCAGTTTCCCCAGTTAGCATCTTACATTAGTCTTATGATAAATTTGTCATAAGAATGAACCAATATTTATATGTCATTATTAACTGAAATCCATACTTTATTCAGATTCCCTTAGTTTTTACCTAGTGTCCCTTTTCTGTCCCAGGATCCCATCTAGGAGAGCACATAACACTTGTCATCATTTAAACTCCTCTAGACTTGACAGTTTCTCAGACTCTCCATTTTGGATGAACTTAAGAGTTCTGACGGGTACTCTTGAAGGATTTTGTAGAATGTCCTTCAATTTGGGTTTCTCTGGAGAGTGCCTTTATGATGCACAGGTTGTGAATCTGATGTACATGGTAGCAGCATTTAGTAGTTTCCCAAAACAGAGATTTTGGAATCAGGCCTCCTGAGTCTGATTCCCTTCTTCACAGCCTACAAGCTGTGTGACCCTGGGAAAGTTATCTAATTTCTCTGGGCCTCAACAAAAAGGATCAATAATGGTATCTACTTCATTGGGTGTTAAGAGGATAAGAGAAGATAATTCATGAAAAGACTCTTACAGCATGGCACACAATAAATTCTTTATAAGTGTTAGCTGCTATTATTGTTGTCAAAATAAGAAATAAGCTTGTCTTTTGAGGAGCTCATGGTGCAATGTGGGAGACAGACATGGAAACATAAAAATACCTTGTTAAGTGTCATAAGATTAAAGTTGGTGTTCTTGTTCCATATTGTTTGATTTTCAGGCAGTCAGTTTCAGAGGTAGATTTTTGTACCAATTGAAGTTTGGGGCCTTGAGGGATAATAGACAAGAAATTCTTGGAATGTTGGAAATGTATGGGGAATTAGCTTAGAATGAAAGGTTAGTGTGTCAGGGATTTGTGGATGATACAGCTGGAAGAAGCTCAGCTGAGTGTGCTGTTTACAAGCAGGTGAAAGTGGAACATTGGAAATGGTTAGGGTATTAGTTCATAGCAAAATGTTGGATGGAAGGTATGTGGATGGTACAGTGGAAAGAAGTTCATCTGACTGTGCTGTGCTGTTCACCCCTGTTTGCAGCCCTTTGGCGAGTACATTGAAAAGTGTGATAAACTTTTGTTCCATAGTCTCATGCTCACTTCTTCCGTATACAAATAAACGTAAGTAGTAGACTATGGACAGGTTACTGGATATTTGAAGAGCGGAATCAGAAGAGAAGACAGATTAGAGATTAAATAAGAAAGAGAAACAAAGTAGTAAACCTAGTACCTAACCCAGGATTTACCTTGAGACAAAGGACTTTGTATGTTTTCTCTTATGAGTCATAGGGCAAGAATTCCTGCCCCTCTTTGAGGCATTCGTGGAACTAATGAGAACCTACTTTCAGAGACATAGGAAAAGTCTTCATGATCATTTGGGTAGATGTTGTTTACCAATATGATAATAAGCCCTTGCTTCTCATACCCAATTTTTGAAAAATTTTTACTGAGTCTAGAAGTATTGCTTCAGTAGCTTTGTTTTCTGAATCACATTGTAACTTTACTAGTCTGTTTACTTCTCATAGCTTTCCACAAAATGATTACAGATTACTCTATGAATTTTTACTCTACTCTTGGAGTTCTGCTTACCCAGCAAGTTTGTCCTACAGTAATAGCTGAGCTCTCTGGCATTGTACAAATTACACAGTTGCATGATGACTACTTTCCCTAATGATGGCTAGAGGAAATTCCTCAAGTATAGCCTCCATGTTTAAATATGTTTTATAATACTCTACTTATTTTTAAAATGGTGTCACATCATCAATAAATTTCTATAGCTACACAAAGACTTATCAACCTCAGCATTATTGACTTTTGGGGGTCGATTACTCTTTGCTGTGGGGGATGTCACATGCATTATAAGATGTTTAGGAGCATCCTTGGCCTCTGCCCACTGAACACTGGTAGCACTGCTCCCCCAGTTGTAATGACCAAAAGCATATATACACATTGCCAAATGTTCACTAGGGGACAAATTCACCCCTTGTTGAGAATCTCTGAGCTAACCTGTCGTATATAAGTAACCGCTAAGGAGATATCATGTAGTGGATACATGTACTGTCTTTTCAGTCAGAAAAACCTAAATTCAGGTCCCAACTCTACTCACAACTAGCTGTTTAAGCATGGTCAAAGTACTTATTCTCTCTGGATCTTAGTCTCCTCAGCTGCAAAGTGGAGCAGTGATAGTTCCTACCTGATAGCATTATTTTTAAGGTGAAAAGGGAATATATAGATAGAGATGTTTATTGAAAGGCCCTAACCAAGTGCTTGATAAAAAGGAGGTACTCAATAACTAAGTCACTACCATACAGCTTTCCCTTGATGCTAGAGATGTTTCATTCCTATGTCTATTCATACATTCATTTACTAAATATTTATTTATTTAAACTACAAAACATGGGCTCATGGAAATCAAGCAGGGGAAGATTGACTATGTAAAATTATAAGGAATAATATATGTTAACAGATATGGCGATATTTTGAAACAATATAACATGAGGACTCAGAGCACTGGCTGTGGAGCTTATAGAACTGGATGTGAGACCAATGTGTATCACTTTGTGAGATGGGGAAGATTACTTAGTTTTGATGTCTTTATTTCTAAAATGGAGGTATTAGTAGTGTCTACCTCAGCAGGTTATGGTGATGAAATGGGACAAATGCCTGGCATGTAGTAACACTGAGCACATGGTAGCTCTAAAGGCCCAGTGAGTGAGAGCCAGTACAGTTACAGAGGTCATCAGTGAGGAACTGGCATTTGAACCAAGCCTTTTGAAATGTTCAAGATTTATTGAAGTGGAAAGGAAAAGAATGGATATTCTGAGCAAAGGCACAGGTGAGAAGGGAGAACTTCGGAATGTTTGGAATGCTATAAGTGGATGGGTTTTTCAAGCTGAAAGGTGCTACAGGGAAACATTCTATATCTTTTAGGCAGAGAATATGATGAAACTTGCAGAACTGCAGAACTGGAAAGGATCTTGAAGTCATTGAATCCAAATTGTCCATTCTGCCAATAAGAAAACAGAGGCCCAGAAAGAGCAAGTGATTTGCTGAAAGCCACTTATTCTTTGGAAGAGTTGGGTTCTAGAACCCAGGATCACCACATTGCCTCTTAGCCTCTCCTTGTCCTGAAAAACTAGTCAGAAACTATTAAAATAAATAGGATATGCAAATAGTCTTTATTTTATAAATTAACTTGCCACAAGCCTTACTTTATTCAGTAGCTAGACTTGGCCTGAATACAGACAACTAGCAATGCAACAAGCACATATGTATTGATTGTCTGCTCTATATGCCAGACACTGAACATAATGATAAACAAGACAGACAAGGCTCCTGCTCTCACTTCTATTGGAGAAAATAGTCACAAATAAATTAATTTTTAAGTCAAGAGAAATATTAAACAATGAAAAGTGCTTTGCAGAGAATTAAAATGGGGTGATATGATATACAATGATTGGAAGGCAGCTTTGGATTGGATAGTTGAGCAAGGCCTCTCAAAGGGGGACATTAGAGCCTAGGTCTGAATAACATAATCTTGAAGTTCAGGGGCAAAAACCTTGCAATTACAGGGAGCAGCTAGTATAGAGGCCCTCAGGCTGAAATGAGCTTGGTAATTTTCAAAGTAAAGAAAGAAGACCAATGAGGCTAGATTTTAGTGGAAGTCTGGAAGAAGGATGGGCAAGAAAGTTAGAAAGGTCAGCAGAAATCAGATCCTTTTGAGTTATATAAGCCAAGATTAAGAGTTCAGATTTTATTCTAAGTGAATTGTGAAGCCACTGGAGAGTTTTATGCAAGAGTGATCTGATCTGCTTTATCTTTTAAGAAGATCACTCTAGCTACTGTTTGAGGAATGGATTGCAGAGGGGCAAGGAGATCAGTTATGAGGCCATTGCACTGGTCCAGTTGAGCGATGATGGTGCCTTGCACTAAGGTAATGGAGGTAGAGAGAAGTTGAGATACTTGGGATATATTTTGGATGAATAATGGACAGCTGTTGGTGACGATCTGGATATGGGGGCTGGGGAAGAAGAGAGGAATCAAGGAGAATCCTAGATTTTTGGAATAAGTAACTAGATAGATAGTTAGGTGCCATTTTCAAAGATGGGGAAAGCCAGAAAAAGAGTAAGTTTGAGAGGGAAGAGGAGGAGAATTCTATTTTGACCATGTCAAATGTAAGTTATCTATTATTTATTTACACGAGTATTTATTGAGTTTCTATCAACCACTGCTTTAGGCTCTGGGAATATCATATTACAAAACAGACGAAATTCTCTGTACTTTTGGAGTTTATATTCTACTGGATGATTCAAAAAATAAAAACAAATAACATATATAGTGTATAGATGGTGGTAAGTCCTGGGATAGGATTTATAATAAATAATGTGGCTAGATCTGGGAAGTCTTCACTGCCAAGGGGTCATGATAAGAGACTTGAGGGAGGTGAGGGGGTGAGCCTTGCAGATATCTGCTTGAAGAGCCTCCTAGACATCCAGCTGGAAGTGTCAAGTGGAGAGTTGGATATATGATTCTGGATTCCAGTCAGAGGTTGGAGGTGAAGGTATAGATTTGGAGTTCTTGTGCACAGAGATGATATTTCAAAGATGGGACAGATGACATCAGCAACGAAGAGTATATAGGTGGAGAAGGAAAGGAGCTCCTGCAGCAACCCAATATTTGAGGGCTGAGGAGAAGAGAAGACAGCAGGAGAAATTAAGAAGGAACAGCCATTGAAGTAAGAGGAAAAACAGGTACCCATGGTGTCACAGAAACCAAATAGCTATTTGGTCAACCCTGAAGTTGAATTCAAAGAGAGAATGGTCAGCTGTGTTAGATATTGCTAAGAGTTCAAATAAGATATGGACAGATGCGACCATTAGATTTGGTAGCATGGAGATCATTGGTGACCTTGACAAGGGCAATGTCAATGGAAAAAAAGGGACATAAAGTCATGAGATTGGTTGAGGAGAGATTGGTATAAGTGAAAGAGAGGAGAGCTGGAAGGGTGAAGTCCTTGAGAAGGCCAGAGGAGTGGGATGCAGATGACAAGTGCAGGGTTTGGCATTTAAAACGTTATCCATAGTAGTACGAGGGAAGACGGAGAGTTTGGATACAGATGGAGATAGGTTGGTAGATTTGATGATGGGAAAAGGAGGGAGTTCTTATCTGATTGCTTCTACTTTTCTCAATGAGGTAAGTTCATTAACTAGGTGTATTGAGGGAGGGGAGTTCGGAGGCCAGGTTTGAAAAGGGAGGAGATGGTGTGACATAGCTGTTTAAGTAAATGCCTGACATATTCAACTTGCAAGTGGTTCTTCTCAGGTAATGACCCAGTGTGATTTTTATCCCTCAGCCAAGAGGTTAGACTCCTATCAGGAGGCTGTCTCTGAAGATGACGATTTTGCAGACACTCTCAGCGGTTCTCTCAGCAATATGGCGAAACTGAGG
This sequence comes from Equus quagga, assembly GCF_021613505.1. NCBI lineage: Eukaryota > Metazoa > Chordata > Mammalia > Perissodactyla > Equidae > Equus > Equus quagga. The sequence goes on along the minus strand of NW_025796728.1, from coordinate 3,790,096 downwards.
GCCCCCAGCTGCAGGGCGGTTCATAATGGACCTTTGGGAAGGAAATCCTCGAATCATCTTGCTGGGAGCTGTTTCGTTCTAGGAAGTGGAGAAGGAGCCAGTGAAGTGCCTCACTCCAGACAGGCTGCTTTCAGTAGCCCCATTGTAAGTGTGAATGCATGACTTGACTTTGCGCATCCTTAATGAATGCTGAGAGAACATCCTCGCGATTATGACAGAGCCAAACGATGTTGTCTTTTCTACCTGAGAAGAGACTACGTAATTACAGTTCAGTGTGATTGCCACACATTATTAGAAGTATAAACAAACAATATCACAACTTCCTAATTTGGGGGATACTTCAGTGTTGAGATAGTATATCATTTCTGAAAAAACATATTTCTAATCAGGGCTGATCATGCCTGAGCCTGAAGAAGGCTGCCTTGGTTTAAGGATCGTGGCTCACTCTCAGAACCAGCAAAGCTTACCAGAGTTATGCCATAGACAGGTAAGTACGTATGTCTAAGTCATAGGGAAATTCAAAGGCCTTTTGGTACCCTCCAAGATCTTTTTATCTTTCTGTAATCTTGCCCCAAATCCCACCAAACCTGTATCTTCTTCCCCATTCCTAGTCCTCAGAATGGCATTTTCTGATATTTCCATTTCACAGCTCAACAAGGTATATGCTTGAGTCTGAGGGGCAAGTTTTGGGTACTTCTAGTTATACCCATTGAAAAATCCATTTTACTGCAGAAAAATATAGAAGACCATGTGGAAGATGGGAAAGAAGAAAGATTCTTGTATGAAAGAATTAGAAATCAAAAGTTTTGCTGTGCTTAAAATTACTCTATAAAATTTCCACTGCCTTTTTTGTCTTCCACATTCCATTAACTCTTGTGTTTTACCAAGGTGAGGGTTCCCCAGCCATAAGACTGGTAACTGGTTGGTGAACTGTCAAATAGGTGACATAGCAGGAACGAATCAGCTTTGGGGAAACTTTGTGTTTCTACATTGAATTTATTGTATGATTTTCATAGTAGTGGCATGATCTATGAAGACCGCAGCAGTCTTATTTGTCCTGGAAAGGCCATGAGGGGAATCTCCTGGCTCTTTTCAAAGTTACCAACAAAAATTGCAGCAACAAGGGTGAATGTTTCAGTGCAACTCATTTTGTTCATTTCTGGGGCACTAAGGATATAAAACCTGTCATATTGTATCTTTGCCTTATGTCAGGCTGTTCCAAACATCTAGAATTCATCTTTCTCCAGCTTCTGAAAAAAAAGAATAAGGAAAGAATGCAGATAACCTCTGCTCGGTACTCACATTAAGGCTATATCAGAAATAGATATGTATTTTCTCCTCTTTTGTCTGTCTACCTATTCCTCTACTGATATTTTACATTTTCCACCTACCTGAAGTTAACCACATGTTGACTCGTATTTACTTGGAAGGAGTGTGATATTAGCAACCAGGTGGGACTGTGCTATACCCACTCTTGGTTTCCTGATCCAGCCTCACTCTCTTCTTGGAACAAATGATTATTTCTTAGTTTAAAGTCTTGGTGCTTTTGTCTATACCATTTCCCCTGTCTAAAATTTATTTTCCCTCACAGCCTACCCTTATCTACCAAATCTGATGACAGATTTATTTCTTTAAAAAAATTCCTTAAATATCCTCTCTTCTGAAGACTTCTCTCAGCTTCTGAGCTCTGTGTCCTACACATTACCTCCCTCCCTTGGTCCTTATTACATTGGACTTATTTCCACCTCTGACATATAGTACCATTAGCTCCTTGAGAGCGAGGACTTACTCATCATGAATCCTCAGCATCTAGCACAGTGTCTCACATGTCCATTCTCAATAAAGCAACTTCAAAAGCTGTTAAATGAAGCTGCTTAACAGGCTCAGTCTTCCCATTCAGTCCATTTTGTTTTCATTTGACCTATATTCCAATGCCCTGTGTCATTTGATTATATGGATTCTCTGATGTTATTTATTGTTTTGGTATTGTTTTCACTACCACACCTTTATATATAAGATGGTCTTCTTAAAATAAGAGATCATCTCTCACTCTTGCTCTAGACAAGATGATTTTATGCTTTTTGGAGACTAAAGATTATTTTAAGAAAGCTATAGATCCTTTGACCTGAAAAATTAGCGTCTATAAAAATTTTGCCTATGATTCCAAAATCCCATCTGTGAAGCCCAGGTTGAGAACGTCAGCTTGAGAGCACACTGAGAGCTGTGATGTCTAGAAGTGGAATATTGTAAGATAGCATCTTTCATGGGTGGGCAAGTTGAGAGCCAGAGAGCGAGGATCCTAGACAGGGTGCTGGCAAAGACACACCAGCCTTTGGGAATTAGAATGTCATTGAGGCCTGTGAGTGTTGGGTTCGTATTACCTAATGTCTCTGTGCTTCTTTAATCCTCTAGAGGTTTTCATTCAACAAGCATGCTGTTCATTCTACCTGGATCTCTGTTCTCTCAGATCTTTGTTTGCCTATCTCCTCCCTGTCACTGAGGTCTCAGCTCAGATGTCACCTCCTCAGTAAACCTTTCCTGCCGCCCAATCCAAAGTACTTTCCAAAGTACTCCTTTCCTCTCTCCCTGCCTGCCCCGCCCCCATCTCTCTTTGTCTCAATCTAGAAGTATCTTACTTATTTGTTTATAGGTTAGTGTTTTGGATCTGCTGTTTCCTCCACCTAGAATGTGAGTTCCGTGCAAACCAGGATTCTGTCTGTCCTATGCACTCCTCTTTCCTTGAGGGGTGCCTGGTGCCATTGATCAACAATAAATGTTTGTGAGATAAATGAGTTAATTAATGGATTAATGGAAGACAATGGCATAATACTAGACACTGGGATGTAAAATGAATAAGACATGCCCCCATCCTTCAGTTTTGTTCTAGGTAGAGGAGGCAGACATATCAATCAATCAATCAATCAATCAATCAATAAAGTCGTGTATTAAAGATGCAGTAATAGCAGTTAATCCAAAGTATAGTGAGGGCCCAAAGAAGGAGTGATCAGCTCTAAAGGGGTGAGGAGGGATCAAGAAAGGCTGCGCAAAAGAGGTAAAATTTGAGTTCGGATTAAACTCATGAGTAGGAACTACAGAATAGAAAAGGAAGGGAAAGCATTTGGGGCAGACAGTGTGTGCGGCAGGCAAAGGCTCAGAACCACAGGACTGTGGGAGAAGGTGGTGTGGAGGAGGAGCTGTCAGTGCGTGGTTATTGGCCTCTGGCTTTTTCCTTCAGATCTGTAGTATTGAGGAATCCGAGGAAGCTAGAAGAAGGCGTTTGTGTCCACCCTTAAGCCAAAGCTGTAGAGGTGGAGTGGTGAGCCCCTCCAATGGGAGTGGGGTGGCAGTGGGAAATGAAATAAAAACCTTGAGTACAAGTGGAACTAGGAGGAGTAGGGAGCAGTCAATTTTGTAATATAGAATCCCAATGAGCAAGATTTGGATCTTAGGAAAAACGCCTATGGATACAGTCATACAGGTAAGAATTGCATGTGATAATTCTATACTTTCTCCTCAATTCAGTCACTAAATATCTTAGTCATTAGGGATTAATTTGTTAATTAATCCAACTAAAGACCAACTAAAGCAGAAGAATGCTCTATGCCCGCAGCTTCATTTTGATGTGGGTCTTTCCTTAAATCTTCTGTGTTCTTCTTTCTGTATTGTTTTATGATGCCTTTAGGGTCTTTTATGGTCCTGAGTTCCTGGATTTTTCTCCTGTTCATTTTGAAAATACTTTTTATAAACGCAATTTTGCCAACCAGAGGTTCAACTTTGACCAGCTCTAGTATCTCTCTCTCTTTTTTTTTTTTTTTTTTTGAGGAAGATTAGCCCTGAGCTAATCTTATCTTATTGATACAATGAAATCACTGTTAGCTTCTAAGGTGTCTAACTCAATCCCAAACATGTTCCATAAAACAAATGTCTCTACAAAATAAATTTGGGAAGCATGTACATACTAACCTCTTCTTGGAGATTCTCAGTACTCACTAAACTCTCTGAGAAGCGCTGCAATAAAGAAACCTGCTTAAACACTTCTTAAACTTATTTCAGTATGAAACTCTTGTTTCCTTTTTTGCCTAATAGATATTAACATTCTGAGAAAGATGCCTCTGGAAATATTGCTCCAATCCATGGAGCCTCACAAGCACGAGATGACAGTATAATCAATCGTAGGCCTTTGCAACATTACCCACACGTCCCTTGGTTGACTAAACATTGAGTGAGAGGGAAGTCTCTCAGACTTTACCACTCTCTTCTACTGATGTTGGCAAGGAGATCCTTGAGGAAAGGGTTCTTCTCCAGTAACTGAGGACTTAGCAAGGTACCGGCTCAGTGTCACCATGTATGTGAGACTCATGAGGAAGTGTGGTGGACACCTTAATGAGCAGCCATCAGAGTAAGAGTGCCTCTGAACTCCATCAGGCTGCACCGGGACTCCAACAGTGTTCAGCCCAGTATCACAGGACAGTGAATATTGATGTTTTAGATAGATATTTAAAAATGCTTTGTGACAGCAGATAATTTGGATTTTTAAAACCCATTGTGAGCCTGGTAACCTGCCTGAAGGTGAATGTGTCTTTCAAGAAGGAAAAGGAACATTAAATTATTTGGGTTCCTGTTGTGCTGCTCTCGTGTCTCTCATTATCTTATTTACTTTATACAACTGCCCTGTGAGGTATGTGTTATGTTTACCATTATTCAGAAGAGGAAAATGAAGCTCAGGGGTTTTGAGTAAGCTGCCTGAGGCCACTAGCTAGAATGCAGTGAGTCTAGAACCAGAACCCAAACCCATATGATTTCCAGCCTGTGCTTTTTTCTTATTAAGCCTATGCTAATTCTCACCAAACTCCTAACCATGCAATACAAGCCATGGTCTTCTGAGTCTACTGTCACACATCTTCTTATTTTACTCTTTTCTCTAAATCACCTCTCCTGGCTTTCCTGCAGTCAGTGTGCTTTGCCAGCTAACTGCGTCTAGGACGCCTCTGAATACAATGGAGCTTTTGTAAAAACTTGAATCAGAGCGGATGGTCCCTCTTTCGACTTATCTGAAAAATTTCTAAAGCAGTTGACTATATGTTACAGATTATAAACAGATTTCTACTACAACATTCTTTTGTTGAAACTGTTACTCTTAAATAAGTGTGAGAAGCACTGTGTTAAACAAAATAGAGTATTTTTTTCAGTAACAACTTCTCATAGGCAATTTGTACTAAGAATCTTTAAGAGGAGGGCACAGGGCATAGTTGCCAAATAGATTTGACCATCAGAAATCTCTTGTAGGAACCCTCGCTAATGTCTTATAGAACACTGCTAGGAAATGCTGGTTAAATCTGTTAGTCTGCTCATGGTAATTTTTATTTTGGAGGGTTGGTTTATTACAATAGTAGTGACTTGAACTATAAAATATTATGTTAGAATAATATAGTATGAATAACACTCTCACTTTAAAAACATCTGAGGGGCCGGACCAGTGGTGCAGTGGTTGAGTTCGCACGTTCTGCTTCTCGGTGGCCTGGGGTTCGCCGGTTTGGATCCCGGATACGGACATGGCACCGCTTAGCAAAGGCCATGCTGTGGTAGGCATCCCACGTATAAAGGACAGGAAGATGGGCGTGGATGTTAGCTCAGGGCCAGTCTTCCTCAGCAAAAAGAGGAGGATTGGCAGTAGTTAGCTCAGGGCTAATCTTCCTCAAAAAAAAACCCCAAAAAACATTTGATACTCGTCAGTTGTTGTTGGATGAATTTATGCCCAAGGTAGAATCCTAGACACGATAAAATACAATGCTGGCACTATATATTTCAAAATTTAAAAAAAAAACACTCAACTAGATTATGATGAAAGGCATTGGTCCTATTTACTGTTTAGTTTAAGTCAATAGTCAAGGTAGCCTCCATTCATATTGTGCCTTCTGGATCTTCCGTGTATTTATTTTTTGTCTTTTATTTTCCTATTCTTACTTCCCATGATACCATGTACATTAAATCTTTTTTGGAAGAGTAAAGTTTACTGTCTCATGCTTCATAGATCTGGTTATAAATGCTGCTTTTCATGTAGATTTAAAACTCATTTTTAGATACTTATTGTAACAACACTTTGTCTTATTGGATCTTTAGGAAACAGATGTGGTACCAGACACCAGGCTTTTGGACAAGTTTAGTCAGATGACACCTCAGCTCTTTACCCCACTAGATGAGACCATCCCAGATCCACCACTGGAGACTTTGTACATCATTGACTTCTTTATTGCATTGGCAATTTGCAACACAGTAGTGGTTTCTGCTCCTAACCAACCACGACAAAAGGTGAGGTCTCTAATGCAAACAAAGGTCACCTTGCAGAAGAGAAGTTTGGGATTGAATGTACTTGTACTGGTCTTGTTATGCAGATCATAATTAATAATAGTAATAATAGCTAATGAAAGCAGCTTAACATCTATACAGCACTTAATTTGTGCTCTGCAGCTATGATGTTCTAAGTGATTTCTTGGTATTAACATGTTTAATCCTCCCAGTAACCCCATGAGTTAGGTACTATTACCCTGCTATTCCCTATTTTACTACTGAGGTTAAGTAACTTGCCCAGTGTCACAGCATGGATTCGTGGGGGATTGGATTTGAACCAAGGAAGTACGGCTCGGTGCTGTTACACTATTTTGCCTCAAGGATAACTGATGAGAGCAATTCTTGTGGAATGTGGCTCTGTTCATTTTGCTTTCATTTCTTTACCAAGTTGAAGCCTTCTTTGAGACGTCTGAGACCTCCAACATCATATGCACTACATCAAGCAAATATAAAATATTGGATTAATTACCACGTTTAATGATAATGTGCTTTTTCACTTACCAGTTGGGTTAATTTTAACTCAATCTAAAATCCAATACATTTATGCTGTACTAAGGTTCCTCAGTTCCCACAAAAGCTGGATTTTTAAAGTCTAATTTGTAGCTTAGAAGTCATGCAAAATTCATTTTCAATTAAAAAGAAAAAGTTACTTTAGAGACGGGTGATTTACCGCTTGCTGTGCTGGCTTCCTTGTGTGTAACTATCTCCCCTTTTGCATGCATCCAGTTAAAATTCAATATGCAGAACAACCCAATTAAATTTTAATTTTCCATCAGATCGTTTTCTTTTGGCAACTTCAGAGGTGGTCAACTTTAACATAAAAATAATTTACTTCCAATTAAGCTTTCATTTCATCAGAAACTATATTTTTATAAGATTTCTACTAGAAAGTTGCTCTTTGAAAAATGATTATGGGTTTAGAGAATACATCACTGGATATTCTGTTTTCTCCCCATAAAACACTTTTTCATATGCATCTGTTTCCAAAGTAGGCAAGTTTTAGTATTTTCTGTTTAAGAAATATTGTTGCCTTTCTCTAGAGAGTATAATAATCTTTGGCCTGAAAAAAATCTCTGTAGTCATATAAGAGCCTAAGCTTCATGATATTTCAAGGTAATGATAGAAAGGCAGTGAACAGGAGCTAATCAGAATTCACATGGAATAAAACTACCTCGTCTGTGATTGAGTTTCACTTTTCTTTTCATTTCTGAGTTGCTAATAAGTTTCAAAATCAACCAGCATGAGTCCTTCAAACTATCATAAAATTAGTCATTTTTAGGAGAAAACTTTGTAATTCCTTGGGTATTTCTGAATGAGAAAATTTTAGGATCCAATTAATTAGTTTTCATGATTAGTATTAAATTCTAAATTTAATCTGATAAAAATTAAGAACTGGAAGAAATCAGGCTACAAACAAAAAGTTCTATAAAAGTAGAAATTAAAATTCACATTATAATGTTGATAACTCTTCTTCAATAAACTACTTAGTTTATTGGCCTGTTTAAAAACGAGCCATAGTAACAACCTTTTCTAGAAGCTGGAAAATAAAAGGAAAACATTTACTTTCTTCCAGTGTTTTTTTATGTATATTATTACTTATTTATTCTTATATTATTCATAATATTTTATAGCTTTTCCAATTTTGCCCCATAGTCTTTATAAACTTTATTTTAAATACTGTATAACCTTTCACGATGTTTCTGTTTTGCTATTATTGAATACTTAATTTGCTTTTAATTTTTAAATTGTTATTGCTAGCATGTATACAATAAAGATTAGGGATTGTCTATATTTTAACATGTCTTATTTTATTAGGAAAAATTTGCTATAAGTATGTCCACTGCTAGTAATATTAGCATTTTATGTCTTTGCGATTAGCTGTCAAGTTTCTTCCTGAATGGTTGTAGAAATTTATAATGCCATCAACATTGGCACGTTTTCATCATGACTAATGTTTTCTCTGGCAGTTGTAGGTATGAAGCAGGCTGCTGTCTATTTAAGGGAATGGTAACTCTTTTCGTATCTCATTTTTTCCCAGTTTGACTTCAAAGTTATTATAAACTACTTTTGACTGTCTTATTGAGACCTTCCCAAATTATCTTTCCTAGATCAGACTCTCTTCACTGACTGGAATGCCCATTAAGTCTTTGGAAGAGATCAAAAACCTCTTCCAGAGATTGTCTGTCCGAAGATCAAGTTCACCATCTCTGGCCAGTGGGAAAGAGCCATCTTCTGGGGTCCCAAATGCCTTCGTGAACAAACTCTCTCTCTTTAGTCGAATGAAACTGGCTTCACCTGTGGAGGAAGAGGTCTCTCCGACAAGCGAGAGCCCCCAGGGCTCGGGGAACGCAGTTTGCCCTACAGAAATAGAGAAACAAGACAGTGATGCAGGCGTCACAGATGGCAAGGTGGAATCCCTCCTTGGACAGCCCTTGGCCTCCAGCCTGTGTTATGAGGCCGAGAGCCCAGATGAAGCGGCCTTAGTGTATGCTGCCAGGGCTTACCAGTGCACTTTACAGTCCCGGACCCCAGAGCAGGTCGTGGTGGACTTTGCTGCTTTGGGACCATTAACATTTCAACTCCTACACATCCTGCCCTTCGACTCAGTAAGAAAAAGAATGTCCGTTGTGGTCCGACATCCTCTTTCCAACCAGGTTGTGGTGTATACAAAGGGTGCTGATTCTGTAATTATGGAATTGCTGTCCGTGGCTTCCCCAGGTGGGTTCATACAGAACCAAGAAGATAGTGATATGAAGGGCTCAGAGATTAAAAGTCCACTCTCACTGGTTGTAGAAAGGCAAACAAGCAGATATGTGGAGGTCAGACATGCTTGATGAAGTCAAGGCAGCTGCTTAGGATTTGGTGAGAAAGCACATACGTTTTGGGATTACCCAGACCTGGGTTCAAATCTGACCTCTGTCATTAGCTATGTCTTGATAAAGTTACCTAACTATTCACTGCCAGGTCTTCAATACATGAGGATTATAGTAGTTCCTTTATAGTTTCCTGAGAGATTTAATGTCGTACTATGTGCAGTGTATGTAGAGCCCCTGCCAAGTGCCCCACGAATGGTAAGTGCCCAGTGAATGACTGCTAGCATTATTAAAGATATTGCCACTGTTGTTATTGATAGTGTGGGAACGGTGTTTGTGTTACCTTCTTGGTACTTTCCTCTCCCCGGGGAGAAAACAATGAGGGAAAGATTTATTCTGAGGGGGTCCCTTTTATATATGCATATTTGGGATTCAAAACTCTAAGGCCTTTTGTTTGTTGTGAGTTAAGCTATCGTTTTTAAAAATACGTCTGGAATTGGGCAGATTGGTGGGAACACTTGTGTTTTGTTAATTATTTCAGATGGAGCAAGTCTGGACAAACAACAGAGGATAATAAGGGAAAAAACCCAGAAACACTTGGATGACTATGCCAAACGAGGTCTGCGTACTTTGTGTGTCGCCAAGAGGGTGAGGCTGCTTAGTAGACCCTTCTTTATTCTTTCCCTTCTTTAACCATCACGTGATGAAAACCAGCATATGTCAAAGTCTGGTCCAGGCACTGGGGAAATCGGCTCTATTTTCACAGCTTCTCTAGTCCTTATGTGTTAGTTGGTTGGAGTTTGTTCTCAAACTATTTTACGAGAAGGGCACCTAAGAGTTATCTTCTCTGAGTTCACACATGTTTCAATATATCTGAGTGCCTTTGTATGTGAACTGCAGTTTGGCTGGGAACAAAAATCCCTAGGTCCTACTTTCTTCCCCGAATACTTTGTAAATATTACTCCTTTGTCTTATAGCATTAAATGTGCTTTGGAAAGAATGAGGCCAGGGACCCACCTATCTTTTCCCCATATGAGTTCTTGATATTTTTTCTTTACATGCTCATAAGTCTTTATCTGTAAATCTAGGAAAATTTACTGAATGTTATCTCAGTACTGATTATCTCTATTGAGAATAATCCTGGGATATAGTGTATCCCTTCTAAGTAAAACTTTAAGTAGTAAGGAAGAAGACAGAGCTCCAAGAAATGATCTGAGGGATGTCATTACCAGAACCACCCCTGCAGGTCATGGGAGAAACAGGTGGAGCCCTTTAAGAGTGAAGTGGTCAAATTTTGGGGCCACTTGCCCAATGACTTAGGTATTGACCAAGTCAAGCTGCACAGCTGCAATGAAGCTATGCAAGACCTCAAACTCCTAAAGTGCCCTCCCTCATTGAAAAGCCAAGATTTCCCCAGCCCCATCCCTACAACCTTGGCCCCAGCCACATCCGCAGCTGCATACCTGGACAGTGTGTTTCTTTGTTCAGTGCAAGCTAAACTAGCCTATTGAAGTTCACAGTAGAGCAGATGGCAGGAGAAGAGGGAGGAAGTCTGCTTAGGGTGGAGAGAGAGAGTCTAGCAAGGCCTAGTGCAAGAGAAGGATGTGTTTATGGGGGAGTGAGAAGAGTTAGTTGTATAACAGAGACTTTGATGAACACTGAAGGACAAGAAGCAAAGAACAACCAGCCCACACAGGGGAAATACTGGAGAAGAACCTAGGAAGCTACTCTTTTTATTTTTTCTTTTTTGAAGGAAACAATGCAGAGGAACTCTTTTTTTTTTTTTTTTTTTTTGTAGGAAAGATTCACTTTGAGCTAACATCTGTTACCAATCTTTCTCTCTTTGTTTTCTTCCTCCCCAAAGCCCCAGAACATAGTTGTATATTCTAGTTGTAAGTCTTTCTAGTTCTTCTATGTGAGCTGCTGCCACAGCATGGCTACTGATAGACAAGTAGGTGGTTCCACACCCAGGCCGCCAAAGCAGAGTGCGCCGAACTTTAACTGCTAGGCCGTCAGGGCTGGTTCCCAAGGAAGCTCCTCTTGCCACCTCTGTCCCTCTTCTCCATGTCTACCCCCACCCCCTCTGTCTTCTTTTCCCTCCCTGGCTCTGGCCCTGCAGTTAATTTTTGCAGTGTTGGAAGCCAGGGTGTCAATTTTCCCTCCTTCATTCTAGGCTCCAGCTGACAGAGAAGACAGGAAGATACATGTAGATCAAAGTGTCACTGCGTTAATGGCTGTCCAGTAATTCTCAAACCACAGGGCCTGGGAAACCTGAATTTGAGACTGTAGCTAGCACCTAAGACCAAAGTAGGGACTTATCATTTCTTCCCCAAATTCTAGTTCTTGGGAGCTGCCTTAGAGAAAATGGAATCTGTTGTAGACTCCAGGGCACTTAGTGAACCAGCTGCATGGAGAATCAAAAGCCTGCTTCATGCAAAGTTGTAAGAAGAATGGAGAGTTCAGGTCAAAACAGACCCTCTGCCTTTTTGGTGTAGAAATGTAGGCCAATTCCCCGATAGAAATGCAGGCGAATGGATGTCAGATTCTCCCAAATCAAATTACCTTGTGGAGAAGAATGAATAGGTAAAGAAATTCCCTCCTCATTCTACTCCACACTGCTTTATAGGAACTGAAATGTAGATTTCTCTCTCTATGGCAACCTGAAGACCAAGGGAAATGTACCATTGGTTCCACCTCCAGAAATTCCACTTAATTTTTGTTTGGAGCAAGCCTTTCTTGCTTTACTCATATGGCCACCTCTTTCTTTTTATCTTTACAAATAACTAACTCCATAAATCAACCATCAAGAGATGTCACAGGTGCTGCTGGCTACATAATACCTCAAACTGACCAGTCCTGACACCACTTTCTCAATTGTACTATTAGGCCACTCTGGATTTAACTACCAAGTAGAGATTTCTCCTAACTGCATATTCTGGTTTTATTAAGTAGATTAACCCACTTTCATCATACATGGTACCTAGAATTTCCCAGAGATACTGAGCTATGGGATCTGTCCATCATCAGTGTTACACTAGTCTGATCACAGAGTTCAGGAAGCTTGTGACCAGGTGACATGAGGATATGGACCTGCATGAGTGTGCCCAGAAAGAGGAATACCTAAAACAAGTTGATGCCTTGATATTTTGCCATGGGTCAGTCCTGGCAGGATCCTGCGAGATCATGTGGCCTGCTTCATAGCTCTTTTTTTCCCCCGTAGGTCATGAGCGACACTGAATATGCAGAGTGGCTGAGGAATCATTTTTTAGCTGAAACCAGCATTGACAACAGAGAAGAATTACTGCTTGAATCTGCCATGAGGTTGGAGAACAAACTAACTTTACTTGGTAGGTAGACTATGTTGTATTGTCTGGATGAAGAATTTTGAAAAACATCAGATGTGTCTAAGTTATTCACTCGTGCCTTTTTTCACTTTGATCTAATAGATATATGTGGTTCTGCCCACCTTGTCCAGTCTGACCTCTACCCAGCTTGCAATCCTTTCTATTCTGTTTTCCGCTGCAGTGAACTAGACTTCATTTATGGTGGGATCAGCGTGGTCACTAAGAACATTTAAAAACTCAGCACTTAACATAGAGTACAAAACCAAATAAATATACTGGTTCAAGAGAAGAAAGCTAAAGTTTCTTGCCAGGCATTGGATAAGATGCTTAATATGTGTTGCCTTTTTGAATTCACAGAACAAATCTCCATCTTATTTAGAGGAAACTCGGGACACCGAGAAGTTCTACGACTTGTTCAAAGTTGTGCTAGTAACTAACAGACCCAAGAAGAAACTCAAGTCTTCCTGGCTCCAGGGCCCATGTTCTTTATCCTGAGCCTGCAACCAAACAATGAAATTTATTTCCCTGTCTTCTCTTACTTCCTGATTTCAATGAAAGTTTGCACAACTGACACCTCTTGTCTCAGATTGAGCTGCATCTTGAAATCATCAGGAGCACTTTAAAAAATTCTGGTGCCTGCATCTGACTTCCAGCGATTCTGATTCAACTGGTCTGATGTGTGGCCTGGGCATTTGAAATTTTGAAAGCTCCCCAAGTAATTCTAAGAGGCAGCCAAGGTTGAGAACCACTGCCCTTAGAGTCTAGAAATCTAGATCCTAAGATGAGTGCTCACACACCAAGAGACCAGCCTCTGAGCTCCATTCCTCTGGTTCAAAGAAAAACAATGATCTAACTTAGTGTCTAGCCAATAGAGTAATGATGCCTATTCCTAAGTCATTTCTCTGTGACAGAGTGAGTAGTGTAGGGCCACATTTCCTTTTCTGCAATTCCAAAATAAAAAATTCTCTGTGGGTGTAGTGCCAAAACTCATTTGGCAGCAAAATAAGTCTGTATCAGTCTAATTAGTGTGAACACCAATGTAAGGGTTTTTTTGTAAGTTTTGCTGCAGAAATATTAATATGCTTGGTTACCACATATTACAAAATATGATATATATACCATATTACCTTTTTAAAATCTAAAAACTTTTAAATTCCAAAACATCTGGCCCCAATTGTTTCAGAAAAGGGAATTGTGGACTTATATTGTGAAAGAGTATTGCAAATAGATATTCCATCTTTCTGGCAAGGGCATTCTTTAAAAGCCTCCCCTTACCCCTCGTAGAATTATAAACTCATAGAGCAAGGTTACATAAGTAGCTGACTTAAACCCCCTCAATTTACAGATAAGAAAGCTAGCCCAAAGGAGAACAAATACATTTGATAAATTCATTGATTCCTAAAGCTTCACTCCCAAAATATCACTTTGTATGTGATTTTGGCCTGGGTCTTCACCCCTCCTTTGGATCCTGGGGCAGTTGGTGTAATTCAGGATTGGTTGGCTAACAGATATGGTCCAATTATAGCCTAGGTGGGCTCCAGCTGGCTTTGGTTCCTTATAAGCCCTGTTACACTTTGGTTGTTTTTTAGGTGCTACTGGCATTGAAGACCGTCTGCAGGAGGGAGTCCCCGAGTCTATAGAAGCCCTCCACAAAGCCGGCATCAAGATCTGGATGCTGACAGGGGACAAGCAGGAGACAGCTGTCAACATAGCTTATGCGTGCAAACTGCTGGAGCCAGACGACAAGCTCTTTATCCTCAATACCCAAAGTAAAGTATGTATAATGGGATCGAATGAGTCTTTTTGTGGTTTCAAAGCCAGTGGAACATTTGTAATTTGATGTATATACGGAGAAAGAAAAGCTCCTTGATAATTATTTCTTCTATCCAGCATTCTAGCTTGGGATGCATGGGAGGGCACCATAGTTCTTCTAAAGGCTTGAAAAAATTCGTCATGGTTCAAAGGAATCATTGCTGAATAAAGGCATTAAAGGCAAGTTTCCTTTTTATTTTGTATTTGTGTTTTTCCCCTACACATTGGATTACCAGGGATTTGACAAAATTCAGTCCACAATGACAAAATATGTCAAGGTCAGGGACGGGAATCTATGTCCTTTTCAAGTGGAGGGGAAGTGATGATTTCTATTGGAATCAGGTAAATAATATTTTTATGGTAATTCTAAAAATAGACTCTCAAGACAATCACGCCCTCTAGTGGTAATTCTTAGATGGTGCTCCTGAGAATATGAAGTTCCAGCTGCTGAAGGGAGGGGAAAATTTTTTTTTTTTTAAAGGAGGAGGAATTTTAGAGATTTGGACACAGCCTATTTTTTCTAATCCCCCCGCCCCGCCCCAACTCTTTAACATAAACGTTCTAATCAGTTAAACAGCGCTTCTGTTTTTTTTCAGATGATTCCTAGCATAGAGATACTCTCCAAGATTTGTGCATATTGTTTAATTAACTTGGAACACCTTCCTCCCTCCTTCCTCAGTCACCAGACTTAATCAGTGGCATCCATTCCTTCCCGGGAAACTGCCTTTCAGAAATCCTCTGGAGCTTCTCATCTGACTCCCATCTTGGGCCTCTGTCACAGGCTGCCGTGTTTGGTTAGCCATGTTTTTATGGTCAGGCGTCCATTAATACCCAACTACATAATACATTTTGAGGAAAGAGGGCTTTCCTTCTTCAGCACAGAATGGGTGCTCCTTCACAGCTGGCAGTGGCCCAGGGACCTAGAACCACAACCATCAGCCAGTTCCCAGAACTGGCTGGGGGCTGAGCACAAGAAAATGCTTAATCATTTTAGCCACTAAAAAAGATGTGGCCTAAGGCTTGGCCTGCCAGTGGCCAAATATGTGACTTACTCTCCTGAGTCCCTTTTTCCTTACCTGTAATGTGAGAGTTGTGCCTATTTCATAGGGTTGTTGTAGGCAATGAATGAGAAAATATAAATGTGGTGCCTGGCAGATGAAATGAATTCACCAAACATTAAAAAGGAAAAGTAATCTATTCTTGATGTTTGATTTTGGCTTTGAGATTTTTGTGAAGGAGTAAAATCATTAGGATTGTGAAATTCATTTGTAATTGTACAATTTATGGTTAAAGGCATTTAAAACTACCAATTCAAGGGGCCAGCCCTGGCAGCCTAGTGTTTACATTCAGTATGCTCTGCTTTGGTTGCCCAGGTTCAGTTCCCGGGAGCAGACCTACACCACTCGTCAGTAGCCATGCTGTGGCAGCGACCCACATACAAAATAGAGAAAGATTGGCACAGATGTTACCTCAGGGTGAATCTTCCTCAGCAAAAAAGAGATTATTAATTCAAAAAGTCTTTATTTAGTATCCATTGTTGGCTGTTCTAAGTGCAAAAGATTATTATTATTATTATTATTATTATTTGCTATCAATAGCTATTCCACCTGTGTGAATTTTCCAGATAACTAAACAGAATGCAATGAACATAATTTAATTTAGTTTTATGATGACTCAAGTCCATGCATATACAATGCTGGACACATAATGGGGTTTCAGTCACTGTTTTTTCCTTTCTCTTTTTCCCACTCCCCACCCCTCAGGAAATGCTAAGAGTTAAGAAAGGATTGACAATCATGGAGCCCAATTTCTCATTTAATGCAGGAATTGTTCCTGTAACATTCTAAGTGGGCTACCTGGCAGTAGATGGAATGTCTGCTCACTTCTATAGTGTGGTACCTCAACTTTGCAAGTTTCCATCAACTTTGGTTCCTAACCCTAATCCAGTCTGCAAATTGGATTATAATAATGTGGCCACTTACAAACCTTGCATACTTTCCATGCTCATACAAGTTTTGAGTCTTTGTTTTAATACAATCACATCCTGAATTATTTACTGCACTGCGATATATAAAGGCCTTTCAGGGTTCATCATTTAATTTTTTGTTTTATTTTAATTATTTCTTTTAAGATTTTCTCCTGAGATAGTAACTTTTTATTTTCATAATTTTTATTACTACCTATAAAAATCTTGTTCATACATGATCCTTCCCCATTTTATAGCCTGAGACTCTAAAGGGTTGTGATTTTTCTAAGTGTCCATGGCTGATTACTTGTCAAGCATAGAGTAAACTTTAAATTTTGTGACTCCTATTTCAGTATACTTTCTGTATTATATTACATCTATCTCTCTACCTATATGTATACAGTTGATTCTCGTTATTCATAGAGTTAAGTTCTATAAAGTTGCCGCAAACATGAATTAGTGAATGCTGACCATTGCTCCCAGGAGATATACAGGATTAGGTTCTTGCCAGTCTCTGGTCACAGCATTTTTTTGTCAATCAATCAGTACATAACCTTGTTTCATATTTCTGTTTAAAGACGCTTCATTTAAGGTATA
Organism: Equus quagga; assembly: GCF_021613505.1. Taxonomy (NCBI): domain Eukaryota; kingdom Metazoa; phylum Chordata; class Mammalia; order Perissodactyla; family Equidae; genus Equus; species Equus quagga. The sequence goes on along the minus strand of NW_025796728.1, from coordinate 3,773,216 downwards.
TTGTTGACTCATTGACATTGAACTCACAGCCAGCAGCTCTATAACTTGTGCCTGAACAAGGTTTGCTAGCACACACATTCTCTTGTCAGGCACCTCACAGTATTATTGTGCTTAGGGACACTAGACAGCACTTCACTGCTACTCAGGGCCTTTTTAAACAGTGAACTCACAAACGAAAAACACAAAAATGTAAAAAATGTGGCACCCAACAGTGAAAAGGACATTTGTTTGCAGTGTGGGAGCTGCCATAAGAAGGCAGAGCGTCACCTAGTTCAGCTTCAGCTGAGAAGGTGCATGTCGCGTGACTCAAAATTTGTCACTCTTGTGCATGTCCTCAACTGACCGTGAAAGCCCTGCGAGCATTGATTGTAGGATTACAGATAAATTTTAGCTAGTAGGTGGATTCACAAATATGGAATCCGTGAATAACGATGATCGGTTATATGTGTGTATGTGTGCATATATATATATTTCTATAATGAAGATATAGTTAATGTATAAAACTAAACAATACATACTCAAATAGGAGGTTAAAAACATCAATAATCAATCTATAACCATAAAACCACAGATAATTTACATCCATATTTTGGAGGGCATCCACTGAGGCTGTATTCTGTGCACTATGAGCGTATAAATGCTACAAAGCCTGGACTTACGGTAATGTATTGTATTATAGCTCTACTTTTTCACTTAAAAAATATTTTAAACATTGTGTCTCATCTTAATAAACATTTTAATTTATGATAACTGCAGGATATGTTACCTATAAATGTAGCATTTTAATTTAACCAAACTCCAGAAGGTTTTTAAAAATAATTTTTTACTATTCTATGTTGATCCTATAATGATCGTATTTGATTCATCTTTGTACACTTTTCCTGGGGGGCTTTTGAGATGTGGGGGATTGTGTTTATTCCTAAGATAAAGGTTGCTGGGTGGCTCCATTTTAAAGTTAAATCCCTTGTTTACAGTTTCTGTGGTTACGATGGCTTTGTTGTGTCCTGCCTACATGTCCATATCTACTTCTTCCCTCCCCATCTTATTTGGTTGGGGGTTGAGAATGCTTGATAAAATAGCGTTTGAAATAAGAGTAAATGGGCTCTGAGTGAGGGGCTCTTTCAGGAATCAACCTAAGTGCACTGCTCCTGGATTTTGTTTGACTCTATCCTTAGTGGTCATTTGACACAATAACTTCTGGATAAGTTTATTGGTAGTCTTCTTGGGTAGAATTCATTCAACAAATATTTATTGAGTGCCTGATATCACTCTCTTTTAGGCATGATGAAGGCTTTAAAGGTAAATTAAAAGTGATATCTGCCTGGGGGCTGGCCCCGTGGCCGAGTGGTTAAGTTCGCGCACTCTGCTGCAGGCGGCCCAGTGTTTCGTTGGTTCGAATCCTGGGCGCGGACATGGCACTGCTCGTCAAACCACACTGAGGCAGCATCCCACATACCACAACTAGAAGAACCCACTACGAGAAATATACAACTATGTACTGGGGGGCTTTGGGGAGAAAAAGGAAAAAATAAAATCTTTAAAAAAAAAAAAAAAAGTGATATCTGCCTTTAAAGAACCCCTAACTGGTGTGGGGTGATGAGAGTAGAGGGATGTACACCGACCAAATATGATAAGCACTGCTAGGAACATCCTGACCAGAATGTAGATACATTCCATGATGGCAGGCATTTTTGTGTTCATTGACATATCCCCAGTGCTCAGTGCCTTTCTAAGATGTAGTAGTTTCTCAATAAATACTTGGTGAATGAATGAATATGTTGAATCAAAAAGAAGATAAAAACAATAATTACTGTTTTAAATTCTGCTATGTGTCATGCCTTACACTAGAAGCTTTGCATGTATGGTTTTACTTATTCCTCACAATGATATTATGATGGAGATAATATTTGCATTTTTCAGATGAGAAAGTTAAGCTCAGATAGGTTATATAATTTGGCTAAAGTTAAGCAGCAGCTAGTAAAAAGCAGAATAAGACAAAAGGGCTCTTGAGAGTCACCGTTTGAGAAGGCAAATTGTACACATAAAGAAATTCTATGGCTATTTCTTAGCTGTAGAATTGGGGCTGAGATGTCTCCCATCCTTTTAGCCAATCCCCACATACACAGAGAAGTCTCTGTGGAAGAACTATGAGGTCTTTGAAAGTAACCGGTGATTCACTACCTAGGGTTGCCTTGATGCAGCAATTGCTCAAGAATGACAATGACGAATTTTGCTGGATGTGGCCACCAAGGGAGCCCCAACACTAACTGTCTTTGCCTCATTTTTCAAGGATGCCTGTGAGATGCTGATGGGCACAATTTTGAAAGAACTTCAGAAGAACCCAGCCTCTCCAGGGCAAGCATCATTAAGTGAGAATTTACACCAGCCTCCTGCCCCCCGGGACTCAGGGCTGCGGGCTGGACTCATTATCACTGGGAAGACCCTAGAGTTTGCCCTGCAGGAGAGTCTGCAGAAGCAGTTCCTGCAGCTCACTGCTTGCTGTCAAGCTGTGGTCTGCTGCCGAGCCACGCCCCTGCAGAAAAGCGAGGTGGTGAAATTGGTACGCAACCATCTCCGGGTGATGACTCTGGCCATCGGTGAGTGGGGAGTGGGACCCAGCCCTAAGCTTCTCACATTCATGCCACACCAGAGGTTGATCCTTCTGTCTGTCCTTGCTTCTGTTTACCCTCCTTCTGTCTGTTTTCCTCCCCACCATTCCCTCCCATTTTCCTCCCTTCTTTCTCTACACACCCCTATCACTGTCTCCCACTCTCTATCACCTGTTTGACCACCTGCTATGAACCAGGTGGTAGGGATGTGACATGGAAAACAATATAGTCAGGACTCTTTGGGTTACATGTCAGACCCCCAAATCAGCTGGGTAAATAGGGTGTTGTGCTGAATTGTAGAACTGAAAAACCCAGGGGTTCCACCTTCAGTAAAGTTAAATTCAAGGACATGAACAATTCATTTATTTATTAATTCAACATATATTTATTGAGTGCCTTGTATGTACCAGGCATTTTTCTAGGCAACAGAGACGCAAGAGTGTATAAAATAAAGTACCTTTTTTTAAGATGTCTACATGTGGTAAGAGGACATACAGTAAAAAACAAAACAAAACACAAAAGGCATAAATATAAGATATCAGAGAGTGACAAATTCTATTGAAGAAATAAAGCCGCATCAGGGGGATGTAGAGCATTGGAGGAGGGCAGAGGCTGGAAGGAAATGATAGGGGACCCATGGAAGATCTGGGGAGAGAACATTCCTGGCAGAGAAGAAAAGGAAAGTGAAGGCCATGGTCCATGCTTGATGTGTCTGAGGCCAAAGCAGATTGAGCAAAGGGAAGAGTTTTCTGCAGGTTAATTAAGGGCAGAAAGGTGGCAAGTGGCCAGATAATGCAAGATCTTGGAGGCCATTATAAAATTTTGCATTTTATCTGAAGAGATAGAAGCCATTGGAAGATTTTAATTAGAGCAGGCACATGATCTGCCTTAAGTTTAAAAAGATCACCTTGGTTGCTTTGTTGGGAGTAACTTTTGGGGTGCAACAACATGAGTAAGGAGACCAGTTGGGAGGCTATCGAAATGATTCAGGCAAGAGATATTGGTGGCTTGAGCTTGGATGGGAGCAGAAAAGGTGGTAAGATGTGGTCAGATAATGGACATGGTTTGAAAAAAGAGCTGGTGACATTTGTTGATGGATTAGATATGTTGTATGATAGAAGGACTCAAGGGGGACGCCAAGGTTTTGTCTCTAAGAACAGAAAGGACAGAGCTGCGGTTTACTGAGATGTAGTCAGGGAAATCAGAATGTGGATCTTACCCATGTTAAGTTTAAAAAGTCTATTAGATGTCTAGGGAGTGATGAAGGTAGGCAGCTGGATATAAAGGCTGGAATTTAGCAATGAGGAACAGGCTAGAGATATGAATGTGGGAATCGTAAGTCTCATGGTAAAGCCTTGATATTAGATGAGATCACCAAAAAATGAGTATAAATGGAGAAAGGAAGAAGTATGAGATTAAGCTCTGAGACACTCCAGTGTTGAGACATTAGCAAGATGAAGACTCAGCCACCTCTTTCAGTCTTTTTCCCCTGGATTGCTTTCAGTCACAGGTAGCTTCTCCCCTCAGGATGCTGACATAGCCACTGACAGTCCCAGGGTTACAGCCTGTCCTATTAGCAACCCGAGTGAAAAGAATGAGCCTCTTTTTAAGTTGCTGGAGTAAAGCGTCAGGGTGAGGGTGGAATTTTCTTCAACAGTCTTATTGAATGAACATATAAATGAGTGAATTATTCAAGCTCCTGGATCCAGATGTCCCTGAGGCTAGAACCTCCTGACTTTTAATGATATCAATTAAGTTGTGTCATGTGCCCATCTCTGAACCAATCACTAAGGCCAGAGGACAGAATTTGCTAGTTGTCTAGGCCTAGGTCAGTTGCCCATCCTAAATCTGGAGGTTTGGGTTCATCCTAACAAACCACATGGACTCAGAGTTCCCAAGGAAAATCAAGATACTATTACCAGAAAATAAGTGAATGGTTGGTGGGCATTTGGGAGCAATAAACGCTCATTACCAACAGGAATATAATACCTCCTCTTAAGAAGCTTCCAGTATGTTGGGGAGGTCAAGAAATCTATATGCAACCATAATACCATGTGATACATATGATAGAAATACACAGGGTTGTGCTGGAGCCTAAGGAAGGGGATTTGATCTAAAGGGAATATGAGAAGGATGTTGCAGAGGAAGTGACGTCTAAGCTGAGGGCATGAGTAATTGAAATCCAGCAAGGTGGTGTAAGGGTAAGGAGGACAGTCTTGTAAGAATAAAGAAACAGCATATGCTGTACAGTGGCTGGAAGGAGCAGAATGTATCTGGAAAATTGAAAGTAGAGTGAGCAACATGGACAAAGGGGAGATCAGTCCAGGTAGGTGCCGTAGCATGAAGGATTTTAAGGCAGTATTGAGTTTGGAATTCTTCCTCATGATAGTGGGATGCCACATTTCATTTCTGCTTAACTAGCTTCCAGGTAACTTGGAGACATGGGATAAACTTTGAAGAATTTGTCTGTTCACTTGAGTGGCCGCTATTGATTTGCAAAGTTTGCATCTTTTCTTTACTCCTCATGTTTCTCACATTTTCTTCTGCCTCATGAAGGTGACGGTGCCAATGATGTTAGCATGATACAAGTGGCAGACATCGGGATAGGGATCTCAGGTCAAGAAGGCATGCAGGTGAGTGGATGTTGTGTACCCAAGTACCATGGACTTGCCCTGCCCATCTAAGGCAACATTCTCCGAGATAAGATCTCTGTGGTGGAGTGAGGCTGTCTGAAGTTAGCTTAGGAGTGCGAGACAGGAAGTTTATCCATTCATTGATTGTTTCCTGGGTGAGGATTATGGTATTTTCCTGGGTAATTTTAAGAGTGTCGTTCACTTGTTCAGTTTAAAAAAATAGAGCTTTTCTAGATCATAAGAGTATATGTTTTTAACTCTGTAATAACTATGTAGCTTCTGGCACTGATGAAAGCTACTAAGGATTTGAATAAAAAATCTAAAGATCATGAAGAGAGAGAGAGAAGATATGAGAGAATGAGAATGAGGGAGATGGTAGTGGCCTATTTGTGTGTGTGTGTGTGTTGGATAGTATTTTAGGCACAAAATTCAGATAGAAGACTGCTTTTCATGTATGGAGCAAATGCTGTCAGAGGAAGCTGGGATGTGAGGCTTAGGGTTTCCAGAGAATTATAAATTAGGACATCTCCACAGAAGATGAGGCATTCAAGTACCTCTTTGCCTGATACAGTATACAAAATCATATAAAGTCATAAGTGCAATCCTTTTTAATATTCTCCTCATTGAGGGAAGCAAATGCACATTGTGCCGCACAGAGTTCTTTTGGAAGGAGCTGCTTTCTAGGGAAAGTGCGTTTGCTGAAATTACATCATGAGTAGTAACCAAAGAGAAATCTCGCTTCATGCGACCATATTGGAAAGCTAAGTAGTAACTACAGGCAACCTGTTAAGGCTCTGTATTCAGGAGTTTTTGCTTGTTTGGAGGTTTTCGGGGGGGGGGGGGGGGTGGGGGGGGGGGGGGTGTATGTGTGTGTGTGTCTGTGTCTTGATCTGCATGTAAGGTTTAAGCCACATTTTTGACTAATCTGAGTCTGATGATGGCAAGGCTGCCCATACTCTGTCTGTTCTAACACGTTTGATTGCTCAGTGGCATTCTCTTCCCATTGCCTCTGCAGGCTGTGATGGCCAGTGACTTTGCCGTTTCTCAGTTTAAACATCTCAGCAAGCTCCTCCTGGTCCACGGGCACTGGTGTTATACACGGCTTTCCAACATGATGCTCTATTTTTTCTACAAAAATGTGGTATGTAACTCCAGAGAATTTGTCCCTTCCCCCTTTTCGCCTGCCACTTTTGCTTGCGTAAGGGATGAAAAAGACGTGCCGTACACCTAAGCAACTTTGCTTATTGATGTTTTGGGAGCAGCCAGGAGCACTCCTGCTGCCTTTCCAGAAATAATCTGAGAATGTGCTATGTTTCAGCTGCTGACGGTAAATTGCTAGGCTTGTCCATCTGCTGGCATTTTCTATTCCCTATGTATTTAAATTCAGTTAAGTCCTGTCTGGTTCATTTGAAATCGAATTTTTGACCTTCTATAAAAAGGTTATGACAGGCAGAATTATGAAATGCTTAAAGTTATCTGTCAGTAGAGAATGAAGAGGTTTGCTTCCATTTTACAGGAGATATAAAAAAAATCTGCTGTCCCCAAATTGATGTCCCCTGTGGTATATTGAAGACACAGATACAGATGAAAACCCAAATGCAAGAATTTTCTAGCAAACCTATAAAATGTGTTTGTGCTTGGGAGTTATTGGATGGTCAAGGAATTTTATTTTCATTATATGATCCCTAAAAGGACAGAATATGATTAGAAGTCCTGGTTTCTCATCTTTGGCATACCATTTAAGTTTCAGTTTCCTCTTTTATAAAATCATACTGACCTCCGGCTGCTCCACTTGAGTCCCTTCTGGTGGGGTAATATGTAAATAGGGCATGGTTTTTAGACCAAATTTATTCTTAGTCTTTAAAGTCCATATGTAGCATGTTAGTGGTAAACCCAAGTTTACATCACTCTGTCGAAATGCCATCTTTAGGAAAAAAATAACTTTAATGGGTCATTTTTAGGATACCCTAAGTGTGTAATTCAGATGTGTGGCTGGCTGTCTGTCTTTCAGTCAGCAAGAGCCTCTTTTTTCTCCATAACGCAGTGAACTTTTTGGAAGCTCTCAGTGCTTTCAACTAATTAGAATTAGCACATTTAGTCAGTTTAATAGAACTTTGATACTTCATGAAAATATTTGAAATGTGTAATGTCTCTGCCCGAGTGTGTGATTCTTGAGAAAGCTGTGATTTGTAATGTGAAATTCTGAGATTTAGTCAATGACTTTTAGGGAGGAGCCCCTCTCCCTAGTTGTTTTTTTTAATACTTTCTCATTTCTCTACCTTCTCTTCTCTTGCAAGGTAGCCCACTTTCCTCACACCTCCTTTTAACCCTAGATTAAACCCAAGGGTTAAGAAACACTAATATTAGAAAGAGGTGCCATGTGCTCTTGGAGAGAGGGGGAGTGTTTATAAGTAGAAGGCATATCACCCGGGAGCAAGGACCCTGTGGTCCTTCTGCTCCATAACCCTGGGATGGCCATTCATACTGATATCCTGCAGACTTAATTTCTACCTCTTGCTCACCTAGCCAGACAATGAATGCTCTAACCGTATTGAGAAAAGGGCCAGTACCAGAAGCCATTCGAGTAGCTTATCTTTCTGAGACTATGGTTCTTGGGTCTTGGACAACTTTTGAGATACTGATGAGAACTATGGATTCACTCCCCAGAACAGTGCCCCAAACCACATGTACCCCAAATTGATACATGTGCAGGAGCTGGGCATTATGCATGTCCATGGACCCTAGACTAAGAAACTCTATTGTAAGGACTGTGGTCCCTGTCCTAAGATGTTATAGTGTATCTATGATGCCAATGATAACCATATCTTATATTCATAAGGCACTGGGGGGTCAGGAACACTTCCTAACTTGACCTTGATACTAAGCCCTGAGGTGGGATAATTCTCATTTTTCACATGAGGAAATCAAAATTCAGAGACATTAGGAAAGTGGCCTAAAGTCAAACAATCAATAGAAAGTGTTCCCAGGCCTTGAAATAAGACTTCTTAAATCTAAGTCCAGTGTCCTTTCCTGTTCTCTGCCTTTCTTGAGGGCACAGAGCTTTTGCTATTGTGGCCTTCGTTGGAGAAGAAATACTGGAGGAAACAATGAAGGATATATGTTCCTAGTCTCTAGCATGACCAACTGTCTTGATTTGCCTGGGACTGACCAGTTTTAGCAGTGAGAGTCCCGTGTCCAGCGAAACTCCTCAGTCCCAAGAAAACTGGGATGGTTGGTCCCCTCCTGGCACCATTCCATTTCACCACTGGAAAGTAATGGTGAACCTACAAAGTGAGAGAATGAGCATTTGTTGCGTACCTGCCATGGACTGGGCTAAATTCTCGTCATCTGAGAGCTGATATGTCTCAATTTGAATGCTGGCTCTCCCACTTATTAGCTGGGTAACTTTGGGCAAGTCCTTTAGCCTCTCTGTGCCTCACTTTGCTCATCTGTAAATGAGAAGAATAATTCCCAAGTTGTTATGAACATTAAATGAATTATTTGTAAAGCTCTTAGAACAGTGCCACCACCACACAGTAAGTTGGGGGGGGAGGTGTGTGTGTATGCATATGTGTGCGATTTAGTTTAGTAAAACATTTACCAAAAAAAGCTGCAAGGTAAGTTGTGCCCTTCCATTCTGTAAGTGAGGAAACTGCTCTGAGACAGAGGCTGAGCTCACACAGCTCAAATGGCAGTGTATGGCCTGTGCGGGCATAGCACGCGTTGCTGTTTCTAAGATGCCAATGTTCCTCTTTGTGTCCTAGGCCTATGTGAACCTCCTTTTCTGGTACCAGTTCTTTTGTGGGTTTTCAGGAACATCCATGACTGACTATTGGGTTTTGATCTTCTTCAACCTCCTTTTCACGTCTGCTCCTCCCGTCATTTATGGGGTTTTGGAAAAAGATGTGTCTGCAGAGACCCTCATGCAACTGCCTGAACTTTACAAGAGTGGTCAGAAATCAGAGGTAGGTGCTAAAGCAAGAGTACTTAGGCCAGTACACCTCTGTGGTCAAAGCCAGGGCATTTTCCAATCAGCCAGCTCAAATATTGTGGTACCTTAGGAACTATTTAAAACTGTTTGAATTGTCTGTTTGTTTCAAATGATCTCCACTAACACAGCAGATATTAAGTTACTTGCCTCTGAAATGAGCGTGGGTAAAATTTGGAAAGGAGTTGGGTGCTTATAAGAAGAAATCCAGTGTTTAGACTTTACAACTAATAATATCTAGCATTTACCAAACCCCACTGTGCCATCTATTTTGTGAACTACTAACCATTCCCTGTCTCATTTATCTTCACAGAAACACTGAGACAGAACCTAGTATCATTCTCATTCTAAGGCGAAAAATCTGAAAATCAAAGGGGTTAAGTAATTTTTCCAAAAATCTCACAGCTAAAAATGGCAGAGCCAGAATGTGAACCCTTCTCAGTCTGATTCCAAAACAAAAGTTAAATTCTTTAGGTCCTATTGTCAATCAGAACAGTGGAATGATCTTAATGGCTCCCTCTCCCTAAAACTGTGCCCCACCTCCACTTAATCAATCTTATTCCAACAGGCTACTTCTGATACATCGCTTATATCGATCACCCCCTTTCCATCCTTCTGTCACTACTCTCATTGTCTCTTACCTGCAGTATTGTAGTAGCTGATTAATTGGGCTAGCTGTCTCAAAACTCTTTTCTTTCTAATTCATCTTCCACAAAATAAATAATAACCAACATTAAAATAGCTCTTATGAACATATATGTAATGCCTCCTGTATGCCAGGCGCTATTCTGAGTACTTAGCATCCCTAAATCTAATCCTCAAAATGACCCTGCAAGATAGGTGCTACATCATCCACGCTTTGTGGATGAGGAAAGCCAGGCACAGGGAGAGACATGATGTGCTCGTGTCACAGAGCTCGTGGGAGGAGCAGTTGAACCGAGCCCATGCTGCCTCCCATTAAGCTCTGCCCCAGAAAGAATAGTGATGCTATCTTTAACCCTTCGGCCCCCCAGCCCTTGGTATTTAATGGCCAGAGATTCAGAGTGCTCTCACAAGCTCATTGTCTGGATCACAGGGACTGAGTTGGACCAGGAGCCTATGACACCTATAAGTGGACAAAGTTGAAGAGTCAGATATGCTAGTCTTGAGAACAGGGCTGTCTTAGTCAGGACTCTTTCAATTGCAAGTGACAGAAAACAGGCTGAAATTGGCTTAATGAAAAAGAGAAAATTATTTCACATAGCTGCCAAATCCGAGAGTAGTGGTGACAGAACACTGTTATTCTTAAAGCAACTGTAAATGTCCTGGTTATGACTCACTTCCTAGTTTGAGTCACATGCCTTTCTCTGTGTTTATCACTGTAGCTAGAAAGATCGTTTTCTCCCTGACCAGCCCTAGGACATATGTCATTCCTGAGGACAGAGCTGAAGCACACAGAGAAGATTGGGAAGAAGGGTTTCCTATAGGACTGGACAGACAAAAATGAGACCCACCATAAGAAATCTGTGTTTTGGCTTCACTGGCTATTCTAAAGTCACTGACCCGGATTGACACATATTAGAAAGAATGGGTTATGTTAGCCTGAGTTTAAATTCTGGTTCTGTGGTGTGTGACCTTGATAAGTTATTTAACTTGCCTGTACTTCAGTTTCTTTAAAGTTTGGAGATGTTGTGACATTTTGGTAAGATAATACATGTAAAAGTTCCAGCCATCAGGGGCCGGCCCAGTGGCGCAGTGGTTACATTCACACGTTCTGCTTCTCGGCATCCCGGGGTTCGCCGGTTCGCATCCCGGGTGCGGACATGGTGCCACTTGGCAAAAGCCATGCTGTGGTAGGCGTCCCACGTATAAAGGAAGATGGGCATGGATGTTAGCTCACAGCCAGTCTTCCTCAGTAAAAAGAGGAGGATTGGTAGTAGTTAGCTCAGGGCTAATCTTCCTCAAAAAAAAGAGAAAAAAAAAAGTTCCAGCCATATTAAGCTCTCAATATTGTTATTTTTACCTGCCCCCCACCCCCAACTCTGAATAACCGTAAATTTGAGTAAGTCCTGCATTTAAAATGCTACGTTTCTTCTCATCAGTCTAACTTTATTCTGACTTGAACTGCCTTTCCAGACTGAAGACTAGTTGAATGTCCTTAGGCTACCTGGGGCAGCCAACACAGAGATGTCGTATTCTGCTTTCAGGGAAGAAGAAATCCTTCAAATCCTTTAATATCATCCAGTCCATTCAGATCGAGGAATTACATAGGGTTTTCCTAACGGAGTGCACTCTAACTGAAAGTTCAAGGCCAGGATGCAGGAATGTATGGTTGATATTAATGAGGGTTGTCCTGCACCCCAGGCCTACGTTAAATTTCAGGTTCACTGGGGAAAGAGTGGTGAGGGGGACCATCAAAGTTTTTTATAGCTAGTATTTTAAAAGCCCATTTGTACAGACTGAACATTATAATCAGTCCTTACTCTTGGAAGAGTTGAGGTCATTGTTTCCTGTTGTGAAACCCTGCTAGCAGTCCTTTGCACACGTTGTTCTATTGAGCTGGCCAGTTTTATAATGCACGGTAATAGCAGGCAGATTCCCAGCATGTGGCTATTGATAAAAGGTAACTGATTTCATTGACTTTACCTTTGAGAAGAGTTGTCCTTTCTTTGAACTTGGCCTCCAAACAAATTCTGTTTTATGCTTTGGCCATTTCCTGTCTTCCGTGTCATAAAATATATTCTCCAGGGTTATAGAATCTCTCTCCTTGAAAGGAGATGGGTCTGGAAGGCTGCAGTCAGAGGCTTCCCTTCCAAGAGACAATCATCTATTACCCATCTCTCATCACCCACACAGTATTTTCTGGCTTTGACTCCATGTCCAGATTTTCCCTTTCGATTTCCAGATCCCATGCGTTAATACCTCCAGCTTCTCATTTATCTTGTCCTTTGTCCCTTCTCTACTTCCCTTGCTCACGTGACTGTGGATAAATTGTACTTTTTACCTTTTTGCTCCAGGTCTTCTGAGCAACCTCTATTCCCCCAGAAGCGTAAAGTTGTATTTTAACTTATCCCCAAATTGCTCTTTCTTGTCCAGTGGCATTTTGGTTGTCCCTTTACTGTCACATTCTCTTCCCCCATTTGAATGTGCTTCTGCTTAGATTTTATGTACGCTTGGATGAAGAAAGGCGGTAGAATATTCCATCATTTCCACTGAGGAAATAGTAAAAGGAGATATAGGGAAAAGTAGATTAGAAATAAGGACTCTTCGTTGCTTTGATTTTCCAGAGGACAAAGAGATAAAAAAAGGATAGATGTAAAAATTCCAAGTGTAGTCTTTTGAAGAATGGAAGAATGTATATGAAGAATTTGTATATTTATAAAGCTTTGTTCTTTTGGAGAGAACTAGACATTTTCAAGGAAATTTCAGTCTCTTTTTGCATTTGGAAGGAAATAAGACTAAGAACACGTTAAGAAAAGAGAAAAATAGCTCAGGGATATGATATGTTGCCATTTTTGTTCATGGCTGACATCACTAATAAACTGTAGCACTCCAACCTTCCTTCTGGGTCTGAATGCAGCCTCAGAATCCTTCTGAACACAAATTACCATTCAATCAGAGTTGACTCTTATTTGAAAACCTGTTTTCAATCACTTGAGTAGTATCTCTACTTGATCTTTCTCTTTCTGCAAATTTTTAGCAGGAAGCAGTTTAGCACATGAAAAGTTATATAAGAATAGTTTATTAGTCCAACAACTGTTTGTTGAGTACCTGCTATGTACCAGGCACTGTTTTAATCATTTGAATAAAAGAATCAAATTCCTACACTATGAAACTTGCATCCTCTTGAGAGAAGCAGAAAATCATTAGATAAACAAAGAAGATTATTTCTGATCATGAGAGACTTCTAAAAGATGCCATGGTAGTAAGTGATCCGGTGGACATAGTTTTTATTCTGGCCTGGGGGCGCCTCTATGAGGAAGTGATATTTGAGCCAGGATATAAATAATGAGCAACTGGCCATGTGAGAAGTCCAGCGCAAAGAATTCCTGGCAGAGAGAATAGTGCAAATAAAGCCCTGAGGAAAGGAAGGATTTGGCATGTTTGAGGAATAGAACAACGGTCCCTGTGGCAGGAGCATAGTGAACGAGGGTAAGAATGGTGATCCTGGAGAGCAGGGGCTCCAGTGGGCAGACATGCAGGACCTTATAGGCGTGGGAAGGAACTTAGGAGGTATTGGAAATGCAATGGGAAGTCATTGGAGGAGGTCAGTTTGATTAATTTGGAAGATGGCATGATCTGACTTACAGTCTTTTAAAAACCATCTGGCTAGGGGCCAGCCCCATGGCATAGTGGTTGAGTTCATCGCATTCTGCTTCGGCAGCTCGGGTTCACAGATTTGGATCCTGAGCACAGACCTACACCACTCGTCAGCTGTGCTGTGGCAGCAACCCACATACAAAATAGAGGAAGATTGGCACAGATGTTAGCTCAGGGCTAATCTTCCTCGAGCAAAAAGAGGAAGATTGGCCACGGATGTTAGCTCATGGCAAATCTTCCTCAGCAAAACAAAAACAAAAAAACCATCTGGCTCCTATGGGAAGATTGGATTAGAGGTAGGAGAGGAAGCAAAAAGGCCAGTTAGGTGGCTATCCAGTCATTCACAGAGAGAGTTGATGGTGAATTGGAATGAAGGGAGCAGTGGAGATAGAGAAAAGTGGATGGGTGTGGAGAAGTTTTTGAAACAAAAATGGAAAGGTAGTACTACTGCCCCTATGTCAGGTAGATTTAAGATCGATCAGTGATTAAAGCAACACAAGCTGAAGAAAAGTTCCTTCAGGATTTTTTTTCACCTGTGAATGCATCTCATTCAACTCTCACCCCTCATTCTTCCACTATGATTTACAAATCCTGCCTGTTTTGTGAGTGAGAGAATGAAGGGATAGGGTTTTCTCTTAGGGAAGCAAAAATAAGTACTGACTTGTGTTGTTCCTTGACTTTACTTTGACCCTTATAAATCTGCCTCCCCAATATCTGTTTGATTTTCAGGCATACTTACCCCTCACCTTCTGGATCACCTTGTTGGATGCCTTTTATCAAAGCCTGGTCTGCTTCTTTGTGCCTTACTATGTGAGTCCTTTCACTCAAAGTATTTGTTATTAATGAGTCAATGATGCTTCTTCGTACTTTGTCGCCTGTATCAGCATATAGAATGGGTATATTAGAGTAGATTGCTCATATAACCTAGTTGATTATTTAGCTGCCTAAATTATAAACACTCCCCCAAATATGTTAGGTCATGGAATAAATTTGGAGAGAAGTGTCTCGTTGACTCCTCTTGAGTCTCTTTTTAGTCTTGTACTGCTTGATAATTTTCATCAATGCTTGAATAAAATTGAAAGTCCAGCCATATAATTAGATGAATCAAAATCAGAGAGGCAAAGTCAGAATACGAAGGTTATTATTAATGAGTGCTGGGCTAATTCTACCAGGATGACAGCTCTTATAAGTAGTCTCCCCAAAATTAAAAACCTTGTTTTACAGGTAAAGAATAGAGGAAAAGTGACTAAGCAAAGAATGTCTCAAAATTAATTTAAAAATTGAAGCCAACACCAAGCACAGAGCAGCATGATCTAGCTACCCATCCACACATACCCTCCCCTGGAAGAAAACACTAGCTTGATCTGAGTGTTAATAAAAGTATAGTATTAAAAATGAAAACAGTGATAGTCTCTAAGTTAACCATTTTCTTCTTTATTCAAATAAAATGACTAGAATTAGCCCAGCTAGGATTTCTGGGTATACTGCATTTCAAGAGGAATATAGGTAAGGCAATGTGAAGTGTATTCAGAAGAGAATGACTAGAATTGTGAAAGATCAGAAAATTGTGTCATTTGAGCTACTTGAAGGCATACACATAGGACAGAGGAGGGCATGTTTACTTCGCAGAGACATAGACTCAGGATAGCCTGAGGTTTGCAGCTCTGTTAAGGGGAACATATTTGATATTTCCCTATAACTTAAAGAGCCAGAAGTATGAGTAAAAGGTTCCAGGAAGATAAATTATGATTCAGAATAAAGAGGAATTCCAACTGATAAGTTCAAAGATTAGATGGCCTGTTGGGAGAGAGAGTCAGCCTCTCTTTTCTGGAAATGTTCAAGTTTATCCTAAATGACCAGTTATTGTGAACATTGTAGAAGGAACTCAGTCCTCATTTGCGCTACAGAATAAAGTGATGTTACTCCTACCACTGAGTATGCACAGGTCTCCAAAGTCACCTACTGTTGTCCTCTCTTTGTAGACCTACAAGGGCTCAGACATTGACATCTTTACATTTGGAAACCCCCTGAACACAGCTGCTCTGTTCATCATTCTCCTCCATCTGGTGATTGAAAGCAAGAGTCTGGTGAGTGGTTTTCCTGCCTCTAAAGTAGCCTGAAACTATGCTTGGGGAAATGTCTTCTATTGGCAGTAACCCTGCTAAGCCCTTCATGCCTAGAAGACAAGTGGAAATGAGAAGAGTAATGACTCCATGTAAGGAGGGTGGTTCATGGCTTCTGATTGTTGAGTGCCATTATGTTGAGGTTGATTTGCAGTCAGGAAAAGTGGAAAATACCTGCCTGGTCACCTTGGTGGTATCTATGGTGAATGGTTCATGGAGGTATGAGTCAGGCTGGAAAAACAATTACTATCCTATGACCAGCATTCTTCAAGACCAAGCTGATGCCTTTCAACTAAAATAAAAAGAGATGTTCTGCCATAATCTTGGTACACTGTACTTTAGTAAGTGATGGTTTTGTGCCTTTCTTATAATACAAAAACTATCTTTTTCTCTCTCCAGAATGTCTACCATTCATTTAAATCTAGGTGTTTTTAACTTAGTTGCTGACTTGATAAAGCTGTCTTTTCATCAAAATGATTGCAAGGTATCTCTCTGCATCAAACCTAATGTGTAGGGTTCAGATAATGAGAGCGTTATTGTCAACCTCCCTTTGCAGATGCAGAACATCCCACCCATCTCTGGAGAATAAACTACCACTGTGATTATTTATGCTGCTCACTCATTTCCATTGTCATTGTCTCTGCTGTAGTCTAAGCCACTGTCCTCTCTTCCTGGACAATTGCTGCAGCCTCCTGAGTCTTCCTACCTCTACTCTTGACTCTTCCAGCCTTTCTCCATATAACAACCAGAATCATCGTTTTGAAACAAAAATCATATCTTTTTGCTCTCCTTTAGGTAAAATTCTTCAAGGGTTTCCTATTGTACTTGGAATAATATCTAAAAGCCCTAAGATAACGCGAAGACCTCATGCAATGATGCCCCCACTTCTCTCTGCAATCTCATCTCCACTTATTCATGGGCTGGAGCCACACTGTCCCTCTTTCAGTTTCTCAGATGCATTGACATGGTTACCACCTCAGGGCCTTAGCATTTGCCACATCTTTGGATGGGAGTATTCCTATTTCCCTCTTGGATCCCTGCACTTTACCAAGCTCAAATGTTATTTTAGGCCTCAGCACAAATGCTACTTCCTCTAAGAGCCTCTCCCTCACTATCCATTTTCTCATACCATCTTCTTGTTTTTATTCATGGCTCTAGTAATAATTTATAATTATTAATTTAATTTTGTGATTATCTGATTCATGTTTATCTTCCTCATTAGGCTATAACCTCTTTGAGGGCAAGATGCATGTTTCCTTTGTTCCCCACTGTATGCCAGTATCTAGGACAAGACTAGCACACAGTAGGTGCTCAAAAAACATTTGAATGGATAAATGAATGATTAAATGACTAACCAGTTTTGAGGTATATTTACTATCCTGGAAGCAAATGCATTTCAAACAGGAAATAACTGAATGGCGTTATAGTTTATAATACATTATATGAGATTATATTATAAGATTATTTATAATAATTTCTGAAGAATAATTTATAATAATCCTGAGTATTTTTGGCATCATTCACTTTGCATATAACCTGCTACAACCAATCCTTACAAGCCTAAAGTATAGTAAAAGGTTAATATCCTGAGAAAATACCAGTTGGGTAAAATAAAGGGAATTCTAGAACTAAATCTATCTATTTTAATATCTATTTAATTTTCAGCAATTGTGGAGGTACCTGTGATTACTGCCTAAGCAAATGTCATGAGTTCTGACATTTATTAGTGTTCTGAAGGATCTAATGCATAAAGTGTGCCAGGTTGAGTTCACTGGTTATAAGCAACAGCAATCTGTTCTGGTTAACCTGAACCTAATAAATAGAAAAGTAATTTAAAATATCTTGAAGAACCACGGGAAAACAAAACAAAACAAAACCATCCCGAGGAACCAGAGTGGCTCTGGAGATCCAGGGAACAGAAACTAATGAACAGGCTTGTCAGGACGGTACTCTGCTCTGCTTTGGCTCCAGTCGTTTTCTTCTCTTGCCTCATTGGGCTCCAAGTTTAGTACCTGGTGACAGAATTCTATTTCCTGAGCGCCAGCCATAGGTTTTGGCTAGAGGAGGAATATTTTGCCAAGACTATGCATAATGCTGAGTGTCCTCACCAAGAAGAAGGGGAGTAAAAGCTAAGTGCCAGGAAAAACAGTGACTGTATAAAGGACGCATCATTAAAGAATTGTTTCTCATGCCTGGGGAGGCTAGAGTTTACGGCCTCTGACGGTCCCTTGTTCAATAGGTCAGCCATTCTGAGTACGTGAATCAGTTTCCCTTCATGCTCTTGCTCACCATCTCATTGCCACCTCCCACCTCCCTGTCGGGTTTGACCCAGTGTCCCTCAACTTTAACTTCCTTTATCAATTCATTTAAATGTGTCCACTCCATCAAGTCACTATCTCACTTGCCAAAAGCACATTTTAAGAGAAAAAAATTAGGGTAGTAGGGCTCAATAGAAAGGAAGGACATTGGAGAAACAAAGGAAAAAACAAAGAAATCATTGTTTTAGAGACATGATGATATTAAAGATTTAGCCAACATTTTCTGAGCAGTTTGTACATTTTCCAAAAAAAGAGCAGTATTTGTGACTTTTGTGAAGATGTCTATCATGGGGAAATACTTTGCAAGCTTAAAAGGAAAAAGGAGAAAATTGGATCTTGTTTGAAAAGTATAGCCCTAAATAATAAAAAAGACTAATAAAGGCAGTGCTTCCCCCAAAGCGTCACAGATACCACCATGGTGTACACTGTGATTTTAGATGGCACCGTGCACTGCCCTAGAGAACACTGGATGCTGCAGAATGTGAGGGTGATTCTCTTTTCACACTTTGGAGTATGTCAAAGAGGAAGTCTGCTTGGGGCATTTTTTTTTTTTTTTAAGATTTTATTTTTCCTTTTTCTCCCCAAAGCCCCCCGGTACATAGTTAAATATTTTTAGTTGTGGGTCCTTCTAGTTGTGGCATATGGGATGCTGCCTCAGCATGGCTTGATGAGCGGTGCCATGTCCACACCCAGGATCTGAACCCGGGAAACCCTGGTCTGCTGAAGCGGAGCCTGCGAACTTAACCACTCGGCCACGGGGCCGGCCCCAGTGGCTAGTATGTTTATCACAATAATTCTTGCTAATTTCCCTTTGTAACAAAGATAGATCAGATTCCAGACTCAGCACTATGATGACAGGTAATGCTGATGTTACATTTAAGGTAGTAATCTGCTTTTTTTCCCTAAATAAAGTTAATTAAATAGGGAGTCAGTTTAAAGAAAAATATTAAGAAAAATAATATTGCAAGCTATCATGGATGTGAAGATGTCTAGGCTATGGTGTGACACACAGCGATTTATTTCTTACTCATCTAAAGTTAGCTAAGGTTCCAAACAGCTTTAGAGCAGTTGTCCTCTGAGGGGTGGCTCAGCAACCCAGGCTGTGTCTCGCAACTGTGCCATCTGGAATTGTCCCCAAGAGGAACTTCTTGGTCAAGATGAAAGGAAAGGAGACAGCATGGTAAATTGCACACCAGCTCTTCCAGGCTTCTAACCTGAAAGTTCTGCATATCCCTTCCATTTACATTTCATTGGTCCAAGCAAGACCTGTGGCCATGCTTAATTTCAAGGGGGTGAGGAAGTGCAGTCTTCCCGAGTGCTTATTAGAGGAAGAAAATGAGAATATTGGTGAGCAACAGCAATGTCTAGCTCCTATGTAGATGGGGTAAAGTTTGAGGATCACTGGATTGAAGTATCACCTTAATGAAGAAACGGACCAGTGAGTGACTCTATGAAAAAAAATGGAAAGAATCCAAACACCTTATGGTACATGGACAATACAAAATAAAGTAGTCATCAGAATTACTTTATGGCATTTGACTTAGTTTTACCGAATTTCAGCAGTGATATGAGCTCTTGCCAAAACATGCTCTTGTCTTATCTCCCCAGTATTTTGTGTTTTGTTCACTAACATTTGTTACACCATTCACCCACTGCTTAGATGTGTTGTCTCTTCAAGAGTAATTTTGCCAGGCTGCAAAGCCCCATCAGAGAGAAAGAGTGTTTATGTTCCCTGCTCTTCTTGTCTTGCAGACCTGGATCCACATGCTGGTCATCGTTGGTAGCATCTTGTCTTATTTTTTCTTTGCCTTGGCTTTTGGAGCCATGTGTGTAACTTGCAACCCACCCTCCAACCCCTACTGGATTATGCAGAAGCACATGCTGGATCCAATGTTCTACTTAGTTTGTGTCCTTACAACCTTTGTCGCTCTTCTGCCCAGGTATGGTATTTGTTTTATCTTCAAGAGAGTAGGTGAAATCATAGGCTTAGAATTCTTCAAGCAACCACTAAGAATTGATGGCAGACCACCCTGTTTAGTGTTGGAGAAGTCAGCCTATGTCCTCAGTAAAAAATTGGTTTTAACAGTTTTACCAGAGAACGGTAGTAGCTTAAGCAAACTGGAAGACTTATTTCTCTCTGATGGAAAATTCTAATCTGGTTGACAGTCCCACAGGGATAGGGCAGTTTTGCTTCAGAAGGTTATCCAAGGACCTAGATACTTCCTTCTATCTTTTTGTTCTGCCATCTCCCAAGGGTGTTGCCCTCATCTGCATGGTTGAAGATGACTAACCATCAGCACCTCCCTGTCCCTTCCCTCAGGAGGGAGAAAGAAAATGAAGGGCGAGCAGCTTTCCCCCTGTTTTCTTTGGTAATGGCATGACCCAGAAGTTGCACCCATCGTTGCTCATGTCCCATTAACCAGAGCCTAGGTATGTAGACTCTGGGGGTTTCTAACAGGAAGAAGGAGACTGAGTACTGAGGGACAAGTAGCAGTCTCTACTGTAATCTGTAAACACTGAAAACTTTATAACTTCCCTCCCTTATCTGACTTCAATAACCTTTCCCATTTTAGTTTAACTTGATTTCTAATATGGTATGGGATGGAAATGGCTAAGTATGCATGGGTTTTTAATCTATAAATCTTTGAACTCTGTTAGAGCTCTTCCTTTTTATAGTTTTATATCTGTTTAGCTGAAACCACTACAGCAAATAGTTTTTCTACCTTTTTAAATGTGAGAGTCAAAATTGTAATTTCATATTATTCTCTAACATATTATTCTGTAACATATTAACAAACTGTGGTTCACCGGCCAAATCTGGCTTGCTGCCTATTTTTGTAAATAAAGTTTGACTGGAACATAGCCATACTCATTAATTTATGTGTAGCCTATGGCTGCTTCTGCGCTGCAACAGCAGAGTTGAATAATTCCAACGGAGACTGTCGGGCTTGCAAATTCTGAAATATTACTATCTGGCCCATTGAAAAAAAAATTGCCAACTCCAATCTGAAACACTATCATAAAGTACAATGGACACAAACCCTTTGTGGCTCATGGGCATCCCTTCTAGAAATGCATAGGAAAAACCCACCCAAGTCATCCTGCGGTAGTGGTAGATGTATACTTAACAATATCACAACTAAACTGAGCTGCTTCTGTAGTGCTCACTGTTTATTACCAGTTTTCAGATTAAAAGTGGACGAGACGAATTTGTAGAATTTATGAAGAAAGAATTACTTTAAAGTTGTAGTCTTAAAAAATTCCTTCAAGAGCATTAACAGTACAAGTCTATCTAATATTGTTTTGCTAGGCTGAAAAATAACCCCCTAGAAGATATCCATGTCCTACTCCCTGGAACCTATGAATGTCACTTTGTGTAGCAAAAAAGGACTTTGCAGATATAGTTAAGTTAAGGATCTTGAGATGGGGAGATTATCTTGGATTATCTGGGTGGAGCTTTGAATGCAATCACAATTATCCTTATCACAGAGGCAGAGGGAGATTTGACACAGACAGAAGAGGAGAAAGTACTTTGACCATGGCAGCAAAGATTCCTCGGCCACAAGCCAAGGAATGCTGGCAGCCACCGGAAGCTGGAAGAGGCAAGGAATGGATTCCACCCTAGAACCTCCAGAGGGAGCATGGCCTTTTTAACACCTCTGTTTGGCTCAGTGAAACTGATAGAACTGTGAGAGAAATTTTTGTTGTTCTGAGCCACCAAGTTTGTGGTAATTTGTTAAAGCAGCCATAGGAAACAAATACAGACTTCGAGACCATGAAGATGGGCGCCACTGTAACGAACACCTAAAAATGTGGAAGTGGCTTTAAAATTGGTTAGTGAACAGAGGCTGGGAGAATTTGGAGGCAAATAAGAGAAAAATACTAGACTTCTTTAAACAGATTGTGGGTAGAAATAAGGACATTAAAGTTCCTGCTGGTGAAGATTCAGAAGAAAGTGAGAAGCATGGGTAGAGAAAGCCATATCATCTTAGAAAATATATATGTCGTCATAAACAGGATGTTGCTAGAAATATGAACATTAAAGGCATTGCTGGTGAGGACTCAGAAGGAAATGAGGAACACGTTATTGGAAATTTGAGGAAAGGCGATCTTTGCAATATAGTGGCAGAAAACTAGCTGAATTATGTTCTACTCTTAGGTGGAAAGCAGAATTTGTAAAGATGAACCTGGATATTTAGCTGAGATTTCTAAGCAAAGTGTTGAAGATTTGGCCTGGTTTCCTCTTGCTGCTTGTAATAAAATGTGAGAGAAAAAGAACCAAAAGAACTATTAAGCCCAAAGGAACTAGATTTCGGAAGTTCTCAGCCTATCTAGATTTCAAAAGTTGCTAAAATTAGGAGATCGATTCTTGGGTGTATGCTTAGAGAGAAGGCCAAGAGTGAGGCTGGAAAACATTTTGCTAGTGTTGCAGGGATTGGATGTGTGACCCATGGACCCCTCAACCACCTCAGCAGCTACCAGGAAAGGACACAGGATTGTACAGGAAAAATCTGTGGAGGACCCTCTTATCTAATGGCATAAATCCTCATGACATACATTGGAGACCCACAAGGTTTCTGAAAATGCTATAGCAGCATAAACACTACCAGCTTGGACTGAAAGGGGCACATTTGTGACAATTTGTCACAGTAGCCATAGGAAACTAATAGCTAGCATTTTTTGAACACTTACTGTGTGCCGACACTCTACCTGCTTTGTGTGTATTATCTCATTTAACCCTGCATTAAGCCTACAACGTAGCACTATTGGTATCTCTACTTTTACAGATTTTATTTATTTTTTTATTTATTTAACAAGCATTTACAGGGCACTCACTGTTTTCTAAGTGCTTTACAGCAATTTAATTAATATTGTTATCTTCATCTTATAGTTCATTATTCTCTCCCTTTACCTCAAGGAGGCAAATGGCCACCAGACTCTTTTCCTTTTCCTAATTGGTGAGTATTGTTTGTATCCCATGATGCATTTGAAGTGAATGTAATTCTGTGGTGCTTTTTGTAACCTAGGTTTATATACCGAGTTCTTCAGGGATCCTTGTTTCCGTCTCCAATTTTGAGGGCTAAGCACTTGGACAGGCTGACTCCAGAGGAGAGGACTGAGGCTCTCAAGAAATGGAGAGGGGCTGGAAAGATTGGTCAAGTGACATCTAAGTATGGCAACCACTCAGCTACCAAGTCAGAGAGAAGACCCACGCCTGGCTCTTCTGCTGTCTTTGCAATGATGTCACCAACTTCTTGTGCCGTTGAGCAAGAAAACTTATCTGTACATGAAACTGCTTTAGACTCAGACTACTCTGAAATGAAGGCCTCAGAGATAGCTGGACCCATAAAGGATTAAAAAAGCAGGCTATCTTCCTTAGAGTTGCAAGTATTTCTTCAAGTTTGGAAGAGGGACTTTGGAGAGGCACCTCTACCAAGCAAGAATGACTTGGATTTTTCCTTAAGGGACATTTGGACATTTTACTGGGTTTGGAAAAATTGATGTGACGACCTTTATTGTATGTTTGTGGATACATTTGTGAACGAGGACAGAGTTTGACCTGGACAGAGTTTAGGGAAGTAAAATATTTAATTCAGAGTCAAATGCTTTTATGAAACTTTTTGGATTTTGTAAAAGCATTTTAATTATCTTAGAAATATAAACATTTTCAAGGGGATTCGTTTGAGATGTATTTATTTTACTGAGAGATCTCAAATTCTGTGCAAAATGCTTTCAATGAGCAGACTTCAATCTGAATTTTTTTTTTAACTAAGAAAAAAAAGTAGTTTTTAGATTGATTAGTTAGAACTCAGGAGAATTCCACATGAAAAGATGTTATAAATGGTTAATATCCAGAGAAAAAATTCCCAAGAGCCTTTTAAACAACAGTGTACCTAAAATAGGGCGATAATTGTACTATTTAAAAGATAGTGATTATTAATAACTTTTTATTTCCTATGGGAAGATGCTTTTGGTCTTCTGTCTGAAGATGTTAGGCACACCTCTCTGCTCATTTCAGTGTTCTCAGGTGGAGGCTTCATTGAGAAGGGGCAGGAGGAAGCCAGGGTTCTATAGAAACATGTTCCTCTCTCAGCTTCTACTCAAAAGAAGACTTTTTATGAGGTCTGCCTCTGTGCAGATGTTGTCAATTGGGAAACAGAGGCCATAGATAAGGCAGACAGAATCAGCTGAGCCTATAGCCTATTTGGCAATTTCCTATATTCTAAAACTGACAATACAAAATGAGACAATCAATTTCAAAACAATCTTCAAGAGACCCTCTAAGGGTTCATAGTCTTTACAATACTCTGTAACTTTTCTGGAGTTGTAACCTCTAAAACTGAGCTATTATAAATTGAGAATAATACAAGTGATTATCAGGAGGATTCCATGAGGCTCTTAGAAAAATTTGTTTTTTAGTATGTTTTAGGACAGAAATGTCTATAGCAAGTTAACTGCTGTTGCAAATCATGTATGCTGGCTTTAGTTGGAACAAAGAAACTGCTTTATACCAAATAAGGAAGTAAGGCCAGGTGTTATTCTAAGATCATGTATTCTTGTTGAGTTCTTTTAAAATTCTATATTTATTCATCTGAAAATTGTCACCCACCAATCACCCAGAATTGCCTTCACGAAATCTCCATGCTAGTGTTCCACGTCTATATCAAGATCTTCTTAAGGACTATTAAACTGTTATTCTCAGGGCTGAATCTTCTACCTGCTGCCTACTGTCCTGGTCTGCCATTATTTTGTAGCCTTCTGATATTATTGCAAATAGTTTTTTATATAGATTGATTTCTAGAACTTTCAAAATACCACATGGCTAATGGAGGTTGCTTTCTACTTTCTTATGATTTTTTTAAAATAAATTGTTTAATAAATAACATGTACAAAAAAGCACCATCACTCCTGTAGATACTCACCGAATCCAACAGTAATTAGTACCAGAACTTAGAAGGAAAATCCCAAAGCACACTTTTTACCAGAATATTGTTTTGGCCTTTTCTTATATAGAAAAATCAGTGATGGCCTATCATCTGTTATCCTCATAGCAGCTGACATTCATTCCCTGAGAGCATCATCTTCTGACAAACAAAAATTTAGAGATATATTCATTTGTAAATAAAGGATTAGAATCTAAGGATAAAAAGAATAAGTCAAAATGACCAAGAAAAATGATTAACCTCCAAAATGTGAAGTATCTGTACATATGAGGAGAGCAAAGTCTTGATGGTTCATGATATGAGTCCACAATCTCTTATCCACAATTCCAAAATCACAAGAGCTCTGAAACTGAAAATACCATCATAAATTAGGCACAAATTCAATGTCCTAAATAGATGTAAGGCTCTTTATTTAGTGTAACTATGCATATATTTTGCTACAAAAATATTAATTTGTTTTATTACTGGGTGGTAAACTCTACTTTGTCTTTAAAATTTTGAAAAATTTTGGATTCTGAGACAGATCTAGCCCTCAGGCAGAAGAGATTTGGAATCTGTATTAAGCCTTTAAAGGGTCTCATTTATAAGAATAACTCTTTTGCACAAAGTCACCCAAGCTCACGTGATCTATTGCATTTTGATACTCAACGTATTTCACTGAATTTGGGGGGACCAAGGATGATATCATTGCTTCTAGTAGCCAAGAAAAAATAATTAATTATGACTAATATATTTTGGGATATAATTTTACCCCAAAAGATTTAGAAAAGAATTGGATCAGGTTTCCAAAATGTATTCTAGACATTAAAGATCCATGCATTCTTACCAAAGCTGAAGTTTCCTTGGACACTCAGTAGGTGATTTGAGATTATTAGCAACCTCTCATTTCAGACTACTCCAAGAGCCATCTGTCATCTAAAATAGAAGAACCTGTTCCTGAGAGATATAAGACAGGTAAATTTTGATTGGTGGGAAGCTCGGTGCCAACTGTTATGGTGGGAGACACAATCTTCTGGGACTTGATATCCATGTTCCATATCCAAAAAAAAAAAGTTTATACCATTTTATTTGGATCGAGGGTTATTTAAAATAAGTACAATATGTACATTTCACTGAACATAAATTGAGCAAGGCTAAAAGTTGTTACAGTAAGTATGTACCTACAGCTATGACAAAACTGACATATGTTCTTAACCATTCATACAACTGTGACCACAATTCCCTTGCTGGATTTCACATTCTCAGTAGGATTATACAAACTACAGAACAGGAGATGAATAACATGGAAAGTGTCAAGACAACTTTTTGGATTTCAAATACGTGTACACATAGAAAAGAGTGCAAAAATACATGTATAAAATTGCAGGTAGTCTGTGGAATGCTGAGGCAGTCCAGGTTGCTGGTGGAGGTTAGCAGAGAATCCTACTGTTTTTTAAACATTTTAGGCATTTGGATGTTGCAGAATGGATGCCTGACTAAGGTACATGTGAAGATTTGTGTTTTGAAGCTTTTCAGTGGGGAAACATACTTTAACCACTAATTACTTCAGAAATTGATAAGCGTAAAATCACTAGCACTGGGCCTAGTGCTTAAAAGCATCTTTAAATTTTTGTTTTGATTATCAATAAGAAGAAATGGCAACACCAGATGTTAAATATCTTTCACAGAAAATTACAAAGTGTTTTACTCCATGCAAAGTTTTGCTGTGCTTTGGATACATTTCTGTGACATTATTGGGATGGACGAACACATGAAAACTGGAATATCGAATTGGGAATCAGGTGCAATTTAATTTTCTTTTTAAGAAATTGCATCTCTCCAGTCTAAAGCAAGTTCTCCTTTAGCAAAGTTTAATCTCAACTTCATTGTCACATATGCAGAACAAAATATTTCCCTACTTGTTGAAATCTCAGTCAACTGATACACTTAAGAAACCCCAGCTACAGGGAAGGGTCTATAGAGATTTTTCTATAAAATGACAACCTTGATTTAAATTCAGAATGGGCAGTCCTATAATGTCAAGTGCTAACGTTGATATCTGAAGAGCTTTGTGTTCAATATGTCTTGCTATTTCAGCCACCAAAATGGATACTACTTGTCTTTTACCTCTGACTGTCTTTCATAAGTTCTCAGAATTATGCAAACTTTAGAAGAGTCCTAGTAAATAATTTAAGCATGTAAATTATCTTGGCCTTTAATAAATCAAAAGCAAGTCTCCAATGTTGATACTGAAATTTGCCACTATGCTATTGGGCTTGAGAAACAAAAGCTGGCGAAGATTAGTCAGCCTGGATCTCAATGTCCTTCTTGTGATTGGATAAAGAGAATTTTCTATAACCTGTTACCCTAGCACCTGCATTATTCTAACTCTCTCCAGAGTCAATAATTTCTTGCTACAGTCGAGGTTAGGCCTGACAAAAGAACAAAATCTGCTTTGCTCTGTTTCCAGACTTTCATTGAATTTGAAATAAGAGAAAAATAAAGTTGAAAAAAAAAAGCTGAATAAAATTAGACCAAAACAAACATGAAAATTTGCACTGCACTGTTGGGCACCTCAGTCCATGAAAAGTGCTGCTGTACAGCTCTCTGCAGGAGCTCTCCACGGTCAGAAGGCATTTTCTTTGAGTGTTGCTGGCAAAAGTCTCCAATGATCTTTGGAATTAGTTTAGGAGAAAAGTGTGGATGTATACTTGTCTTTCAATCCATTCGACGAAATATGAGACATTGCTATAAACTCCAGGCCCCAGGACTTTGGAAAAGCAGACGGAACCCCATGAAGTTAAACCAAATAATGTCCACTCTCCTCCAGGCCGCTCACAAACAAGAGGACCACCGCTGTCACCCTGTAATGAATAATAGTGGACGTTAGTCGCTGGCATTTCAGAGTCCTAATGTCCATGTTATCCTGAGGGCGCAATAAAGCTACAACCCAGCTTAACCAATTTCTTGAAAAATTTCAACAAAGCTTTCATTGTCCACCTGTGGCAGGAGCATGCTGCCCACTATATAAATGGAACTTTCAAATAAACATTTTAAACTCTGATGTTTAAAAGGATAGGAGTGGCTTAGGAAAAAATTATAGTCTTCCCATCAAATCAGAAGACATTTCCAGGCATTCCCAGCACTTATCAAAATATGTCATGAACATTTTTTAAAAAACTTTAGTGTATCAGAACTATTTCTCTTATAACTAATCTCATTCTTTAACTTTGATGCATTTTATGAATGCAGAAAGTACCCAAAATGGAACATTCAAAGATTTTTTTTCCCCACAAAACAGTACGAGAAAAGTATTCTAAAATAACTCTTTACTTTCAAGATTCTTGCTATGTGAATGATGCTTTGAGTAAAACACTCAGGGGCCACTTACTGCGTTTCTTAATAATTCTTAGGACTTTTTTCATTTAGTATATTTGAATGGAAACTGCCACATGAGAATTATTTGCAGTGAGGTATTTCATTTATTTCTACCCTGTATTTTATTTCATATACATAGAGATTTTCATTCGTGATATTTCAGTTTAGGTGTTGCAGCTGAGTTTTATTCAGTGCTTTCACCCACATAGAGTAAGACGCCATGGCTTTATACACATTAATATTTGCTATGTCTGAAAAGATTAGAGTAGGTTAGAGAGGTGTATTCTGCATTGCCTCAAAAGAGAGAGATTGATACCCTAGAGAATAAGGAAGAAGTATGTGAACTCATGGTGGAAATTTACAAATACTCCTTGCCCTGCAGGAATTTCAAACCTGGAAGTACGTGGTCTTCCCACTTGAAAATGTTGGAGAATAACAGTAACCATGTTTATTGATGCTCTTCCAAACACTTTCCCTGTATTAGCTCATGTAAGTCTCATGAAATCCCTACAAATTGATAATTTTTTTTTCCTTTTTCTCCCCAAAGCCCCCCGGTACATAGTTGTGTATTTTTAGTTGTGGGTCCTTCTAGTTGTGGCACGTGGGATGCCTCCTCAGCATGGCCTGATGAGTAATGCCATGCCCGCGCCCAGGATCCGAACCGGTGAAACCCTGGGCCGCCGAAGCGGAGCGCGTGAACTTAACCACTCGGCCATGGGGCCGGCCCCCATAAGTTGATAATATTTTATTATTACTATTATTATATCCATTTGGGAGATAATGAAACTGAATCACAGGTTTATGACTTGTTCCTTGGCAGAGCTAGAATTTAAACCCAAGCAGCCTGGCACCACAGCTCCGCCTCTATAATCACTCTGCTATTTTGCTTCTTGGAAATGTGAGTGAATACTATTGCTATTAAAGCAAAATTGAATTTTTGATTGTGCTGTATGCTTTTGTGGAAGTGGTGATCTTTACATTCATAACTTACCAATGCTGTAAGTCTAAATAAGAAGCCTAGACCTTGCAAGGGGCAAAATGAATTGTTCTGCCTGAAAGCCTAGTTGAATTGTTTCCATCAAAATTGACTGAGAACATTTTTATTAGACATATTCCACAAAATTTTTTTCATCTCCTCTTATATAGAAGAAAGACTAAGATGCTGAGTTGTTTAAGTTGAACTATTTATTATGCCAGGGAGTGATTAAAACGAGACATTTTATAGGTCGGCTCTACACTTCCAGATCAGAAATTTAGCCAAATAATTACTTCTCATGTACTTTTTGCAAGATTCTGTGCTAGCATCTCCACAGGTGAAGAAAGCACTGTTTTCGTCCCTGAGGGGCCAAAAGTCTGCTTGAGTAACATTAACACCTTTACGTGAAAGCAAAATCTAAGGCCTATAAATAAAGGAGTCTTCAAAGGAATGAGCAATTACTTCCAGCTGGAGAAGAACAAAAACTGCCTTCCTGAGACATGGCTTTGAGCTTGTCGTAGTGAGGCAGGTAGACCTTTGTAAGGTAGAAAACAAGAGTTGAAGGGGAAACAATCCAAAACAAAAGGGAGAATCCAGCTAAAGGCACAATGTGCTGCTCTTTTTGGTCCTCTTTTCCTCTGTGTAATATTGGGCTTTAGGCTGAAGTTTATGATTGCCCTCAGTATTGATCCCCATGATTTCTGACCTTAACAGAGGGACCCATGGCTTCCAAGGTGTCCTGTTGATGCAATTAAGGAAGATAAGGAAAGGTTCTGGTAAATAATCTTTCTCGAGACCTAGTAAAAAGCAGCTTTTGTTTGTTTGTTTTGAGTTTTGTTTTCTACCCGAGTTGCGTTAGAGAACATCTGGTACGCATTTAATGTACCCACAGTGCTGCATCCCCACTACTAAAGAAGTTGGTATGACCTGGTTTCTACTAAGACATCATGATATGAACATACCGATGCCTGTGTCTGTGCCTGGACCTTCAAATCTCTTTCAAAGAATCACTCCCTTCCCCTCCTTTAGCAATTACCAAGAGATGAAGAGGCCCTAGCTTTGGGTAGACCTCCAAATCATTGTTGGGGACAGAGAGAAATGTATTCACATTAATCATTGTACTAGGAAAGCATAGCAGCCAAGCACTTGGGCCCTGAAGCCAGACTGCCTGCGTTCATACTCTCATTCTACCACCTTCATGCTGGATGATATGGGGTAAATTACTTAAGCTCTCTGGTCCCTTGTGTTCTTGATCTGTAAAATAGGAAAAACAATGATACTGCCATGAAGGGTGATTGTGCAGATTAAGTGAATTATTAGCATTTGAAGGCGATCCTGGACCACAATATATATTAACTGGTAGATGTTAATATTCATATGGTTACTAGTCATTGAGCATATGTGCCAGGCATCACACACAGATGTGTGAAAGATAGGGGCTTTGACATACATTAACTCAGTTAATCCTCAGAACACCCTGCAAATTAGAATCAGCCCCATTTTACTCATGAGAAAACTTTCTAGAGAGGTTAGATAACTTCTCCAGGTCACATTGTTCTTACCGACAGAGAGGGGATCCAACCCAGATCTTTCAGGCTGCAAATGCTGTGTCCCAAACCCACACCACTCTGCCTCCCAAAACACTTTATGTTTGGCTTTTTGGCTTGGGAAATCAAACTTGGGCCTTTGCATGGAGGGCAAGGATTCCTCTACCACTGCCCACCTCAGCTGGGTGACTTGTGGGCAGGAGGCAGAAGGGAAGGCAGTCTCAGTGAAACTCCAAGGGAGCCATCTGCCCCCCTCTTTCCCAAGACCACTGTTTAAGAAACCACCACTGGGCCGTGTCCAGTCCCCTGATTTGCCCATTCTGAAATGGACCATCAAAATGTCATTTTATTATGTTAGTTAGTGGTGATGGAATTGTTGCATCTCTTCTTCAGTTCTAAACTGTGGGGGACAATTTCAACTCTGAAGCAGTGAAATAACAAAGGTGCTCACAGCAGTGCCATATAATTAACTGTTGGCCCCACTCTGTTATAAGCTGCTTTGAGCTCTTGCATATTTTCATCACTCCCTGGGAGCCAGTCCAGTATGATATTCAGTGAGTGTTTACGAAGTAAAAATAAAAATGCTTCCCTGCACTACTAAGTTAGCAGAGCTTATAGAATTTAGTGAGCAAGAATCCCGGATGTCTCAAGGTCGCATTCAGTGACAGTTCAGGACATGCTGGAATCAAGTGCAGGCCCAGGCAATGCCAGTGTGATCATCTCCTGACACAGAGGTAGTTCTGTCACACACCCTGGAAGTTGGGGTGTTGTGTGTGCCTTAATGCCATCACCCTGATGGCTGAAAATGTCCTTTGGTGTCCCTCTGCTCCCTGGGACAGCCTGGTCAGAGCCACGGTTACCGCCAGCTCCTCTTAGAGCTTTGTTTGTCCTAGCTGCTAAAATGGTCCATGAGTCGGACCAGAACCATTGCTTTCCTGCATTGCTGACCCAGAGTGCTGCTCCCCAGGCATAGATGGAAAGCTGAGGGCAGCCTGAGTGAAGGGCCCAGAGGCAGTTCGAGGGATTGCTTGGGTACTGGTTGAAGGAAAACACACTGTATAATGAAACATTTGGTAAGAAACAATTGTCAAAAAATGTTCCCGAAGGGCCACACATTAATAATAATGAGTTTATATGGACCCATTGAAGTTACTGCTGAACTGAATCTCCTGGTAACCAGAAAGCAACTCACCATGCATGAGTCGACTGTGCCCGACTCATAGCCTGCACAGATCATCCGGGTGGTGATGGTCTTCATGTCAAAGTAGGACTGACACTGCTCCAGAGGAATAATGCGGACTTCTCCCTCCTGCAGCTTAAAAGGCACTGGATGTTTTTAAAAAGAAGAAGAAACACAAGAAATAAAATATATAAGAGGGTAAAATCACTCAAAAATGAGGCTAGCCATGTATGAAATGATTACATTTTCACACCAAGAGAACCACAGCCTTTACTTAAAATGTCATTTCAAAGACAAGGCTCATCTGGAATCAGAATTTTCCAATTAGAAGTGTTGATAGCAAGCATCGAGCCAAACCCCTTTATTTTATTAATCAGAATATTGAGGCACAGACTGCTTAGGTAACTTGGCTCGTGCTTTCCCCTCTTTATATGCTGCAACAAAAACAACAGCTACTACAATGAAAAGGAAGATAATCAAGCGAGAACTCTGCCCCAGAGAGGAGGCTGCCAGCTCAGCGTCAGCTCACATCAGTCCCGCCCGGCTAAGGTACAGAACACCCATTCATTCTAACAGGGAAGGACTGCCCTATCCTTGGTTTAAAGAATGTGTCTCACCATGTGCTAAGGAAGCCATTATTTAAGGTAAGAACCTTTAATCCTAGCAGATATGACAGAGGGATTTTGAAAAGGACAAAGCCATCCCTTAGCATCAGCAGAAAGACTATGTGAGGTCCATCTTGCTTGAAAGTTCTTGAAGAATAACAATGGATTTCTCGAAGCATCAATCTTTTGTTATTTCTCCATTCTACAGAATTATACACACTGTTCTCCTTTTAGATAGTGAAGGTGAAGCAATGTATATGATACAGGATATCTTACTGGAAGAAACAATCATGCTGGGAAGAATCAATGTGATGCAGATAATGAAAGTTTCCCGAGTTGTCAAAAGAAAGGTAGTAAGAACCATCGCTAACATTTATGAGGCACTAGCAGTAGGCCAGGCGCCTGCACTCAGCGTCCTCTGGGCCTACCATCTTTAATCTTTATGATAATCCATGAGTTAGACAGCTGCTGTTATTTTTTCCATTTTAAAGTAAGCTAGAAGGTAGTGCAGTCAGAGCAAATAAGATCTTTCTCACTGAATTCAGACTCTGCTACACTACAAATATCGTATGCACCGTATGTTACATGATTACTCTGATTTTAATGTGGATATTGTGGAAACAGTACAAACAGAGGCAATATAAAGTATATTCTACTCTTATATCTCAATACTAATTACAACTTTTAAAAACCAAGGAGCACAGGAATGGTGACGTCCTATGTCTAACCTTGCCTTCAAAGTTCTTACATGTGAGCTTTTCAGGAGTCATTTACTTACTTCTCTCTATTGACTTTTTCTTTCTGTCCTCACTTGATCATATAGAAAAGAAACTCAGCTTAGCTCAAAACTTATCTGACTAAATTTCAAGAAAAAAATTGTCCTTCCAATTGGCAGTTCCTAAGATGGTTAACAATTATACCAATTGTTGGTATACCAGTCAGGTGGACACCAATATACATCACCACTTCTGAGAGCCACGGCAGTACACTTGATATAGTTGGAGTGGTCAGCAATCACCATTAAAGAAAATGTCTCGCGGATTACACTCTTATTCTTAACTTTTAATAGGTCAAGCAAAGTAGGAGAGACTGTTACGGGGTCTGGGAGTAAGTAGTACAAATTTCTTAATTTCTGTATGTTTTATATGTTTACATCATCTAGGGAGCCAAAATATTTTAATCAATTTAAATAGACAAATAGCAAATCAGCGTTCTTTCTAGAATGACTTACAGGTTTTGTTACAGACGTCAACAGCGCCAAATCTTAGCACAGAATTGGAAATGTGGCCATGCAGCTTGACTGCACGAGTGGAACTGCCTCACCACTAGATAAAGTCTCCTAGTGACTTTGCCCGCAAATCACTGAGAGAGACAGTCCAATGCGCTCATCAGGGATGACTGATAGGTCTCACCTTGCATGGCAGCCACAAAACATTGGTATTGGCTCCTTGGAGAAAGATTCGGAGGTGTGGGGAAGGATTTTTGAGGTTACATCTGAGCTCGGCACGTTTAAGTGCCACGATGAAGTATTGACATCTACCGTTTACATGGAAGGGACAGTGTGACACATTCTGCCTAGCATTCACCATTTGCAGCTATACTTAAAATGGGAAATTACTGCCAAAGCCTAGGAGTAACACAGTGTTTTCCAGTTACAAGCTGAAGGGCAAGTGCTCCTGAGGATCCTGGCTTACTTTTGTTGCCCATGTGCCCCCAGCCTGTGATGTAGCAGTACGTATCAGGTTCTAATAACTGCCTCGTGTTGGGTAAGCAGACCGGCCGGACGTAGCTCGTTTCATTGATGTCCTCACTCAACTCCACTATGCTGATGTCATAGTCCACCACTGCCCGACTATAGCGAGGGTGCAGGATGATGGTTTTCACGTGGCGCGTCTGCATGAACGTCGATGGATGGTCTAGATTGTTGATGCCACACACCACTTTCCAAACGGCAGCATTCTCTCTCCTAAAAGAATAATTCAAGAGCTACTGGCATCTTAAACGTGGATTTACATTTTAAAATTTACGTGATTTTTAGAATATTTTATTGATGTAAATAATGGCTCTTTCCATGCCCACCTCCTGATATGTTCATATAAGAAGTGTTTAGATAATGGCCTGAGCAATTCGTAAACAGATAGTGTTGTGGAAAGCAAAGCTCATACTTCTTGAAAGGGAATATTCTGGAAGATAAAACTTGTTCAATTTGAAAGACAGGCAGGGTAGTTACTTGCTTCATTGAGTGGAAAAAATGAAGAAAGAGAATAAAAAGCCAAGGCTAAGAGATTCCTCCAAGAAAGAGCAAGTGCCTCAGAAAAATGTCATGTTTTCAAGAAAGCCTTCTGAAAATTTCAAGCCAAGAGCTTAAAAAGGTCACCCACAATTTCCAATGGTCAGTCTCAAACTTCACTGTTCTTGACTTCAAATCTGAACTTGTCAACAATATTCTAGTCAATTCCCACCTTAAAACACTTTCCTCCCTTGGCTTCCAGGACTCTCCATTCTCCAGCATTTCCTCCAATCTCATA
Source organism: Equus quagga (assembly GCF_021613505.1). Lineage (NCBI taxonomy): Eukaryota > Metazoa > Chordata > Mammalia > Perissodactyla > Equidae > Equus > Equus quagga. The sequence continues at coordinate 3,738,109 of NW_025796728.1, read as the reverse complement.
GGCCCTTCCCTCTCAGTCTCCTCTTCTGGATCCTCCTGCTCTGCTCTCAATGTCTACATTGAAGTGCCCCAGGGCTCTACTTTCAACCTTCTCATTCCATACTCACCCGCATGATGATTTCAACTAGTCCAGTGGTTTTAAATACCCCCCCACACCCTGCTGACGCCCAAACATTTATCTCCAGCTCCATTCTCTCCCCTGAGCTACAGGCTTGCATGCCCGATTATCTCCTCTACACACTCGCTAGGACATTTGATCGTGGCTAAGATTTATTGAGTGCTTACCATGTACTGACAATGCTCTAAGCATTCAGAATTCATTTTACAGTTATTTAATACTTACGACCACCAGTTACACAGTTGAATCTTCTCTTTCTCTTATACCCAACATTGAATGCATCAGTAAGTCTTCACCACTCTACTTTCAAACATATCCTGAATCTTGTTTCTTCCTCCTGCTCCACTATGATCCTAATCTAAGCTACCCTCTTCGACCAATCAATGACCTCCCAAATAGTAGCCTGTCTTCTACTCTTTGCCCCTATAACCCGTTTTCCTCACAGCAACAGTGATCTTTTTAAAAATAAAATTCAATCAAGTCTATATAATTACAATGTTTATAATTCTCCAAGGACTTTGAATCATACATGAGACAAACTGTAGACTCCTATCCATGGCCTCTGAGGCCCTACATGATCTGTTCCATTACAACCCCAAGGACTTTCTATTTTTGACCATGGTGAGGACATCCCCAACTCAGGGGCTCTTCCCTTGCTGTTCTCTCAGCCCTCACCTGGTTCCCATCTTTACACCTTCTCTTCATCCAGGTTTCAGCTCGCACATCACCTCCTCAGAGCTGTCCTCTTTGACCACCTTGCTGAGCCTTTATTCTACCCCATCACTCTCTACTCTTGACTCTGCTTTAATTTTTCTCTCATAGAACTCATTGGTGGCAATGACGTGGACACATCTATTTGTCTTTTCTGTGCCTTGTCCCCAGACTGTAAGTTTTGTAAGGGCAGGGACCTGGCTGGTCTTGTTCACTGCTGTAGTCACAGAGCCCAGTAGCTGGCGTGCAGTGGGTTCTCAACAAGTATTTGTTTATTGAGGGCTCAATGGATGTCATTTCAAAACATTTATTAGTGGCCAAATCCAACCACCTAAGCAAGGTCTATTCTTCACCAATCCCTCCACCTCCTCCTCCATTTGCAGGCCCTCCTCCTGCAGAGTAGGCCAGGATCAAAGGTGTGGGCATTTAGTGGACCACAGCGTTGGAGGCTGGAGCTTTCATTATGGACATTCTCTCATGCTGTGGTAACATACATCAGCCATGCTACCACTTGGGAGCTCGCCTAACTAAAGTAGGTTGATTTGATTAACTAGACCAGTTGCTTTTCAACCCAGGCTGAACAATGAATCATCTGGGGAGGTTTTACATATGGATTTTTGGGGCATCACCCCATATCAATTGAAAGGTTTTGGGACTGGGTCCTGAGAATCAGTATTTTTAAGAGCTCCCTAGGGAGTCTCAGACAAAAACCCACCCACATTCCTTCTTTCCTTAGCATGCCTTTCTTCACCATCTTCTTGTGCATGGCAAAGATTCAAAGTTCTGAGATTTCAGGAGGGTTAGGGAAGCAGTGGCCAAGCCCAGCAGTCCACCTGTTTGTGGCATTGTTGAATTCTTGGACTAGACTCCATTAAAAGACTCCTCTACACAGTCCATGCATTCTATCCTTTTCCTATTGTAAGGAAAAATAATTTTAGAGCTATCAGAACAGGAATTGATGTCATTCTTTGAATATAGACGTAGCTATAGATAGATAGATATAGATTTATAGCAATTCTTTCATGCCAAGCATTGTGTTAGGGATTACAATAATAAGCAAGAAAGACATTATTTCAGCCTACACAACTTTAGAATTGAGCAAAGATGGACAAGTAAAGAAACTATTATAGTCAAATGCAGGAAATGTTATCTCATGAGCATTACAAGATAATTTTACAGAACTATTTTTCATTAAATAAATCTATCACTCAAAGAACTTGTCTTTTCTTCCTTCCTTCCTTGCTTTTTTCTCTCTTCCTTCCTTCTTTCCTTCTCTCTCTCTCTCTTTCCCCCCTTCCTCCCTCCCTCCCTCTCTCCTTCCCTTCTTTCTTGTCTTCCTGTTCTCCTCCCCTTGTGCCTTCCATTTTTTAGTCTAGAGGAGTAAGTGCATGACCATTTAAGAAATTCAATATTCACTTGAGATTCTATTACTTAAGATTTCTGAAATCAAGTAATAATTTATTTCAAATTTCTGCTATAATATTAAAATATAATAGCTTCTTGCCCTTGAATCAAAGCTATTAAATTTTGGTTATAACAAATACTTATCCATTTTCTTAAATCACAAGCAGTATTTCAAATAGTTGAACACTGCAAATTATTTGTAACAAGAAGAAATAACATAAAAATTCCAGACAATTACTGTATTAGGGGTTAATCTAATTCTAACAGTAAAAAAATGGGTCAATAAAACTGTTAAATGTTATTAAATTGTATCCAGTAATCTCTTGCTACATAAGCTACTGTCTTTATGGCATTATCCACCAAAAAACAAGAAAAAGGAGTACACAGGAAATTCATATGCTCTTCATATTCAGTGAGGATATTGTTCTTTTCTCTTTTGTTATGAGTATCGTGGGAAAAATAAAGTCTCTTTTAATTTTTTTTTCCAAGTCTGGCAAAAATCAGCAACAAAGCCTGTTGTTTGAAAGGGGTATTTGAAGTGAGGGAGCTTTGTATAAATGGTATATTGGTAGATTAAGTAAGCGTGTGCTGGAAAAAATGAGTCAGGAATAATGGCAGAGACATCCCCGTCTGGGTGGAAGCAAAAAGGAAAAAAAGAGAGACTTTAGGGCTACTAGATTCAGTTCAAAAGTACCCAGTGAAGAAGCACATAGGACTGAGCTACGTACATATGGCCATTTTAGGGAAAAGAGTTATATTGGGCTACAAAGAAAGAAAGCCAAGTATAGTAGCTAAAAATTTCAGCATAATGGGGACTTTTTCTCGCTAAATTGTCAGACCTCAAAGCAGCAGCAAGGAGAACTGGTGCATCCTTAAAGAAGGTTGTGCAAAGATCTCATGTTCTGAGAGTGAGGAAGCCAAGGTGAAGCCAGGTGAAAACTCACTGAGCACAATGAAAATGGCTAAGGAAGGTGTTAAAGGACCTTTTTCACCTTTCGTTCTTGCTCTAGATGATGTTTCATTAGCTAAGCTTCACATTTAGGTTCTAATTTATTCATGCCTATATGACTGTTTTAATAATGAACATGCTTTATAGATAACATTGAGAGAGTATGATTTCAACGTACAAGTCTTCAATTATCAGCTCAAGAGAGAAAACCCAGCTACTTATATAGCTCAGATGAACTAAGACCTGCTAGGGAATTGATACAGCATTGCAGGCACAACGTTTCTGGACACAATAACCAGTCACTTTGGTTTGTAATTTACCATACTCAACTCTAGTTTAGACGTGAAAATGCTACAATTCACTTAATTCAGTTAGCCAAGTTTAGAGATCTTCCATCTTTATCTTTTTTTAAGGGCACAAAATTTTCCTTCCTTTCACCTTTTCTGATTTTGCTTTAATATATTTAATATTAAATAAATTAAAAATCTCCTTTTTAAGAAGAAAAAGGTTAATATTTATAATTAACACCTGTGACAGAAATCACCCTATTTTACAAGTCTTCCTCCAGAAATAGCAATGCAAATGGTGATGTGGAGGTAGTTTGAAGGCCACCAAATTTGCTCTCAATAAAGAAATATCACTCGATGGCATCGTTGTTGTTCTACAAATCTGACGAAACTCTTACATTCAGTATTGTGCTCTGCCCTGGGTATTTTTAAAAATTCTCTGTAACGCATGCAGTGAATAGCCTCTAGAATAGGATGACCACAAAGTAGATGTGAGAAGGGGCTGGAAGTAAGCCAATAAGCAGAAGGTGTCAGACCACAAGCTCTTACCATCTGGAGGGTCATCCGCCTGTCAGCTCCCTGCTGATTGCTGTCATGTTGGAATGCCCAGTGTGACCTGACTTTCCAATTGTTCAAGGGAAGCCAGAGTTCTGGATTTTATGTAAAGTATCCAGAGTTTAAGTGCTGGATAAAAGTTAAGAAAGGAATACAACAAGGAAATAGATCAGCAGCCTGGATTCTTCATTGGTATAAGATCTCTGCTTTATAGTTTCCCAAGTATTTGTACACACATTATTTCAAATGATCTTCTCACCAACTGTGAGGTGTACATAGGAATTCTTATTCCATTTTAAAGAAGAGAAAGCAGTGACTTGAAGCAATGGATGACTCATCTAAAGTCACAGAGCCAGTAAGTGATGGTAACAGAGCAGAATGCTGGTCTTTTTAGCCCTCGACCACGCGTTTTCTACTAAACTTCTCTGAAACAAAGAGAAGGGTCCACAGGCATCAACATAGGAATTAAGTTCTGGCCACTGGAGGGAAAATATGTAGGATGGGTAGAGACTCACTGGTGAGCCATAGGATGACAAGTAGCAGGAAGATATCTTCTCTTTCCAGAACATATCTCCCAGGAGTGGTGGGAAGCTATCCATCAGTGATGAAATTACAGAAAGTAAACAATTTTGTCATCCCAGGCTCCAAAAAATCAAGAAAAAGGGATAGTCAGATACATATCCTAGACCTGTTTTGAAAAACTACAGAGATCATAATGTGTCCAGAGACTCTTAAAACAAGTGCAGCTCAACATAGACAGGGGAGTTCAAGTGCCAAATTCTGATGCTACCATCACAAATGACTGCAGTAAGAAAATAAAGAATCAGCTAAAAACTAAATTTGACTACAAAGCGATCCCAGAGCTTTGTAACTGGAAAGTCTATCACAAGAGTGGCATGAAACCGTAGTAACTGTCAGAAAATCTTACTCATAGAGTGATCAGGGGTTTGTTTAAAAAAGGCAAAAAGTAGGAAAAGTAAAAACTGCTTTTCAGCAAAATAATGTGCAAAAAGAGGAAAATTTCTGTCTGTGGCAAATAATATTAGTAAGTAACTAAGACAAAGCAAAACTATTTGAAGTTTCCTGTACTTCCAATTTCTCCCATTCAAAGAAAATGATCTTCAGACAATATCCAGAAAGTTCATCTTCTGTATGATAAAACGTACAGGTGCTTAATACATTGATGTTTTGAACTGATGTGTGGTCTAAAATACGGGACGAGTCAGTGAGAAATCACTGACCTTCTGTAGATGAGCTGACATTTCCAGTTCCAGACAAACTATAGTCCTAACTACTAAAAGAATTACAGATGTGATTACTAAGAAACATCAAGAAGGGGCTGGTTAGTCAGTTAACAAATATTTATTGAGTGGCTGTTATCGTCCATGCTGAAAGAAATAAAAACACGAGGGTGAGGAAGACAGAGTTCATCCCCTCATAGATTTTTCATTCTACTAGGCTAAAAAAATATATAAACAAATAAGATTATCTCGGGTACTTAGAAATGAAAAGCTAGAGTAATGTGATAGAGGGATAACTGATGGGGGTCACCTTAGCTGGGATAGTTAAGGAAAGCCTTTGACAAAATGACCCTTGAATTGAGATGTGAATGGCAGGAAGGAGGTAGTTTTGTGATTCTATGAGAGTGCCCCAAACTGCAGAAGCAGCAAGTTCAAAGGTCCTGAGGTAAGAATGAGCTTGGAGGATTTCAGCGACAGAAAGAAGGCTAGAGGACTGAAGTGATAAGCCCAGGGCACTAGGTTAGCTGGGGAAAGAAAGGGGATGAGGAAGAGGTTGATGGGCTGAGATAATAGGGGAAGAAGTGCAGACAAGCCACCACAATCTTGTCGGAGTAAAGAACTGGTGTGGTAGAAATCAAGAGGTGAGTAACCCAGCAGGGTTAAGGGTTGTGGTCACATAGCGAGCTGACAGTTTTTCATGCAGGCTTCCTAGAGAGGAATTAGATGCTTCTGACAATTGCTAGTTGTGTGCCAGCCTAGGAAGTTCATCCTTAAGTCTTACAGAGGTGGAAGAAGGCAGGAAAATTGCTTGTTCAATTACCCGTGAAAGTCAAAGTCTTTATTCCTTAGAACCGTTGAAGTTGAACTGTTATTAGGGCCTATGGGACTTGATCTGATCAGCTCAGCATCTCATGTTTTTAATTCTCGTGTGGGATTTTTAAGTACCTCTCCATGGAAGAGCAAAACATACTTGTCTTTTTTGCATGAATATAATTAAAAGAGACAGGCTTGAGAAGACCTACAGATGGGGCACAGTGGGCCTTGTCAAAGTATGGGATCAGGATATGAAGTAAATTCCATTAATTGCAGCAATTGATGGCTCCAGCAGAGTAAGGCTTACAATTAGAAGTTCTCAAAAGCTTGCAGGGCCACTGGAGAGAATGGAAAACAGAATCAGAGTTATTAGCACACATTCAAGCAAAAGCTTGTTAGAAGTTTGGCAATTTCTAGTTTCTTATGGATAGGCCAGGCCCCTCCTGACAGTTCTGTTAGGTTTAGTCTTCCATGAAATTTCACCGAGGCCTTTGATATCATATCCATTTCCTTAATTATAACCACATATTTCTTCTCTATTGCAAGACCTTCACAGATCTGTCAGTGAGGGAAAATTGGACACCACATATGGAAATGACAAAAGTGGCGTATGAACCTGGATTAATGCCCGTAAAGAGTGTTGTTCCCTCAAAGACCTGTTGGATTCATTTAGATAATCATCTTTTGATGAATGTACTCTTGCTAGTATAATTCTCTGCTTATCAGGGAGTTATAAATCAGAATTGGAAAAGACATCTGGAAACATCTGGCACCTTCTGAAGCGACAACATTGCAGTGTATTTCCTGACGTACTATACAGACTCTTCCAATCATTTTGGGTCTTACACCTTAAAAGTTCTCAATAGGAGGTATTGGTTTGGTTTTTTATATTCTATTTCCCCCAAAAGAGAAATCAAATAACTGGATATACACTTTTCCATTTTATCATCACTTATCACATTATATTCTAATTATTTGTTTAACTGTCTGTCTCCTCACTAGGTTAGCACTCCAAGGAAGGAAACACGTATTCATCTCTCTAACCCCCAGGTGGAGCTAAATATATGTGCTGGGACTCTGTCCTATAGAAACAAAAGTACCAGTAGGTGAGTAGCTTTATATAAGAAGATGTACTGTGGTATTGTTAAAATGGTAGCAATCTGGAACTAACCTGAATGCCCACCAACTGGGGAATAAAAGAAAAAGTTATGGTAAATCTATATTATGGAATATCATTTAGCTCTGAAAACAATAAGCTAGAGCTACATCTATTGACCTGGAGGGATGTCCATGAGATACTGCTACATGAGAAAAGCAACTTACAAACAAAAGTATAGAGTGTGATTCCAAACTGTGAAAGTAAACAATGACACCCTGCGAAAACTATGTTTATAACTGTGGAGGAATATTCCACTAGGCTGTAACAGGGGTTATCATGAGGAGAATGAGAAAGTAAAAGAGAGAGTATGGCAGGAGATAAAAATAGTGCTAGCAAAATGCAAAAGTACGCATGCTGTAAGGCTACGGAAAAAGGTAGAATATGTGTTTTTAGTAATAATTTTTTAAAAGAAAAGTTGATCTTTATTGAGGTCTTACTGATTGATGCCAGGATGGTTCTCAAGCTTTCCATAGACAATCTCACTATACGCTCTCACCAACCCTGTGAGGTAGGGACTATTAGTTCCCTCATTTCACCAATGAGGAAACGGTAGCCCAAAGAAGCTAAGTAATTGACCCACAGAGACACAGTAAGTGGCAAAGCTAAAAAAAATAATAATAGGCAAAAAAAAAAATTGCATTTTTTTCTAGAAATTAACCTAGTCAAATGCAAATATCAATTAGGTGATAGAACTGTGAGCTATTTTGTTTTAAGTTTTTGCTATTACCTAATATTACTGTGAAATAAAGTAAAATTATTAAAAATAAATTGAATAAAATGGGTGGTGTAGTGGTTTTTCAAACATGTCCTCAAACCCTTTGACACTCCTCTTGCTGAGAGGAGGCTGCTTTGTTTGTTCCCTTTGGATCTGGGAGGGGCTTGTGAGGGCTCTGACCAACCACAGAGCAGAAGCAATGTTGTGTGTCTTTGGAGGAAAGGTCAAAGGCCACCTATCTTCCTCCTGGCTCCCTTTTTGGGAAGCTCACTCTGGAGGATGCCAGTCACCAAGCTGTGAGTCCCATATGGAGAGGAACTAAGGCCCCAGCCAATGGGCAGCTCTGACCGCCAGACTTCAGATGGTTCAAGCCCTAGCCTTAGAATCTTCCAGCGGAGACCCCAGACATTGCCCAGCAGAGACAAACTGCACCGCTATGTCTGAAGTTTTTTTGTTTGCTGTTGTTATTGTATTTTTTTTCTCCTAAATTACACAACAACAGATAGTCAGAACAGATGAGGACCTTCCACAGTGACATTTGTCAATTTGGAGTAGGTTTCCCCTTCATCTTATTTTTCTGCTCCCTTTAGGTATACTGTGATGGTTAATTTTATATGCCAACGTGGCTGGGTCATGGTACTCAAATATTTGGTCAAACATTTGGTTTAACATTTACATTGGTGGACTTTGAGTAAAGCAGATTACCCTCCATGATGTGATTATCCTCATCCGATAAGTTGGAGACTAGAACAAAGACTTGACCTCCGCTGAGTGAGAAGAAATTCTACTAGCAGACTGCCCTTGGATAGAATTGCAGTCTCCAGCTTGCCAATCGTATTTTTGACTCGCCAAGCCTCCACGATCTTGTGAGCCAATTTCTTAAAATACATTTCTCTCTCTCTCTCCTTCTGTCTGTCTCATTGGTCTGTTTCTCTGGAGAATCCTGACTAATATATATAATGTATCTTTAACTCTGCTTGCCAAACTCCTCACTAGTTCCTCCAGCAATCTAACCTGACTGTAGCGTCCAAGTAAATCCCTCTGTTTGACTTCAGATGTACTTGATGCATATAAAGAGGGCTAGAAAAAAGACTACTGCTGGCGGCAATGTCAGTCTTCTAAACCTCTTCCTCTCCCTCCCTCTTTAGGACATAAATCATAAGCATTATATATCCTTTGCCAATAAATGAGCAGCACATGTACAGGATGACAACACCGAGGGTAGAAAAATCTAAGCAGATAAAGCCCCAGGAAGTAGATCAACCGTGGCTTTTGCACTGAAATGGCATCACAGAATTACATATGCCACTAAGAATGCCCCAATGACAAAATGATCAGATTCAGGCAAAGCAAAAAAGAAAAGATGCAGCTTACCCCTCGAAGCAGTGGGCAACCGTCAGAACCCACTTCTTGGCAATGAGGACACAGCCACAAATGTGTCCACTGGGTTCACTCTGCAGGGAACACTGCCATGGCCACCTTCCAGGGCGACTCGTCCGACCCCCGAGGATCCTTTTGTTCATTCGGGCAGCAGGGCGGTGCCCACAGTCTACCAAGGAGCAGGAAAGACAGCATATGACTCTCTGCCAAACCCAGCTAGATGCTTGAATCTTTGCTGTCATGTACAGTGATCATTTTCCCCCTGAGCCAATTCGGTTAAATGAAGTTCGTATCCCATTGCTCCATCACTCATTCTCTCACCTTGTTTAGTACACAGAAGAGAAATCTTACTTCTGCTGTGACAAGACTGCCTAGATTTGGAAAGATAAAATGGCATAATATTAAGCTGCATATTTATCTTCACTTCAAACACTTTATCAGTGAAAAGCAACACATAGATTCAACTGTTAGCAGAGGTTGCATCTTTGACTAACGACTATACTTAGTGCAGAAATTCTCAAGGCAGAGTTGTGGTCAGAGATCACCTCAGGGGTGGGGGTGTTTGGAGGATGTGTTCTCTTCTTTAGTTTATTTAATATCATCATCATAATTTCACATCTGTGGGAAGAGAAACTACTGTTTTCAAGTTTCCCACATCATCTTGGCTGGCGGTACCACCCAGAATATTAATTCAAACCACGATTCTCAAGGTAGAGAGAGGAAAAGGGAGGAAACTGGGTTGCTTCTTAGAATCTGTGGTGAGGAGGGAGCATGTCAGATTGTTGTGCTGATGCAGAGAGCATGTATGTACAAAAGAAGTTGAGAAAGCGTTTGAGAGAAATAAAATATTACTTCAAAAAGTTAGAGAACAGATAAAGGAACTAAATATTTAGACTGGAAAGGAATCTTGCCAAGACTTTCATTGTTAAACTGTGGGTCTATGATTAGCTGACAGAAAAAGGGGGGTTAAATTTATTCCACAAAACCCTAGATGGCAGGATCATAACCAGTAGGTAGAACTTATAGGCAGTGTGGGTTCAGGAAATGAAGAACTTTCTAAAAATCTGAGTTAACCTTTGAAGGTAAGAACATGGGCCATGTTTAAGCATCTATCAATGTAGCTGCACAAGAGAATTCGGTTTAGAATACGCGAAGTTTTGCTTGCAGAGTTCTCTTCCAATCATGAAGCATTTATTCACAGTGTAAATTTAAAAGACAGAAAACACTTTGAGACTGTTGAAAGTACTGTGATGTGCTTAGAATGCTAGACCTCTAAAAAAGATAAAATCCAGCCCTAAGTATGTCGTTTCCACATTCCTTTTTGATTATTTACTGTATTTTTATTTCTTGCTAAAATTGCATGGGGATATGTGTAATTATTTGTACATAATAAATTATATAAAGCAGAAAAAGGTATGTTTGCTTTTTGCCTTCCTACAACGTCAAGTTGTATCTCTTTCTTACTTTCTCTCTTTATCCTTAATTTCTTTGCAGCACTTCCAAATGTCTGAAATTCACTTTGTTTACTAGATTATAGTCTCTCTGTCCACCTATACAAATATGTTCCTTGAGACCAGGGCCCTTGTCATTCACTTCTACATCCCCTCAGAGCTTAGCACTGACCCTGGCATAGAAGAGATATGCAATAATTAGTTATTTGTTAGATCCCAAAATCATGGCTTGCAGGAACAGGAAAAGACATCAAAGACTGTCTGTCCCAGCTCTTTATCTCACAGGAAACTGTGATTATATCAGATCACATATCTAGTTAGCAAGCCAGGACTAGAACCCATTCTACCAATGCCCAATTTAGAATGATTGTATAATTAGTTTATTTATTTGACCTGAAAGGGATTTTTTGGCATTCCCACTTTGGGGAAACAAATCATTCTGTTGAAAGATTCAGGTCATTGTTTAGAAGGAAGAACTTCAGTTGACAAATACTCAGAAATTTGGCAGCAGAGTTTGGTCTGTGGGGAAAACGTCAAGAGATTCTACAAAGAAATGGTCCACCTTTAGTTTTCTTCTTTGGAATTCTTAAGAAGTGCTTTCTCTGGCACTTATTAGAAGATTTGGATTCAGATAAACTTGGTTTGAGTTGAGACGATATCACTTACTGTCTGTGGGCTGTGAGTTTGTGAGCAAGTTATTTAAATATTCTATAGCTGTGTCCCCACAATGTAATAAGCACTAAGATAAGGGTTAATTCCTTCCATTTATCTTCCTTCTGCACCCTTACCCTTAGACAAGGGAGGCAGTCCTGTTTAAGATGCCATGGTTCTCTGGGGGAAATTTTCAGAAGTGTACTTTCAAGGCTACTCGATTATAACTTCATTTTATGTCAGTTTTTGCCTCAGACTCTCCAAGTTTTATCAGTCATCATTCCTTCCATTCCCTCTGTTAACTAGCTGCATGTAGCACTGGAGAGGGGCAGATAGGAGGATTTATTTCAAATAGGCTACGGAAAAAACCGCACGATTAGAAATCAAGTTCCTCCTCCTTCACCATGAGAGTTTCTGTAATCATCATTAAAGAAAATCATAATTAGCCAAGAGGAAAAAAGTCTGTCTAGAAAGAAGGAATAAAACCAAACAGTGTTAAACACAAAGGCCAATCACCATTCTACGGGAGCTCTCTATTGACGTGACAAATTTGGATTATTTTAAATTAGACATAAAAGAAGGCCCCTGATGGTAAACTTTGATCTGGAATCTACTCTACACAGCTCTTGTGAAGGCTGTCTTACCCTTCGACCAGCAGTTCATGCAAAGTGGTCCCACTGAGGCTCTCCCAGTTGGAGTGTAGTGTCAGCCACTGCTGGTCTTGCTCCTGCTCCTGTATCAATCCGGTCACAGACGGCTCTCTGATAGAAGGGCAAATATCAGATAAACATTCAAAGTACAATGATCTTTGACCAGGCAATATCATTATTTAGCACTCATTCTCTTTCAAAAAGAACCATTACATCATAAGTCAATATTTCAAGAGGGAGATTTGTATTAGAAATTTGGCATGGAATGTGCAGTAAGAGGGAAGTTACTAAAAGCATCCTGAAGCAATAATGGCCCAAATTTTTACAGCTGTTTTAGTCATTCTCTCTGCTGACATGTATTTGAACTTTGTGAGGTGACAGAATTCTAATGTATATGATGTAAAATGTCCAATATCTGGAAAACAAGAGCAACTTTAGGCAGGGATCAAAAGTGAAATAAAATTTATCTAGCTGGAGTTTTGTCTCCTCTTTTCTTGACCATTGTAATCCTGCAATATAGCAATACTTTAAAATAAAATAAACAATAGAGAATCGCTGGTCAGTTAGTATCTGTTTAGACGATATAAAATTTTAAGTGGAATTTTTTCAACATACTGCGAAATCTTTATGCACTAAAAATTAAAAAGAACTCTGGAAAATAGAGATGGGACTTAGACAACATTATTTTGCTCTTTACCTATATTCTCACTCAACCTCTGCTAATATTTCCTGTGAATGTCTCATTTAGTCATTCAGAGAAAATATGGTGACACCTTATCCAAGATTTAAAACCTTAGTTTTCAAAAGTACTTGTATTTTTTTGTATAATATCCTATTCTTCATGAAAAAGTTGGTTTATTTAGGCAATCCATATTTGAAGAAAATGTTTTGGATTTTTATCACCTGATGCTATCAAGGGTAGAAAAGGTGAAGGAATTAGTTTTAGACAGGAGGAAGGAGAACGTTTTCTGAAGCTAGAAGGAAGTAGGAGAGAAGGAAGCAGGCACTTTGTTGGCGTTGGAGAGGGGGAGAGAATTCATCAAGAGAATTCAAATCAGGTAGTCTCCACTTTTCTTTCCAAGTAGGAGGTGAGCTCCTAGGATGAAAGCTGGGGAGTGGCAGGGCTGCATGATGACGAGGAAAGTGACATGTGTATGGAATTGTTTCCTGGTGGAAGTGTTTGAAGAAACACATCAAAGATAACTTAGAAGAATGGCAAGCAGCATTGAGGGTTCAAATGAATCTGGAAATCTTGCAGTTGTGGGAGCGTCGAGTCTGCATGCTTAGTGACTTTCTTTTTCAATAACGGGATGCCATTTTTTTTTTTCAAAATAAAAAAGTAGGGGGCACAGGAAGGGAAGAAAAGTTAGATTCAGTGGCACTGAAAGAAAAATGATCATTTCACCTGACTATTAATTATTTAAAAACTACCGTAATCACATTACAGAAAATAAAAGAAACGAAAATCTCCCCCAATCCTGTTACTCTTAAAAAGAGAAAAATCCTCTAAAGAGGACACTTGATAGAAAAAGAGCCAAAGAATAAAAACAAAACAGAGTCCTTAATAATGAGTGAATTCTAATCATTTGCTTTTTAAAAAAATGGCATAAACCCTGACTGCACTTTAAGAAGAGTTGCACAAGATTTAAATTTATTTAGAAACTTGAAGGAACTGTTAGATTACAGAAAACTTCACAAAACCTACTGCAAAATGAGAATTTTTCTTTTCCTCGACCAAAATGGGAGTCTGGCTTTCTATTAACCCCAGAAGTCCTGCATATGAAGGCACGGTGGGATGGAACGTATAAAAGTCAGAGGCCACACGTATCACTCATGGTGTTTCTCTTGACACCTGCCTCCTGAGAATTACTTTGGGCAATAGAACAGCCTGTGGCCTCTTAAATCCAGGCGTTTTACTGGCAAAAAGCCAAAGGAAGATCAGCTTCAGATTTCTTGCTTAATGTAGTCATTCTTTAGGCAGATATTCATAGGGCCACAGGGGACTTGCATGAGGAGGACGATTCAGCACAGGATTTTCACTGATGCTGGATAGAAAAATCATTGCAAATGACACTTCAGTCTTTCAGTCCACAAGACCCCTTCAGTTACCTCATTGCACATGGGACATTTTTGCATTTCATTCATTAGCCTCCAACAAGTAAGGCAATTTAGGCTGAATCTCTGTTACATCAAGTGGAAAATCTAAGAAATTCATCATCAAGAAGAAGGGGAGTATCCCCATAAAAATTAGCTTTCTGTGAAATGCTTACACACTAGCATGCTTCTCATGCACAAAAATAAATCTTTCAGAACTAGAAATGTCACCCTAGGGTCCAATAAAAAAAATCAGTGAATCCACATGGTTCTATCTCTGCCATCATAAAGCATCTGAGCATCTGTGTGATCTCAATTTTTGTTAGTTTTCTTTTAAATAATTTTTTAAATTATAAAAGTAATGCTTATACATGGAAAAAATAACAAAAATTATACAATGAAAAAATATTCTTCCTATCCTAGATGTATTGAAAAACCATTGGAATTTAATCATTTGATTTTAAAACAAATGGCATAAACCCTGACTGAGAGCATCTGCCTATCCTCGCCAACCTTTTTCGATAATCCATGTATAAACGCCCTCTTTTTTCAGTCTATACACATTGTTCTGTGTGGTGTTGATGATATTTTCATTTAATGATTTCTCTTGGAAGTCTTTCCATAGCAATAGTTAACATTTGTTAACTATTTTCTGTATCCCAAGCACTAAAAGACTAACTCATTTTATTTTATTTAAACCTCTTAACAACTTTGTAAAGTATGCTTTATTATTATTCCCCATTTTGGAGATAAAAATTTGAGGCAAAGAGAGAATGAGTAACTTTCCCGTGATCACACAGAACTGACACTTGAATCTCTATGGTCTGATGTCAAAATACCGCTCCTCACACTTTGAACACCATGTAGCCTTCTTCATTAGCAACACACACCGTGTTCTTTTTACAACTGCACAGTGTTCCATTACGCGGATGTACATACGTTTACTTAACCAATCCACTATTGATGCACATGTAGGCTGTTTCCAACTTTTGGCTATAACAAAAAAGCAGCAGTTAACACGCTTAGCTATTCACCTTTGCCTACATGCACAAGTAGAATAAATTCCTAGAAATAAAATTATTAAATCAAAACTTAAATTTTTCATTAATGGCATGAATTTCTCCTTCAAAGAGTAATGCCAATTTACAAACTCATCAAGTATATGTGTCCATACTTTTTAATTTTTATAATTACATACACAATGTAAATCATGCTATTGAAAAGTATCTGGAAATTAACAGCTGCTCAAATTTGGTTTGACAATTGGTAATGCATTTGACTGATCTTTTTCCATATTATATCACGAGACAAATTAAAGAAATCTGTTGGGTAGAGAGCAAAAGAGCAAAAAACATTTTGCCAGTGATTAAGCATTAGTCACTGTATCCTAAGAGAGTCTGTGCGGGAATGCAGCCAGACCCAAATGCCTCTATAGCAGCCATGACATCATAGACAGAGAAGGAAATTCAAGCAACGATCTAATCCAATGCCTTCATTTGACAGCCTGAGAAAACTGAGGCACAGATACAGACCCATCCCAAACATCTTTGGGGCCTACAGCAAGAGGACAAGTAGAGGCCCACATGCTGTATGTCTACACATTTACATGTTAAAAATCGAGTTAACAAACTGTTAAAGGAAATATATTCTATCTTCCCATCTTGATAAACATATCTTTTAGGCACAACTGTAGGATTCTTGGACTCCTTGGAACAGTGGTTTTCAAACTTTACCATTCATCAGAATCACCCGGAGGATGTGTTATAACGAACATTGTTGGCCCCATCTCCAGATCCCTGAGATGGTAAGTCTGAGATGGAGCCCAAAAAGTTGCCTTTCTAACAAGATCCCAAGTGATGCTGACACTGTTGATCTGGAACCACACTTTGAAAACATTACTTTAGATCAGGGACCAGGCTCCAAGTGGACATAACTCCATGGCTGACAGACTCCTAGCCCCATGGGGCCAGAGTGGTCCCTCTAAACCAGGGTCTCTCATCCTTGTCACTACTGACATTTTATACCGGAGAATTATTTTCTACGTGGGGCTGTCCTGTGCATTGTAGGATGTTTTGCATGATCCCTGGTTTCTGCCCACTAGATGCTCCTATCACCCCACGTCTCCTGTGTTGACAGTCAAAAATGTCTATAGACATTTCCAAATGCTTCCTAGGGACAAAGTCACCCCTGGTTGAGAACCACTGCTGTAAATCCTGGGGCCCATGGCAAGGCCCCTCTGCTCTGGGTCTAAGGCAGTACTGCACAGAAAAGTGAAAGGATTTCGCTCAAATTTACTCCTTGAATTGTGTGGCCTTAAGACACATATAAAAAATGTATAATTCCCCTGACGCATGCACAATGAAATGAGAAAACAGAATTTAACCAGAATGATGAAACATCTTGACATTCTGATAGGAATTTTACATTTCAAGGCTTAGGTGAACAATCGGATCTCTAGACAATTTGCCCTATAAATCTTGTGTCACTCTCATGAAGCCACTTGGTGTTTAGTAATAAGGCATCGCATGCTTGTATTATAATTATGTTGGGGCTGCTGACTTAAAAAATAAAGGTCAGCACAAATCCCCAAAAGTCAAGCGCTTCTTTAATTTGGCAGCAAGAGAGCGGGAATTACCAACACGCGTTACACATTTCAGTGGAAGGACAAGAACTGTTTTCTTGTGTCTATTACCAGGGAAAAATAATCTGAGTATTCAACCTCAGTGCTGACAATTAGTCTTGATATGCAAATGCCTTGTGTAGTGGACAAGATACATTATTTGCAATTCTGAGCATCCTGTTCAGAACTTGGAACACTTCCACTAGACACTTAGTATCTGATTTTAAAAATCTTTTCTTAAATCCTGTCACATTATTACCTCTGTTTGGTTCCTATAGACTAGACATGTTAATATTAAAAGCTAGTTAAATTATTTTGTCAAGTAGAAAGGTGACCTGGAAATTTTGACAGAAAGGCATAATAGGTTTCAAATAAAACATGAATGAACCCTATTATAGAATCATTCATCTGGATAGACAGCTCGTCTTACCCTTTATACAGCCAAACTCCCATCAACCCAAATGTTTAAAGGAAAGTATGAAGCCTGAGTTTATTTTTCCAGTCAACTTAGTATTTAAGAAAATATTTTTATTGCAACCTTAACTGAAAATATATAATTTTATTCATTTGTCTACCTCAGAGGTAGAGTATAATAACTGTATTAGGCTATGATCTATGGGTACAAGAGACAAAAACTATCTCAAAGCAAATAGAGAAGTTATGGATTATAAAATTAAATTGCAGAGTGCTCATATTTCATAAAATAAAAAAATCAGTGAATAAATATTTCATTCATTTCCCATATAAAATTACAAAAGTATAACATGAAGTAAAATATAAATTTATAAAATGTAACTACTGAACAAACATTATCATTGAATATAAGTTAGAAAATAAAGTCAATAAAATAAAGTACTACATAAACTTTTCATTAAAAGTGGAAGAAGAATGAATCGCAAAAATTTTAAATTAAAATACCATTTGATCGCTTATAAAACTCAATCTTATGAAACAAGCTGAGTAAATGGTGTCAAGTTGTAAGTATATTTTTGAGCAAAAGATACACCTCTTTCAGAAACTACACCAGCTCAACAGTATCCTTCGGGTTTTTTATTTTTGTTTTTGTTGTTTTTGAAGATTGGCTCCTGAGCTAATATCTGTTGCCAATTTTTTTCTTCTTCTTCTTCTTCATCTTCTCCCCAAAGCCCCCCAGTATATACTTGTATATTTCAGTTGTGGATCCTTCTAGTCGTGGCATGTGGGACGTTGCCTCAGCATGGCCTGACGAGCCGCGCCACGTCCACGTCCGGGATCCGAACCTGCGAAACCCTGGGCCATCAAAGCGGAGCGCGCAAACTTAACCACTCGGCCACGGGGCCGCCCCTCCTTCTGGTTATTTTATCTTTAAAAATCTGATCTTTTTTTTCATAACTTAGAGGAAACTTTTTGGAACAATTATTTTTTTTATTTTTAGGAAAGAGAGACTCAACATTTTATTTACAGGAACCTGAGTTTAGTTTCAAAGAAAGCGTTTCGTATACATCTTCATTTTCTTTAGTTCATCAGTGTAAAGCGAGAGATTACCAGTTTCAATTACAGTATGCCATTTTTTATGCCACTAGTTCAGAAAGACTGTGAACCACGGTAGAATTTATTTTTCTAATAGAAGCTTTGCTTTGTTATTTGGCCTTTTCTTCCCCTTCTCGAGGATTACGAGTATAGAAAAATGCACCTTTATTCAATTCAAATTTTTAAAGCAGAATATGACTGTCTTGGTATATTACAAGATAAAATTATTCAAACTTCAGAGATTTAAAAAAAGGTTCAGTTAAGAGTTATACTAAGTTACGCTAAGAAAAAGGTCAGCATTTTAGTACCTAAAATAGTGCTGGACTATCAAAAAGCAGAAATGTAATCAATCACTAAAGGGATGTGGATGGTTTCCAGCATGGCTGGTGCCAGGAGCTGAGTACCTTCAGGACTCTCCATCTCTCATCTCCACTTCCTGCTGTGGGAAGGAGTGTGAGGAAAGGGGAGGGTGGTTTTCTTGTCTGCAAGTGACTTTTCCAAAAGCCAGGGGATAGGCTCTGGCAGCTCTAAACTCAAATCCATTGACTTTTGTGACCAAAAAGGAAAGAAGTCTTCTTTCCCACCTCCAATTAAAACAAATCTTGTTGAAGAATTTTAAGCATCCCAAATCCAATCACTGTAGCCTGGATGTAAGGTCCTTTGATTTGCCCAGCTCACCGTACTTACTTACCCCTCAACCACTCACTGGAGCCAAGAAAAGTGAGTCATGTACAAAGATGGCAGCTCCTCTTTGGATCCCCAGGATAGAATGGGAAGTGAAGCAAGTCCCCAAAAGGAAAGGAGCCAGGTCCCAAAGGAAAGGAGGAATGCAGGGAAGCAGCGCAATAAATGTCTGCTACAAGTGACTTTCATTGGAATTTTTCAGTTTAAAAGATAATTGTACTTCAGAGTCAAGATTCTACATTTTCTTTTGTTAGTTTTTGGAAGATATAAGGAGGGTAAAAGATTGTGTAGAAATTAGACGGCTTATTAGACACAGTGGGTCAATCAGTGAGTATTCAAGCTGATATTGCTGTAAAATGAGTTAGCTCTCAGAAAGAATATTACTCTGGCAGAATTTAAATAAATGACACAGTCAGATGGACAAGACTAAAACTGACGGTGAGGGTTTAAAAAGGGGGAATGGAAATGGAGATAGCACTTTGGTGCTGTATCACGTGGAGTCCCTCCCTCAAGAGTTATTATCTGAGTGAGAGGAACAAATTAAGAATGTGAAAAAAGAATTTCTGATATTGATCATTACTTTGAAGAAGACAAAGAAAGCAAATAGTGACTTGGTGAGGGTGAAGGCTGCTCCACTACAGTTGTCAAGGAAGGCCTTTCTAAGTGGTTGATATTTGACTGAGACATGCATGATGACATAGAGGTAATCTTGCAAAAGGCTAAAGATCAGCATTCCAAGCAAAAGGAACAGTGAAGGCAAAGCTTCTGAGGTGGGAATAAGCTGACAGTGCTTGAACATCCGTAATAAGGTCAATGTGTCTAAAGTTGAGTGGACAAGCGGAGGGTGCTAAGAGATTGGGTCAGAGAGGGAAGCCAGCCAGATTATGCAGTGTCTCAGAGGCCAGAGTGAGAAACTGGATTCTGAGTCCAAACTATATAAATAATAAGAAAAGACCAGTGGATTTGGGGTGTAGATAATATCACTACTGACTATCAGTCCTATCTTGGAGGTAAAAGAAAGCCAAATTGCAGCAAGTTTCAAAGAAAACATGAACTTACTAGATCAGAAGTTAAGTCAACATCAGGAGTCTTGTGGTGTTAATTCCAAAAGGAGGATGCTGCCATATAAGGACTTCTAACAGAAATAACACCAGCCTCCTTGGTCAATTCCTGACGGATGGCTCAAGCTATAAATCGTGCTCTTATTTACCCAGGACCAATTCACATTCAAGTCCAAAGGCAATGCTATATTCATTATGATGACTGGGGAATCTTTTGCCCCCAGAGACTTCATGGAGATTGATTCTTCCCATCCCAGAATCTTCTTCCTCAAAATTACCCCCAATATTTTTGGCTAAAAGATGAGTCTTGACAGTACTTAATTCTGGACAACCCGTGGAAACCATCTTTGGTTTTATAAATCAGGATGTGAAACTACTTTTTAATGATGAATTTTTTTTTTCCACCAAATGGAATGTAAGAGAATTAAAAAGAAAGTCTGATTAATTCAGGTTTAATCAGAATGCAGATTAATTCAAAAAATCCTGTATAGTTCCATTCTAGTTAATAAAGGTGAATTTCTCTACACCACTGAGAAGTTTCCATTTAATTTCATAAATTATTCATTAACTCAACCAATACAGTTTGAGATTCAGTTTGCCAACAAATATCCAAATTCTTAGCAGAGCTTGCTGTTAGTGTTCATATGGAAATGCTCTTGGGACAACTGGTAGACATCCATTGCTTTGTTTATTAAAGCCTTGTACCCTCTGGTCTCACGGAAGAGCTTAAAAAAACATTTCCTCTTCCTTTAGGATGCAGCACTTTTTCAGGAAAATGATTCGTCTCCCTCACCCTAGAATAGCATGTTCTAGAAAACACTATACCCACACATTGGGTTCTATGATTTTCTTCTCACCCAGGCAGTAATTTAACCAGCAGCTTCTTGGAAATACGCAAGAAATTAATTCTCCACACCCAAGCTACTTGTCTGCCAGAAAAGCAACGAAGCCGCTGTGTGAAAGAAAATAACACTTTGTGGATTTGACTTCTAATTAGAATACGCCAAGCATCTACTTATTACTGTAAGTGACTTTTGAAAAAGTGAAAAACACTTGGATTGTGGTCCCGCATGATGAATTTCCTCCACTTCCTCACCGCTATCTACTTAAAAAGTCTACAATGATAAGATCACAAGGTGGTATTGAGACTTGCCACGAAAATCCCATGTAACGCAATAGTGAAAGGGATTTATGTTTAAGAAGCTGGTTGGTCACATCAATCAGGTCATGTTTATTGACTAAATCGGTGCCATAAGGACCTACTCCTAGTACCCAAGAGGCCCTCTGCCCTTGCTTGAACTTGCATCCTGGCTCTGTGTTTTTCTGTGACCTAGCAAAGTTCCTTGACCTCTCTAAGCCTCTGTTTCCTCATACGTAAGATAGAAATAACAATATTACTTATCTTACAGGATTGTAATGTGGATAAATTGAGATAACACATATCAAGTACTTGGAACAGCCAGGCGCACAATTAAAGTTAGCCATTATTATTTTGTATAACCTATTCTTGGAAATAAGATAAAGAATCAAAAAAAATACAAATGACACATGGCATTGTAGAACTAAGAGGGAAATTGTGTGGTACCTATTTTTAAGTACGACAGGAAATATAGGGAGGAAAAGGATCAAGGAGATGTGAAAGGCTCCACAGAAGTCATGGGGCTTGAGTGAGGCCCTGAAGGATTTTGATAGGAAGTGTAGAAAATGGTGCATATACGGACACAGAGGCAGAGGCAGGAAGGTATGTGTCCATGGAACACAGATAAAAGACAAGCCAGCCTGGAAAGAGAAGGAGCATATAAAGGGATATGAAGTTAAAGAAAGAGGAACTAGTTTATGGTGAGCCCACCAGTTTGGGAAAATAGTTCAAACTTACTCAGTTAAAAAAAATACGTTACAGGCCCAGTAGCATTAGCGGTTAAGTTCACTCGCTCTGCTTCTGCAGCCCAGGGTTCACCAGTTCGGATCCCAGGCGTGGACCTATACACCACTTATCAAGCCACGCTGGGGCAGGTGTCCCACATAAAGAATAGAGGAAGATGGGCACAGATGTTAGCTCAGGGCCAATCTTCCTCATCAAAAAGAGGAGGATTGGTGGCAGACGTTAGCTGAGAGCTAATCTTCCTCAAAAGAAAAAAAAATACATGCAATGAAAGAAGTCTTTTAACATAAAATGATTTATTTCTGCCTTAGTCTATTCAGGCTTCTGTAACAAATTACCATAGACTGGATGACCTATAATCAACAGAATTTATTTTCCACAGTTCCAGAGGCTGGGAAGTCCAAGGTCAAGGTACTGGCAGATTTGGTGTCTGGTGAAGGCCAAGGTCCTCATTCATAGATGCCCATCTTCTTGCTGTGTCATCACACAGTGGAAGGGGTGAGGGAGCTCTCTGGGGTCTCTTTTATAAGGGCACTAATCCCATTCATGAGGGCCCCACTCTCATGACCTAATCATCTCTCAAAGGCCCCACCTCCAAAGACCATCACATTGAGGGTTAGGATTTACCATACAAATTTTGGGGGGAAGTAAACGTTCAGTCTATAGCGATTGAACGTGATGTTCGTACTACAGCAGGCAGGGCTCTTTCAAGAATTTAGCCATGGGATAGTGAGAGTTTCTAGGGAAATTAAGGCACCAAACAGCTCCTAACCCTATTGCCCCCAGCAGCCACTGCTCACATTTCTTTGCTCCTCTTTGTAGCAAAATTACTCAAAAAAGTTCTATACTTACTATCTTTTATTTCTCTCTTTCCATTATCTCTTAGGCTTTTGCCCCCTCACTCCACAGAAACTGCTCCTGTCAATGGCATGCACATTGCTGAAACCAACAGTCAGTTTTGCTGAAAGCAATAGCCAGTTTTCAGTTCTCATTTTACTTGACTTCTCAGCAGCATTTGATAGAACTGACCATCACCTCTTACTTGATACACTTTCTTCACTTGGTTTCCAGGGTATCACATACTCCCATCCCACTGGTTGTTCCTTTTCATCTCTGTTGACTTGTTACTTCTCTTCTCCCATCCTCTTAATGTTGGGGCTCAGCCCTACATATTATCTTCTCTTTCTATACTCACTCTCCTAGTTATGCCACCCAGTCCCACAAATCTATATATCATCTGTATTCAGGTGATTTCCAAATATTTATCTCCAGCCCAGGCCTCTCTAATAAACTCCAGACTTGAGCCTTATAAACATCTCCACTTGGATGTCTACTAGACATCCCAAACTTAACATGTCCGAAACAGAACTGCTCTTTCTCCCTAATCTTGCTCTACCTGCAGTCTTACTCATCTCAGTTTATTGTAATCCCATCTTTCCAGTTGCTGCCCCGGAAAACCTTTAAGTCATCCTTGACTCTTTTCTTTATTAACTCAATCTGTCAGGAAGTCCTGTTGGCTCTACTTTTACAATACGTTCAGATTCAAACCGTTTATCACCACGTCCTCTGCTACCATACTGATCTGAGTCACCAAAATCTCTCACTTGGACTATCACTTGAAATCTCTCCCTACAGCCTATTCTCAATACAACAACCAGAGTGATCCCTTTTAGTCAGATAATGGCTACAATAAAAAAATGAACAATAATAAATGTTGCTGAGGATATTGAGAAAATGGAACTCTCAAGCATTACTGGTGGGAGCATAAGCCCCTTTGGAAAACAATTTGGCAGTTCTTCAAAAATCTAAATATAGAGTTACCATTTGACCCAGTAACACTAGTGGTAAGTAAACACCCAAGAGAACCAAAAACATATGTTCACACAAAAACTTGTATATAAATGTTAATAGCATAAGAGCCAAAAAGTGGAAACAACCTGAAAGTCCATCAATTGATGAATAGATAGTCAAAATGTGGTTATAGCTACACAATGAAATATTATTCAGCCATAAACAGGAATGAAGTACTGATACACACTACAACATGGATGAACCTTGAAAACATTATGTTACGTGAAAGAAGCCAGACAAAAAAGGCACACATTGTATGATTCTATTTATGTGAAATGTGCACAAGAGACAAATCCATAGAGACAGAAAGTAAATTAGTGTTTGTCAGGGGTTTGGGGAAGGAGAAATGGGGAATGACTGCTAATGGGTGTGGGGTTTCTTCTCCAAGTGCTGAAAAGTTTCTGGAATTAGACAGTGGTGATGATTGCACAACTTTGGAAATATACTAAAAACAACTGAATTTTATGATATATGAATTATATTGTAATTTTTGAAAAAATGACTTCAAGGTTTTGAGTTTCTTCTCTATGGTTTCCACATACAAGACCAGCGATCTGGACCAGATTTACCACTACAGAGGACTGAATCTGTCTTCGAGCTTCATGGAAGTCAACCAACAAGGAAACCATCCCGGACCAAATAGTTCTTACATGACAAATGAAATCTGAAGTTGGAAACTTTTTCCAGGGAGTACACTTTAGGAAACAATTACAATGTAAATCCTTCTATCAGGGACTCTTAGGTAATATAATAGATTCAGTCTTTGTGGTTTTGCCCAAGACAGGGAAACATTCTTCGGAAGGATGTCTCTTCCATTGACCAACTTTAAAAGATTAGGGCATAAAATCAAATTGCAACTAACTCCACAAAGGAATTTTTCCAAAATAGTATAGCCTATTTCCCAATGATCTAACTATATAGAGATAAAGTTTGTGAAGCCAAGAGGCACAAAGAATCACATTCCCACATTCCCTAGACCAACTTCCTCAAACACCAGATGTCGCAACTGAGCATTTGGCAATTATTAGAGGGCAGTCTAAATTCTGATTTGTACTGTTGACTAAATAAATGTCCATATGTTTTTGATACTGGACATGCAGGTAGCAAAGTCAATATACTGTCATGAGAATTTAGGGGTTTGATTTATACCCTTGTCTCATCAGATAGTCACAATATTTCCAAGCTAGGGCAAACCCTAGAGCTACATGCAGATGGGGGTAAGAAGTTTTTCAGATTCAGCAAAGAATTCAGACTCTTCTCATTTGGACAAGCACTTAGTTGAGAGCCTAGCATTTGCGTTGTTAGACATGGAAGGTGAAATACGGGTCTGAAAAGCTCGAAGTGCAGGTGTTTTTAATCAACTGTCTCTATCATGAAAGCATTTCAGTAGAATCCCTGCAAAATGTGTAATTTGGTGTAGTCCTGTGTTTTTGATGCACTAGCTCCAAAATGTACTCCCTCAAATAGACGGATGACCTATTTGGAGTTAGAGTATGTTTGTTTTGAACACTGCACTACAATGTTTTTCCCTATAAATGCTTACTGAATGAAGAAATGAATGTTTAATGAAGTTATATTATAACATCATGATAATGTTAGAGTTGAATATTTTTCTTATACAATTTTAATAGGAATGCCATGTGCTATGCTATAAACGAATCATTCTCAGATGACGAAAAGTCAGGAATTTTTTCTAATTTTACATTCTTGGTTGTTTCCTCATGTCCTCTCCACTACATTATAAGCTCTTTGAAGACGTCATTCACCTTTACGTCCTCCACACAGTGCCTACTCCGGTACAAGGCCCATTAGCAGATACTCGGAAAACAATGAGACGGAGATACTGAATAGAATTAGTTGGGTTTTTTTTTTAAACTTCAAGGTTCTGATGCAGAGTGAGTGTGAAGGTATAAAGGCAGGCCAGTGTAATGGACACTCCACTCCAGAAGCTAAAGAAAGACAACTATTCCTCTCCCCTCCTTCTGGCAGCTGGAGTGCAGGTCAATGACTAGTCATAGCCAGACAGACCCTGCTATTAGGGACTTTGATTCTGGAGGAAATGGCTCAAAGGTGCAGACTTACGTAGAGTTTGAGGCATCATTGGCAGGATTGTGAATTTGTGGCACAGTGGCTGGTCTCCAAGGACCAGATAACAGAGCAGCTTCCCAAGCAGCCCACTCCCAGAGCAGGAATTTGGCCTCATCTTGCCCATTATCTTTGTTCCTGCCCCAGCCTGGCTCCAGATTTCTGTCAATTCATGAGCCATCCATGTAAACTGAAGAGTAAACTTGAAGGCAACCAAAAAGTACAAAAATACTAAGACTACCATCCCTACTCATTTCCCTGGAAGACTTATCACTACTTACCCATTAACTCAGTCAAATAACGTTTACGGTTTTTCATCCATACTGCTCTCTCAGATTTTCCTAGCCCTTCCCTGAAATAAAGTTATCTTTTAAAAAAATCTAAATGTCAATTTAGATTTCAAATATCTAAAAATCTCAAAACGGATATTTTCCACTATGTTAAGGAAATGCAACAAATGAAATAAAGAGATTTTTTTAAAATCCAATATGCACACAATAGCCAAAGGGGGAAATCACTGAAATGTCTATTAATGGATGAATAGATTTTAAAAAGGTGGTATATCCATGCAAAGGAATATTATTGAGCCACACACAGGAATGAAGTACTGAAACATGGATGCACGAAAACATTACACTAAGTGAAAGAAGACAGAAAATGGTGATGGTTGTACAACATCGTGAATGAACTTAATGCCACGGAATTGTACACTTTAAAATGGTTAAAATGGCAAATTTTATGTTGTGCGCATTTTACCACAGTAAAAAAAATTTAAATCCAATATGCAAAGAATTTGAAGAAATATAAAGCAGAATATTTAAAACAAGATTCCTTCTATTTGCAGTAGAACAGAGCGGTTTGCCAAAAGAATTTTTCTGGTTGTAAAATCTTTGTAGTTCCAACTTTCTCTCAGAACTCTCAGT
Source organism: Equus quagga (assembly GCF_021613505.1). NCBI lineage: Eukaryota > Metazoa > Chordata > Mammalia > Perissodactyla > Equidae > Equus > Equus quagga. Next base: position 3,711,317 of record NW_025796728.1, on the reverse strand, counting down.
GGAGTTACCTGTCAGGCATTCAAGTTTTCATATTAAGAAATAACCTTTTGTCTTGGTGAGAGGAAAATAAAGCTCATTCAAAAGGCTTTTTCATTTATCTCTGATCGCAATCATATCCCATTTCATTTAGACATAATAAGGAAGTTGTGAAAATGAAGTATAATTTGATGGATCTTGGCAAATATAACTTTTCCACTCTGGCAAAGTTTAAAGTTCTTTTATCACAGATTAGCATCAGTTACTCAATTTTCCAAAGACATGGGTGTTTACAGGGGAAAAATGGGCTGAAGACGTGGGATTTACATAATTCTTCAAACCAGGATAACAAAAATGTGCTGCTAGTTGCTATTCCATAATTGACTGGCTCGTTAATGTAAAATTGTTTTAAGTTTGTTCAAAGGAGTCCTGGGAAATACCATTTAATCAATTTTTTATTCTAAAATTTTATAACTCCTTTATCTTTTATTTTTCTCATCTCTACATTTCCCCAAAATCTCACATACATCAGTGGTAAAATATATATATATACACACACATGTACGTACACACACGCACTCACATATAGATTCTAAGACCTTTCAATTATTGCTTTCTATCCCAAATAGAGCTGAAAAAGAAAACCCTACAAACTAACAAGTATTCAACTTTCAAAGTATCAATGTCAGTGTACTGGTATCAAAGCCAGAGTGAGTGTCTTTTCATTCTACTAAGAAGTAAAAATGGTGAGCTGTTTCCTGCATTACTTAGGGTAAATTAAAATACCAGCAAGTCCAGCTTCTATTTTTCAACTTATTAAAAAGTGTGTGTTGCTTAAAAAGGAATTTTCAATAACCTTTTGGGGGAAAATCACAAGATTTTCCCATGTAAGTTCCTTGGAGGAAACCATCTTAATGCTTTTATAAATAAGGAAAGTATTTCATTTCAGAAGCACGTAGAATACAATTACTTCATTTACTTTTAGAGGCTTCATCAAAGTAGGTTTTGAATCCATGCTCTTCAGAGCAGGTGCCTGTAATTAAAGGCAGTCCTCTCCTGACTCATTTCCGGTGCTTTGGAGGGCTCTGCTTGAGAGCACTAACTCACTCTGCATTCATAAGGAAGATATTATTGCCAAGTCCCGCCAAGCCCTCTGAGAAATTCATCAGTGCTACAAACTACTGACCTTACCCTAAACCCATCTGCTTGCAGGCCAGCTGACTCAACGTCTCCTGCCAGCCGTCTGCACACACATGGTGTTCTCTGGCAGATTTGTGCACAGTCAAGAATGAAGAGGAGTTCACGTTTTTAGAGAGGGTCACTGAGGAAAAAAAAAAGGAAAATCCCAATTAAAATCACTTCTTGGGGGCCAGCCACATGGTATAGTGGTTAAGTTCAGTGTATTCCACCTTGGTGGCCCATGTTCGAGGGTTCAGATCCTGGGCATGGACCTACACCACTTGTCAGCCATGCTGTGGCAGCGACCCACATATAAAGTGGAGGAAGATTGGCACAGATATTAGCTCAGGGAGAATCTTCTTCAAGCAAAAAAAAAAAGACGAAGATTGGCAACAGAGGTTAGCTTAGGGCAAATCCTCCTCAGCAAAAAGACAGAAAAAAATCCCATTTCTTCTCATGAAACCAAATGATAAGTTTCCGTGACTTTGCTTCCCTTACACACATTCATTTTAATTTATTTTAGTTAAGAACCATTTGGGAAGTACTCACCCTGTGCAAATCACTGCTCTCAGTGTGATGGAAGACTTAGATTAGAAATGAATTAGAAATGTTCTCTGCCCTCAAAGAACCATAGGCTCTAGTGAAGGAGACAGACAGTTCTTAACTTTTCTTCACGAGTTAGAAGATGGCCACAGGCAGGGCCCATTCCCCTGAGTTTACACAAGGATTTGCATAACTATAAGGAGCTAGTTGTAACTTCATTCTTATTTCCTTTCAAGAGAGCATATGAGAATGCAAGCGTGTGAGTGATGTTAACTTTGGATTAATTTGGTATGTGCACTAATTCCTATTTTATAGAAGAGCATCCTCTGTAATTCTTAATAAACACAGATCATTTGTGGAACACTGCACAATTAATCACAACGCAGATGATAATCATGATTTGGCCAGATGACGTAAAGGACTGGAGTAAGAGCCAAGTGAATGGAAGAAGTGATGAGTATGAGACGATAGAATGAATCAAACTTGAGACTACCAACTGCAACATTGATCGTACTGGCGGGAGATGCCTTTAAGTGCTGTCTGTGTAGGGGATTGGACAGTTAAAAGTCCCATCTGGAGCAAGAGTATAGGGAAGATGGAAGGGCCACTTTCATATCCTGTTCCAGGAGGTGTCAATGATACAAGAATGACAGAATATTGGTAACTGTTGAAGCTGGATGATAACAAAGGGTTAAAATTTTTATTATAAGAGTTACGTTTCTAAAAGTTTGAACCCCAATTTTTTAATATATAATATGGAAATTTCAAATAGAGAAGTAACTTGGGGGAAGTTTTCTGTGAGTTGGAAATAATATATATGAATCACCACTGCCAGCTTTTCTAATAGGAAAGCAAAATAGATGAACTTGGTTAGTAAAATTCGCGAAGCCATTTAGGATTCGTTTCACTTAAACGGCTGGCAGGCCTTAGAGTGCACAGCACATGGCAGAAACAAGCCACTTACCACAGTCCCACTCATCTGAACTGTCTAAGCAGTCGGCTTCACCGTCACACCACCGGTCACGCGACACACACTCATGGTTTGCGCATTCTAGGTCATCATCTTGGCAAAGTGCTGGCAAGGGGCACAAAAAGCAAGAAGACAGAAACGTTTTAGAAGTAAATGCAGTTATCACTACATGCACATTATCATTTGCCAGCAGGAGCATGGAAGGAAGAAAAGATGTTATCACCAAGACCTCCAAACAGGTGTCAAAGACAGAATAACAGAATTGGTACGATCTCATGTTGGAGATGCCAATGCATACAAATAACAGTCATTTAAACAGAACTACTATCTCCAAGTGACTAGATTCTCTAGTTCTAACAGCAGGATTAGAAAGGGGAACCCAAAGCAGTAGAAATACCAAAGATTACAGAACAGGGTTGAAATCTGAAGTGGCATGAGCAGACTAAAGTCACCATAGGACGAAAACAAGCTCTGTCCACACATATGGATAATGTTTTTGGGCTTTTTTAGTCTCTACTATTAAATGACTTTTTCAGTCACATACTAATTCCCTCTTGGGTTTTTAAAAATTGTAGTGAAACTCCTTGATTGCCTACCTAGCATCCTTTCCTTTCTTGCACCTTTTTTAAGGGAACCTGATTTTGTTCAGGCCCCTCACCCCAGCTCCAGAGAAAGATCCTGATTAGGTTAAGTGGAACATAGCATTTTTCTGACTATGATTACTTTTTCTGAATATAATCATTAGTCCAGGAGTAAATATGCAATCCAAGATCAGGGTCTTGCCCTATGGTTTTGTGGGTTGGGCTTTGCCAAATAGTTCCTGCCCAAACCCTGCTGGCCAGGCAGTGTGTCCCAGCCCAGGATAGGGGCAGGCGGGAGGAAACAGCATCTTTTTCTAATTGGTTCTCCCTAAGGGGGCCTTCCTTTTGCAATTCAGCTGTTTGGGTGGAGTCTTTTCTAATTTACACAAAGGCTCCTGACAGCTCACTGGGACTCTACTCAAAGTTGACCCATCTGAGTGAATCCCTAATTGATGTTTCAGAGATGAGGGCAAGGTTCTTGCTCCTTCTCACTGGATATGATCAAGGAAGCATGGCACCCCAATGCTCTTGGGAACCATCTTTTGACCCTGATGGGAGCCAGCCAGAGGTCAAGCCAAACAAAAGAACCACAGAAGAGGTGCTGAACTCCCACACCCAGCTTCAAGAATCTACCCTACACTTGACTTTTTCTATGATAATATGATATATGTGATATAGACAATAATAAAAGATAAATGTCTTCATTGTATAAGTCAGTTTGAGTTGGGCTTTCTGTTACTAGTAGGTAAAACATCTCAGGAGATATATATATTTTTCTGATTCTAAAACTACTAGCCATTCATTTAGAAAATATAGAAAAGACAGAAACAGCACAAAAATTTACTAATCCCACCATCCAGGGATTATAATTGTAAATTTTTTATCATGACCTTTTCCTATATGTGGTTATATATACTTTCAAAACTCTGGACAGTAGTACACCTAATACTTTGTTTTGTTTTATTCACCTAATGATATGTAATGAACCCAGGAGTAAATATCCTTCCAATTTAACTTTTAAATTTACATATTATTTTATTTTGTGGTTGTTTTTAATGCCCCCTATTTTGGAATATTTGGAGTGTTTTAACTTTTTCTATGTGATAAATAATGCTAGAATAATATCATTGTGCAAATATTTTACACACGCTTGATGGTCTTCTTGACATACGTTTTTACAAGTGCAGTTTTGGTCAAAAGGTCTGAACATGTAAAAAGCTTTTGATACCTATTTCCAAATTTCTGCCTTACATTCAAAATGAGGAGTAATTAGTATTTAAAATAAAAATGTTGTGTTGATCAATTCATGCCATCACTTACAGCAGTTTTTTTCATCCATGCTTTCAGGGCAGTCTGGGAACCCATCACAGACAACTGTGGGCTTCAGACACTGTTTATTAGATGGACATTCCCAAAGCTCTCTCTCCTCACAGCCTGGAAACAGAAGAAAAGTTTATTTGTAATAGATGTGGAGGTGAAAATAATGGTGAATTTGATCAAGCAATGAAGAAAAATTACAACACAAAGGCATGATTTCCTTTTTCTTAAAGAGTTTTGACTCCTGTATCCAATGAAAAATGTAATTTTAAAAGTAGAAATACTCCATAATCTCCATCCTGCAGCATAAGTAGTGCAGCTCTCCTAAGATAAGATCAAAAGTGACATATGGGAAATGGGAAAAAAACGCAAACGCAATTATACATTAATATTCATCTTGAGCTGTTCCTTTTGCTTTCTGAGTCAATTTGCCAACACATAAGACTTATCTATAAAATGATGAGTTATGCTTTTAGGCAAATATGCCAAAACTTAGTGATATAAATGCACATTATCTCAAAATGTAATTTCAGTCAACAAATGGAGAGGCCATCTGTGTGTTTAGCAAAAGAGCCTCTTTCGATGTCAAATACCTACAAAACCAGTGTAAGAGCCAGGTGTGAAAACCGTTACTTTAGTAATGTAGTCAGAGATCTGAGGGTAGAAACTCGATCAATGAATATGAGAAATGAACAAAATTTGCACAAGGTCAAGACTGTGAGCTCGAGCTTGAACTTAACTTGAATCTGCCTGTGAAATAGCAAGCACTGGTGATGAACTTAATAAATGCCATTTGATTCAAATGCAGGGCATTTCATACATCCACTAAAACATGCCAGGAGTCCAATGTGTTCTCGTCATTCCAGCTGGATCCATGGCCCTCACCAGGCTGTAAGGTGCATGAAGAAAGACACCACATGGCATCAGTCTTTGGGTACTCTTCACCCCCTGCCTAGAACATTGGCTAGCCCTCGGCAGGCCCTCCACACATGTGTATTTTAAATGGAGCTTTATTCACGTAAGGAACAAAAAGTCTCTTCTTCGCAGGAAAGGATAATTTAGTTTAAGGTGAGTGAAATGCAAAGCAGTCATCAAATAAGGAGTTCCCAAAAACATGCTATTTCTCATCTGACCTAGTACAAATAATTCAGAGAAATTTTGTAGATGATTGACTCAGGTTTTTTGGAATCCATTAAAACAAAAAATCTGCTCTTTTCAAAATTCTCATTGAAAACCGTTATCAAATTAAGTCCTCAGAAGAGACCTTTTTACTCTGAGCTAAAATTAGATTTACAGTGTTTCACCATTCAAAGATATAGGAAATAAACAGTGAGAGCCCTTCACTAGCTGTACATCTGGAGTGGTCTTAGGCCCAGGGACATCTATTCTAGGAACTCATGGGGATCTTATTTGGAGTTTTCCGCTAGAAGAGGATATAGACATTATCTGGAATGTTCTGACAATGATAGTCCCTTGTGTCCCTGAAGATTTGAGAAGGAGCCCGTAGTCTGCTCTCCACAGCTTAGCTCCTGCCAAATGGCACAGTGGGTCCATTCCACCAGAGAGCAAGGAAAATGAAGACAGAGGTCTCCGCCTCCCACAGGGCCTCCCCAGCTCCAGGGGCTGCTTCTCCCACCACAAACCACACCACTTGCTAGTAGAGGATGAGAGAAAATAGTGTGAGTCTTTCTATCTGTTCACAAGGTACCCTCCCTACGAGTAAAGAGAAGAACTTGAACATTTGGAATGAGCTGATGAAAGACCACAAAAGTAGATCTTCTGGGACATAAGGCCTGCATCCGCATGAATAGTCATGGTAATAATAAGAGATAACATTGATTATGCACTATAAATCCACATTCTCAAGATGAGTTATAATTCTTACAGTAACACCACACTCTCAATATTATGATCACCATTTTATAAGTGAGGAAACTGAGATTTAGAGAAAATAAATAAACTGCTCCAAATCCAGCCTTACAGAGAAAGATCCAGGTGGGATCCAGGCACAAGTCTTTAGCTGCAGTCCTCTATAAAATGAGAACGTACAGTGTGCATAAGGAGTAGGAGCGCGGGAAGCACAGTTTCGCATCAAATCACAGCTCCAAATCTCACTAGCTGTGTGACCGTGACTAAGTTACCTAACTTCTCTTATCCTCAGTTTCCATATTTCTAAAATAATAATGGTAATATCTGCTACATAGGGTTGCTATAAAGATTAAAGGGGTACTCTATATGCATTAATTTACTCTTCTGTATCTTCTCTTTTCTAATAAAAGTTTATGTGGGCTAATACCTCCTTTGCGGAGTGATGGTGAGCATAAATGAAGGAGAATGAAAAGGTCAAGACAGTCACATGGAAGAGAGTATGATTCTTTTGTGAAGAAACTACTTTCTAAGTGACACTTTTGGTATAATTCTGTTTTAAATGTATGCTTCCAAAGGAAAAGGGTATGACTCCATTAAAAATTAGACAGGTATGAATGGGATGGAATGTGTAACGTAGCTGTAGGTCGTGAAACCAAATAGTCGTTGATATAAGGATAACAACCACCCCAGCACAGAGATAATGACAGAGCCCACCACGGGGGCCAGGTGTGTTGCTGAAGTGACCAACTTGTCCCCATTGGCAGACACTTAAGCACTAAAAGTCCCTAGGTGTAAGAATCCCCCTCAGTCCCAGGCAAACGGGGATGCTTCGCCACCCTGAGGGTGCTCAGCATTCTGCTGGGTTCTCCAGTTCCTCCAGCCTCATTTTCAACAAAACTCTGTGACGCAGGCTTCTCTGCCAAGGGCAGATGCCACCTGAACTGGGGCATCTTTTTTCTCTACCAAAAAAGTTGACATTATAGGTAAAGACAGCAAACTGCCTTAAAGTAGATGCTTCTCGTACTGTAAGAATCTCTCAGTTATGCAAATCTAGGGTAGACAGGTCTGTTCATTAGGCCCGCTAATTGAGCTACACAAAATAAAAAATATCTTCAGGGAGGAGCTGGTCACAAGGGGAAAGGGGCAAGGTGATTCTGGGTCCTGGAGCTGGCAAAAGTTGGAACAGTCTGGATCTAGCCATCCTGGGCCACCATCTGTCCCAGGAAGTGGCTGTGGGTGTGACCTTGGAGCGGATCACAGGAGCTGGACCAGTGAGGCCCAGGCCTAGAAGGTGTGAAGGCCCCTCCAGAGCATGTGACTCTGGGCGATGGAGCCCTAATCTCTAAAAACAGCCACAGAGGTCTCTGCCCCAGCACCTGTGGTGGCAGCCCGAACAGACGCCTTGCCTCCCCATTGGACTCCAGGCCTGCCTGTCAGGGGCAGCAACACCAGGACAAGTCTTAGAGCTCCCATCTGCAACTAGAAAGTCCCAGCAATCACCCCAATTCCTGAGTCAATGCCCCTTTTTAGGGGTACCATGCTTATGTCATCCTCCTCAATATACGCCGGCCTAGTACTCTGTGAAGAGGCAGGATGAAGAAATGGAAAGAGCTCTAAACTGCAGGCTGGAGGCCCCTGCAGTGACTGTAATCCTGGAGACGGGGACATCCACCCCAAAACAAGCACAACCTCTGGACAAGGCGCCACCCTGCTGCCCATGTTTGCTGCGTGAACCAGGGACTCTGTCCGGCCCATGCTTTGGATGCTACACGTCAGCCTGCTCTCCTCTGCCATAAATAAGACCTTGGTTTGTCAGAAACAAGACCAAGCCAGACAAGAGTCCTTCCCTTAATGGAGATCCCTGGGGCGAGCTTCAACTGGAATTGCTTTCTGGATTTCCTAGCATCATGGCAAGTCAGTTCTTAGTTGTTGTCTTCTGAGGACTGAATAAGGCATGTTATAAGCATTCCAAGCTGTGGAGGATAAAATGAGTGTTCTCCACATTTTGCAAGGGAGGAAACTGAAGTCGAGAGAGGTTAAGTGACTGGCCAAAAGTCACACAGCCTCTAAGTGCTGAGTCAAGACAAATCCAAGTCTACGTCTCCACAGAGCACTCTCTGCCATCCCAGCCTGCTTGCCCAGGATGCCATATAAGACAGCAAAGTGGCTAACCAAGCGCAAAACAGCTAAAGGGAAGAAAAATGTCTCTCCCTTCACATGGAAAAATGAAACCCTACTGAGCAATCAGAGATCCTGAAGATTCATCCTGAAAGCACATTTGTGGGTATGTGACACAACACGGACACAATGACTCACTCAGCCTTCTGCTAGTCACGGTGAAGAGTCAGTCTCTGCCACAAGTGGAGAGATGTGAAAGCATGGGGCCTGGCTTTTAAAGCACTAAACAAGCCCGTGAAGCCCTTCTCTGTGAGAAGTTATACAAAAATTATTAAAGAGTCCAAACAGACAGAAAACAGTCTTTGGAAAACTTTTGAAATGAAGCTGTAAAACCCACAAATATCAGAGTCAGAGGCTTTGAACACAGCCCGAAAGGCTTTTGACCCTGAGAAGGTGTTCAAGTCATATTTAATGATTTTATTTTACATGAGCCCAAGAGGAGATCAAAGATAGATGACGATATGATTTTCAATCATCTGAAGATAAACAGAAAGACACTTAATGACACTCAGATATTTGTAATCTGAAAGATTGTTGCCAATCTTTCTCCATATGATGTATGCCCTTTCCTATAGATTAGTAGTCAATTAGTCATTGTGATGCTGTATTCATGTAACAAAGAGTTTTATTTCTACAGTAGATATAAAGAAAGCTTTAGTTATATTCTCACTGAACTGTCCCGGTGAGCAGACTTGCTGCTCTCATCACAGCCCAGGTACCATCTTGCTCATGCTGGTAGCTCACCCAAATTGTGGGCACAGAGTTAGCAAAAGTTTACCTCAGTCTCACAAACTCAAATCTATAGTGTGATGTCAGAGCTCACACATATAATCCCGTTATTTTCTTTAGTTTTATTTTCTTTTATGTTGTTCTTATTCATTTCTTTGCCCAGATCTTTGCCCTTTTATCCATTGCTTAGATACCAATGCTTGGAAAAGTTTGGATTGAAAATAAACTCGTTTCATCAAGTCACTACTTTTAAAGAGAGCTCTACACAAATACTATATGTTAAATTAATGACAAACCATCATCCTTTAGGATAATGAAGTGCTTCTTGACTGACGGTGCTGACTCTATAAATCAGTCCCATCTTTTAGGCTTCCCTCCCATGAAGCAATTCTGGAATGATGCGCTCAGATATGCATAATACTTCCAAACACTTGCTGAAAACATTTTTAATATTGACAGTGTTCTCAACTGCTGTTTACATTAGCAGTTACACAATCAAAACAACTTCAAGGATAAAAATTTACCACAAGAACAGGAGACACTTCAGAACAACATTGCTCCTTGCTACATTCTAACCAATATATTTTAACAGTGTATTTATAAAGGATGTGCTTTGGCCACCATGTTTTCCTGCTGTAGATGTGCCAAAGAAACACAAAGTAAATTTCCAACACAGAAATTACATTAAAATGAAATTAAATAAGTATTGTTTTGAAGGGAAAACCTAATAATGTTGTTAGAAGTTCTAGGGAGCTGCAGATGTGTGAGAATGAATAGTAAATAGTCACATTATTCAGTACAGCCCAAGCCAACTCCACAATGGACAGAATAAGTCAAAAAGACATGAAGCTTGGGGAGAAACCCAGCTTCGCTGGAGCCGGTGTTTGCATTACCAGATGGTATGCCTATGCACACTTATGGAAATAGAGAGAAAAACTGAACAAGTAGGCAAAATCAAAACTGGTTGATTTAGCAATGGTCCTCTGTTGAGCTATCCTCAACCTGACATTCTTATTTGATTTTAAGTGGCGTGTCCTCCCAGAGCATCAGACATGCCCCTTCAATTGTGTTCATACATCCCAAAAAGGAGAGTATGTGGAATTTCTATTATCAATTGCTTTGGAAAACTTTATGAGTTTTCTGATAACATAGTACTGTTGCAGCAATTAATGTAACTCCAAGCATAGTAATTTCTTACTCACTTTTATCTTTTCTTAACTAGAGCTCTGATAGTGCCAACAATATTTTGAGTGTTTGATAAGGATTAGGCAATTTATTCTATCTTTCCAGTGTGCCTCAATGCTGTGGTCGAAGCATTGATGAAAATTCATTACTTAACTAGAATTCTGACATTTTAGGGTTATTTAAACTCTATAGCACTTTGAATTTCTCTTTGCGAGAATATATTCTTGAACTCAGACTGATCAGTCTTGATAAGGCTCTTTTTGAAACTAAGCTTTTACATTTTTCAAAGATTTAGTCCTCTACTGCAAATTTAGGTCTAACCACCCCAATAGAGTATCATGAAACATCTTTGGAACCATCTAAAATAATCTATTTTAAATTGCATCTCAGAATACCATAACCCATCAAAGTCATAGTTTTGTGAACAAATCTAATAGATTCTCAATAAATTACTTATATAAGGGATATTCAATGAGTTTTGATTTATTCCTTTACATAAAGACCACAAACAAACAAACAACAGTAGCTTCTTAAAATACTGTATCTTCCTCCCTAACAAAATTACCCCTGGTCATTGTACATTCTGACAGCTCTAGTTTTCTAGAAGATGCACTTGTCCCTATTTATAGCAGCTGACGGGATTTTAGTTGATTGCATGTGACATTTTGTCTAGACCAGACAGGCAATGTCTACTATGGAAAATTCATTTTGGAGAGCAAGGCAATATTTCATACTTCAAAGGCCAAAAGAATAAAATGATTTCAAAAGATGTATTGCCTTATGTGCTTTCAACGGCAAAAAGTGTCAATTTTTTTTAAGCAGAACAAGCTAAATAACTATAACCAAACTGTTCTTTGGATAGCCCTTCAATCATTTGCTTTACTCCAGAGTATTGCTTAGTAAAGAGCGTTGCCTGTTTCCTATTCTCCGACACGTTCTGAGGTTACAAAGATTTGCAGGGAAATAAGATGGGAATTAACTCCACCTAAATTACCACTGGCATTTCTGGCCTTTGCATTGGTGATTTTGGAGCTCAAAGGCAGAAACGTCAGGAAGAGTTTTATCCTTTGCCCACAGAGACAAAATCAGAGAAGGCATGAAAATAAATCCCAATTAAATTTGAACATTGGAGGCTGAACTCTGTCTTTGTGTATCTAGATGCCTATTTAACAACATGGAAATGAGATGCAAAGACACATATTATTATGACTTTAAAACAGATGACAATTGCTTTATAATCCCTAATGATAACAATAATTCCTTACATTTGTAAAGTGCTTCTCCTTTTACTAAGGGTTTCCGCATATATCATCAAGGTGTAATTAAATAGAGGTGTAATTTAGGGAAAATCAATAGTTAACAGGAAAAACACTTATCAATTCATACCTTGCCATTTGATAATTTAAGAACTAAATGTCTTAGCATTCAATCCTTGTCACTACTCACAACTATCAGGGAACAGTTGACATTTTTTAACACAGTCCCTTATCCTAACCAGTTATTACTTACATTTAAGAAAAATGCCATCTCATATACATACCACAATTTTCTTCATCACTGTCATCATCACAGTCAGCCTGACCGTCACATCTTCTGGAAGCCAGAACACACCGTCCTGAGCTGCACTTGAAGTGACTAGGTGAGCATTCTGTGAAAACAATGGGCCATGTTACTGTCAAGAGAGAAAACCCAGAACCAACCCAGAACCGTCAGCTAATTTATCTATTTATATGTGGGATGTTGTGGAGAAGCTGTTACTGAAGATAAGATAAGAATGGTCTTCCATTCAGCAAAGCTGAAATAGCCAAAGTTAACTTGGCTTTCTTCTGTCTCGGCATTTTTGTCCTTCATCCTTGGCATCATCTCTTTGATCAGCTGTTTAATATCTTTATGCTTTGCTGCAATTAACTATCTTTCCGAATGGACTACCTAACAACTGCCAGAGCTTGAAATGTCCTGTGGTCAATGCTTCTAACTATCTAGCTACTTTTAACGTGTCAATTTGTTTCCCATCCTAATCTTTCCACCTGGTGGGCCGGTCCCCAATTCTATTTCTCTACCCGATGATGCTACACTGCCAACATTTCCGAACACTCTGCATTTGAAGGAACCAAGCCTTGATGTTCCCCATTACCTTCAGGACCCCTAGTATAAAAGCAGTATCCATATATAATGGGCTCTGTGAGTTAAGTGCCGTTAAAATAAATACCTGGAATATTAAATTCATCTCTGCAATTTATTTTTAAAACAAAGACGATGCCTAACAAATGAGCACCAAATTCTTCAATGTAATCAAATTTATAGATTCACTCATCTATGTAACCTAAATGGCAACTAAATAGAAAAAAAAAAACAGAGAACCTTCAAAAGGCAGCTGATAGATTCGTCCATGTTAGATACCCCACTGTAATTAATTTAGAAATTAACCTTCTACATCTTCATCAGGCATTAGGCAGGTTTGATTGTCTGAATTTTCCTCTGGAAATTGATTGCAATCTGTGTCTTCAGGCCACTGTAGGCCCACGACCCCGAGAACAGACTCACAGTGTTCTTTGGCGTGCTCACACAGTGCTCTAAAAGAGCAAGAAAGACAAAACATTAGAAACACAAAGGGCTACACCTGAGATGTTTGTTAGGAACCTATGCAGAGTTTTAATTCTGTGTGGATGTAGGTCTGTGTGTGTATGTGGTGTGAGTGTGTACCAATATATATAGATGCACGTATATATAATAAGTATTTGGGAAAACAAAACGAGTAATATCTCTACAAAGGAAACATTCCAGCAACATACTTTCACCAATAGAAACTTCATTGCAGAAACAGAAATAGAGATTTGTTTCATTTTGTTTTTTATTGAAATATATTTGACATATTGTGTAATAAGGTATAAAACATGTTGATTTGATACATTTATATACTGTAATATGGTTGTCATTGTTGCGATAGTTAGCACCTCTATCATGTCATAATTCTCATTTCTTTTTTGTACTTGGAATAATTAAGATCCAGACTCTTAGCAAGTTTGATGATTATAATACAATATTGTTGCCTGTATTCACTACACTGTGCATTGTATTTCCAGGACCTATTTGTCTACTAGTTGCAAGTTTGTACCTTAAACAACATCCAGGACACAGAGTCCCTTCTCCAGTTTGCCTTTCTCGTTCTCTCTTCTGTCCTTCAAGCAGATACATTCTCCAAGGTTTTTGTTCCAAGCAGGGAAATCCCTAATCTCACTGTGAACAGTCTGCCACCAAAAGTAATCTGTACAAGCCCTCATTCTCAGGGGTTGCTCCCTCCAGTGACAAGCCACGTGAGCCATGGCATGTGCCAACCTGGTTTATCTAAGGTATTGCCTCCATTACTCAGCTTAGAAGTATTGTCGACAAGCTTGGTACTTCTCCCAAACCCGCCTATGTTGAGCTCAAGTTGGTTAAAACGAAGTCTGTTGTTCTTGTTGTTGTTTTTAAAGAAAAGATATACTAAATATTGTTCTGGGTGCTTTCATGTGTGTTTTCCCATTTGTACCCAAAATATTTTTATAACTGAGGTATCAGCATGTCTCACAGAAGGTTTCTTTACTTCCTAGGGAAAAAAAACATGCTTTTGCCTCAATGTATTACCAAGAAATTAATTACATGGTTAAAAAAGCAGACACAACCAAAGTAAAGTTCCTAGGCAAATTTCTTATTTCCTTTCAAATACATTCTATTTCTCAAAAGTTTCAAACTTTCTAAGCGAATTTCAACAAGGTAGGGAATAGTTAGCAATCGAACGGGGAAGTTTCAGAGAAAGCTCTGTCTACATGTAAGTCTGGACAAGGCAGAGCGTAACTCGATGCTGGTTTAGCCTAGGAATTTGGGGCAAAGACAAAGCCGTGGCGTTCCCACACTAGTTTTGCCAGAATGGGAAGTTCAGTAGTATTCAGTAACTCTCTTTTGGACTAAATAGTTTTGCTGCAGATTTATTAAAAATGTATATAATACAATTGTTGCTGCTTGTTTAAATTAACCATATGACGTCTAATTTATACGGAAGACCGTATAGTGCCCAACTCTACTACTTCCTATTTTTCCTATAAAATGGAAATAACGCAATATGCGGCACTACAACTCCAGGGGGCGCTGTTCTCATAATCTATATGGTGCTCAGCCATAGACAGCGCCCTGATGGCAGGGGCCGCCCTCAAAAGGTTATTATGAGGATGAGATGACAGAAGTATCCTAAAGTACTGAGTACATTGTCAGGGCTCAATAATGTTAGATTCTTCAGACTCATAACAAAAACTAAATTAAGATCAATAAATTGGCTTGGCAAAAGTAACTATGCATTGCTTCATGAACATATCAGTATATTATTCTTGTCATAATATTAAAAAAATTTTCTTATAAACAAATATCTAAATGCAAAATTTATTTTGATAACCACTGAGAATGAAAGATTTAAGTGTAAACCTAAGAAATAAAACTAAAGTGTCTAAAAGAAGTTTACCAAAATGCTAACTGAATAACATTTCAGGATCAATCTCATCTCAGGCTTTTTAATATTAAAATTAAGCCGTGAAATTATAAATTATATGTGGATATAAATTTGTTCCAGAGAATATTGCACCACGAAATTTTTTATACATATGAAAAGAAAGTCAAATACAAGAATTTGTTAAGTGCTACTAGGAATAATTATTCACTGTCATTGATCTTGCTTAGCAAAAGTGGAATAAGATTTAGAAATAACTTGTAACATCAAATTGGTAGATTTTTTATCAGCGATACTTGAAAGGGCATTTAACAAAATTTTCAGAACTATCTTGCACAAGCCAACGTTAAGCTTTACTCTCTCTATTTGTACAATTTGTTCAGCTCCCCAAGTCATTTTGAAATTTTATTGTTTCCTGTCCCGACTCTACGATGCCCCTACTTTGTCATCCATTTGATATTCGGTATATAATTTATTGTTTTCCCATCTGTCCACTATATTGATAGTATTGCTTTTTCTTAAAGCTCTAAGTGACTTCTGATCCCAACATATGGTTTCCATGGATACCACTCACATTTAGAGAAGCTCATCTGTATATTCACCCCTTGATGGAAAACATTCGCCCTGGAGCGAGCAGCAACCCACCTCTGTGACAGCATCTTGTACGCGCACATTCTCTGACTACAACCCCTAACACAGAAGTTGCATAGAAGAAGGGCAAAATGGCCACGATGTGGCCGTGTTCCTGTCCTATCATCAGAGCTATTGTTTATTCAGTGCTGACAATCCATCGGAAGCACTTTACATTTATGCACTTCCATCTAATCTCACAACAACACGACTCAACAATTATGGCTATCCTGATTTTGCAGGTCAAGGAACAGAGGCTGTGATCTCTGAGGCATCTGTCTCAGGCTGCACAGCAGCTACAGAAGAGCCAGACTTGAATCAGACAGTGGACTCCAAAGGAGCACTCTTAACCCTTAGGACATCACTCAAACCCTAGTCCAAGCCACACTCTTGAAACGCTGTCCCTTACAGTTGTCCCATCTTATCCTCGAGGACACATTCCAAGACGCCCAGTGGATGCCTGAAACCACTTCAGATAGTACCGAACTCCATACGTACATACTATGTATTTTCCTATACGCATATACCCATGATAAAGTTTAATTTACAAATTAGGTACAGTAAGAGAGTAACAACAATAACTTCTCTTTGGCATTTCTGAATTGTCGGCATCACTACTCTTGTGCTTGGGGCCATTATTAAGTAAAATAAGGGTTACTTAAACAGAAGCACTGCAATACCAGGACAGTCAATCTGATAAGTGAGAGAGCTCCTAAGTAACTAACTGGCAGGTATCGCAGCGTATACAGTGTGGATACACCAGACAAAGGCATGATGTCAGGGTAGGACAGAGTGGGATGCAGAGGGATTTCATCACATTACTCAGAACAGAGTGCAATTTAAAACTTATGAATTGTTTATCTCTGGAATTTTCAATTTAATATTTTCAGACCACGGTTGACCGCAGGTAATTGAAACTGCAGAAAGAAAAACCACAGATAAGGGGAGACTACTGTATTTCATTCAAGCAGGTTGAAAAACGTCAGTGATGTCCACCCCCTGTCCCATCTCTGAGGTTGGCGTTATGTCTCCTTCAGGCCACTCCCTGTGTAACGTCTCTAACTTTTGAGATTTATCGGAAGGCAGCATTTTAAACACACATCAACGTTATCAGAGGAAGAGGTAGATAGCCTCCTTCTTCTGCTAACTCACTTTTTTTTTTTTTTTTGGTGAGGAAGATTGGCCCTGAGCTAACATCTGTGCCAATCTTCCTCTATTATGTATGTGGGTCACCACCAGAGCATGGCTTGATGAACAGTATGTACGTCTGCGCCCAGGATCCAAACCTGCGAACCCCAGGCTGCTGAGGCAGAGGGTGTGAATTTAACCACTACAGCAATGGGCCGGCCCCCTAACTCACATTTTTAAAAATGCTTCTTGATCAGCCAAAATGACACATATGTGATTTTATTTGACTTAAGTCCACAAACTATTATCAAAAGGAGTTCATACCTCCCTTGTTTGGAAGTTGAGTAATGAATTCTTACTCAAATACTCATTTTAGAATTCCCATTTCTTTACCTTTAAATAGGTAGTTTATTAAACACAGAGCTCCTTAGCAAAATTTGCATTCTGTCTAACTCAAACTAAGTCTTCATTCCCATGGTTCTCCCTGGGGGAAGTGAAGATGCTTCGGGGAGACCTCATTGTATTACCTGCAGGGGGGGATACGGAGGTTGGTATTCACATCACACTTTGGTACCAAAATGGTGCAAGCAAAGAACATGAGGTATTTGTAGCAGTTGGTTTGAACAAGTGCAGGGAAGAGAGAGGACTCCCAGCTGATGGATGCTTCCTTTTGAGTCCCGTGGCCAAGGTAATTTGGATAATTTGTATGGTTGTAGGGCAAATTCATGCAGAGTTCCAACGTAATTGGTTCACATTGACCTAACAAGAAAACATACATACAGATACATACATATATATATATTAATTTCACATATAAAATAATTTCTTAAAAACTTACAAAATTGAAGTCTATCGTACCCTCTTTATAGTAGCTAAGACTAGAATGCAAGCAGTATATAATATTGCTGTCAAGATAAATAATTTGGTTAACAAAGTGCCAGACCAAGATTCATTTCTGTATATGCAGCTGCTAGCGGAGTGTCCAGCACACGTTTTAGAAAGTCTTTCTCTTTTTTTTCCTTGGCTCAACTTATCTGAAAGTGACTCTCTTTAATGAATCCTTCCACTCACTTTACTTTGCCTTCTTCTTCTAATCTTCATTACTTCTAAACTAGTATATCCCCCATCATCTTCACAGCCATTAAAAAGAAATGAATTTGGCTAAATAGGCAACTAGATGACTTTTTTCTATTTTCTTTGTTGATCAACAGATTTAAATACAAAGCTACAAGATTTCAGGGCAAGGGGAGGCTGAGACTGGTTAGATCTCCACTGCCAATGAGATAAAAATCTTAACTCATTAGCTTGGCATCCAGGCTATTTCACACTTCAACCACAGCCTAACTTTCCAGCCTCATCACCTATGACTATCCCGTCAGCAACATTTCCTTGGTGACACCAGACATTTTGAGAATTGCTTGCCTTTATGGGCCCTGTTAGCTCCTCTCTTATCCCTTTCATATCTTGATATACTTGTAATCACCCCTCAGATTCAGTCATGCTTCTAGCCACCAGGTGCAGACATAGCCCCTGCGGCCTAGCATGATGCTTTCCCATCCTCCCCACCAAGTTAACGGCTCCTTGACCTACAGGACTCAGCATAAACACCTCTTCCAGGAAGGCTTCCTGGTCAACCACTCTCCCCCTCCTACTATGAGTTTCTGCTAGGCGCCATAGCTTCTCAGGCATGTTCCAGCCATAGACTCATTGTTCTCTGCTGTATTCTTTACTGACTTGTCTCCCTCACACAATTGGGAGAATTTTGAAAAATGAGACTTTATTTCTTGATCTCAAAATCTGCACCTAGCACAGTGCCAGAACGAAGGAAGGAAAGCGGGGTGGGGAGGGAGTGTCAGGAGCTATCCTAGGAACTTAAAATGTAAAAAATAAAAAAAAAAGAGTCCCTGCCATTGAGGCACTCGACAGTCTTCATAGGAAGAAAGACATGTGTGCTGGCAATTGTAGTATAATGTGAACAGGCTAGAATAGGGATATCGAACAAATGCTGGGAGCCCAGAGGGACAAGGTGGTGCAAAAGGGACTCAGGAAGACTTCCAAGGATAAATGAGGTTTGGGCAGGTTCGAGGGAATGCAGTAGAAAGACCCCCTGTTTCCTACCCCTGTCGACAGAGGACGTGCCACATTTCCGGAGGTGAGAGAGGTAATCAAGTGAGTGTCTTGGTAGAATCAGCCCAGGCTGACTGAAGCCTCCACGCCTTATTAAGAGTAATTATTCAAATTAGATTTAATTATTTGACTAAGAAGTGGTACGCACGTAAATAGATTAGCAATAAGAACTGGGGTGAAATATTAAAATGGCTCTGGGACTATTTCTCAATTTAAAGAATCTGAGGGCTTCACAGAGATTATGTTGATGAGGAGCCTGTCACTGCCCAGATTAAAAGTCTCACGGACAAAGCCTAGTAAGTCTCTCAGTTTCCTGGTGAAGACGTAACACTGTAAAGATGGCATAATCTTGAGGATGAGCACAGGGTGCAGAGAAGAGAAAGAGACTGAGGAGGTATGGGGTTGGTTCAGTGTATCATTTCCTTTGATTTGTGAAAGAGGAGTAACATTTACACATTTTGATTTCAGATTACAAAAACATGCGTATTCCTCTTAATGATAAAAATACAAAAATGCATAAAGAAAAAGTCCATCCTCTAGATCTACCATATGATCCAGCTATCCCACTGCTGGGTATTTATCCAAAGAACTTGAAAACACAAAGGCATAAACATACTTGCACCCCTATGTTCGTCGCAGCATTATACACAATAGCCAAGACTTGGAAGCAACCTAGGTGCCCATCAAGGGACGCATGGATAAAGAAGATGTGGTATTTCTACATGATGGACTACTACTCAGCCATAAGAAATGACGAAATCCGGCCATTTGTGACAACATGGGTGGACCTTGAGGGTATTATGCTGAGTGAAATAAGTCAGAGGGAGAAAGTCAAATACCATATGATCTCACTCATAAGTAGAAGATAAAAACGACAAAAAAAAAACACACATAGCATTGGAGATTGGACTGGTGGTTACCTTTGGGGAAGGGGGGTGGGGGGAGGGCAAAAGGGGTGATTAGGCTCTCATGTGAGGGGATGCACTATAATCAGTGTTCCAGTGGTGAACATGATATAATGTATCCAGAATTCAAAATATGATGTACATCCGAAAAAAATAAAAATTAAAGAAAGAAAAAGTCCATCCTCTACCCACTCCCCAGTCTCTCACACACCTTTCACTCGCTCATATTTGCACACACAGCATGTTCACGCAGAAACACAGGTTTGTGTGTTTTTGCCAAGTAGACTTGTACTATTCCGATTACTCAACATTCTTTTGCTTAATTATTTATCAGGACCAGCTTCCAAGTCAGTAGATATGGCTATAACTCTATATTTTTCTCAACTTCTTTAATATACTTATAATTTACAAAAATGGGATCATTTGTACATATTTTGGTGCAGCCTTTTTCTCCTCGACTGTCTTTCCTTCCTCTCTCTTCCTCTACCACCCGATCAAGTTCTAACTCTTCATCAGTGTATTTCATTTAGTTGATTCACAGACATAGCACATAGATAACTGTCCTCTCTTTTGATATGTGGAGAATGTGTCACTTTCGATTTGGGATAGGATATAGCCTTTAAGTGTTTCAGAGCCAGGGGAGATGAAAGGATTAAGTTATGATCATATCTTACCCCGAAGATCTTTATTGAATGTGGTAAGGTTGATTGAATCTTGTGCTTTACTCCTTCATAAGGCATTCTTCACAGAGTGCTAAGCAAGATAAACGCTCAAGATATCTGTCAGCCTCAAATTCTATGATTTATGATATCAATAAGCTTTTTTATCTTCAGCATTAGGCTCACTCACTAGCCTGATTTACAAGAGCCGCTAGAGGGCGATCGTGTCACAAACATGTGAGGATGATTAAATACCCAGCACTGTTTTCAACCCACGTTTGACGTAACGCCTAGCGCGATGCCCTGAACATAGATGAGGTTTAATAAATATCTGTTGAAAAAATGATCCTGAGGGAGTCTCAGTGATATCGCACCTTTCAAAGTCTGAGAGAAGATTTGTTAAATTCAGCCTAAAGAAGGAATTAACTAAACGGTGTTATATCCTTGTCATGATGTAATCAATACTCTGAAGCTACTGGAAATCATGTATTAAATGATGGTCGTTTACACGAGAAAATGTCACTTTTCAACATCCATTGGCATATATAATACTCCAAGATTCATCCTTGCCTCAAATTTTATATCTCTATCATTATTATTTTAAACAGCTTGATGGGTTATTATAAGGTGAACATCCTTGTAACGACCACCTACGTCAAGAACCTGAACTTTGCCAGACATCCCAGATGCCCTCCATATATCCTGTCTTCTCTTAACCTTCTCCTCACCCCCGAAAGTAACTACTGAGATTCATAATTATCACTTTCTTTCTCTTCTTTATAGTTTTATTACCTGTGTGTACTGCACCTTAGACACTATAGTTTAGGCTTGTCCATTTTTTAAAATTTGTTTTATCTTTGCAAACTCTTATAATGTGTGGGTTCCCCCTCTATCCCTTTATTTTTCCTTACAGTTTAACTATTGAAGAACCCAGGGACTTGACCTGTAGAATGTGCCAGAGTTTGGATTCTGCAGACTTCTGGTGAGATTAAACATGCTGCCTTGTCCTACCCATTTCTGGAACACTGGCAGCTGAATCCAGAGAGTTGATTAGATATCATTCTTTTGGAAAGACTCTAAGTGCTGTGGTGCTCTTTCATCAGAAGGCACATTGTGTCTGATTTCTCTCTTTTTGCGATGTGGGCAACTGTAGATGTTCAATGCCTTGACCCATTAATTCACTGTGTTACCAAATGGTAATATTCTAATTCAGTCATTTATTTTTCATTTACTAGTTCAGAATGCTTTTAGAAAGAGGTCATTCTCCTCATCTACTATTTGCTCCCAAGGACGGAAGTCCTTAACCATTATGGTGTTTGGCTTTTCTACCACACCCCTATACTATTTGTTCCTTTCAACTAGAGACTATAAAGAGAGGGCAGGAATTGATAGACCATGGGAAATTATTCAAAGAACAAAGGTGTTTATTTCTTCCTTGGTGTTGGAGGAAAAAACGCATGAGCACACATGTAGAACTAAAGGTTGATGGAAACTATGGGAAACTTGGAGAGTGCCTGGACGTGACAGTCACACCTGGCTTCACGCAGCCGTGGTGACCATGGGCACAGAGTGGTGGGGAGAGACACATGTCCAGCAGCTGCTCTTTCCACCGGCTTCCCCTGCTCTGGATTGCACACTATCATGTGGAAGTGATGGATTAGTCCCCCTACACCAGAGTGAGGGGATATACTATTCCTGCTCCTACCCTCTAAGGCAACGATATGTCTGTATTTTCCCTCCCAGCATGACGCAAACATGTTTAAAGATTCTGGGCTATGAGTGGATGTGGTGATAGTGGGATATTTCAAGTTTATCAGCACACAATATCATCAGAGATGTTGGATTTAGACTTTTTTTTTAAATTGTAGGCATTTCTTGGAATCTGAGATAAGCCATGGACCTTCTCCATTGAAAAATTTGAAAACTATGAAGACTTTTTCACATCCAATTTCAGGGACGTCAGTTCCCCTGAAGCCAAGTCATGAATAAATCTCTAAAGCAGTAATTCTCAACTTTGGCTACACATTGGGGTCACCTGCGGGATTTTCAAAATACTGATGCCTGGGTCCTACCCAGTATATCTTCAAGGACCATTAGAAAGTTATACAGTATTTTATGGGATGGCAAGAACCGGTATCTTCAATGACTAGACTCCCCAGCAATTCCAGTGAGAGCTGATCCCACCAGACAGAATACTGCAAACTCACACTCTCTATTGGCAGGAAGCTAGAGAAAGAGACTGTTGTTCAGTTGTGGCTCAGAGTCTAAGTAGTGATAGTTTCTGATAGTGGTAAAGATCTTCAAATAATTAACCACACTTTCAAGTGCATGAGGAGTTTTCTGAGAGGAGATGCTACTTTTGCATCTTTACAGAGAATGAAGCACACACATACCACTCTGAATCTCTCTGAAAAATGAGGAATAACGTCTTTACTCTCAACTGGAAGTCAAGCATATATACTGGTTTTAATAACACAGAAGGAATGGGAGATCAATGACTAGTCCAGTGCTCGGTACTCAGAAGAGGGGATGTTCAAATGTTTGCTGGATATATATGGAGAGAATCTGGCAAGAACATCCATAGTGACTGAGGAGATGAGACATTGAGATGCTAGGGAAACTGAGCATATTTGAAGAACATAAGGAGAAAACCAAAGTAGTATCTATGAGTGGGAAGATGGCAGTATATTCTCCCATGTAGAAAAGTTCTCTCCAGAAAGTCTGGAATCCTGTCTCCCTTCCTTGACATTAAAGTGCTCAGTGCCCATCTCAGTGCCTGGAACATCATAGGCACGCTATAAATACTGCTTGAATGTATGAGCCAGAGTTGATCTAGTGCCCTTCCTACAAATTCCTTTTTTGATAAGTGATAACGTATTTTTAAACTTTTAATTTTGAAATATTTCAAGCTTAGAGAAAATCAAATAACATACACCCAGTTACTCCCCACGCAGACTCGACACAGGCTAACACTGCTCTTTCAACTTTTTTGAGTCTAACAGTAAATGCCCTTCCATGTCAGACAACCCTCAACACTCTAACAATAAACACATGTCTGGGAGAACACTGCCACTGTTCAAAATTCTTCATCCTAAGTTCAAAGTGAAGTAAAAAAATAATTCTGATAAAATTCCAGGGCAGATTTGGAGATAAGGAAATTGGAACAATGGACTCACAACATATATATACACACAGACACAGACACACATATATACACACAGATATATACACACATACACATATTTAAATCAGTTTGGAGTAAAATGGCAGTGCATGTTAGTGGTCAGACTAGTATCTATCTGAACTGTTCTCTCATATAGAGGAGGGGTGGGTATTCTGCTTTCAGCCAAACACTTAAGTGCTCATGAAAATAAACAAAAAGTCCTGTTGATCTGGGTTTTCAATTGGCTGTCTCCCTCGCACTCCCATCCAGCCCATTGTTTTCACCCCTTGAGACTTCCTAATGGTTTCAGGGGCACCCCCTATAAATTCTACATTGACCTAGAAGGGTCACTAAGTAAAACTAGGGCCCAAAGCTGCAGCAAATCCAAGGACCCGCACCCTTCAGCCTTTCAACCTCCCGGCTTCCAGTGGTCTTCAGCTGTGAGGACATGTGTTAAGAAGTCATACCTTCTTGCCAACTGAAAGTTGACAGATCTGCTTCTAAATGTCAAGCCCCAATTTGAAGGGGAGGCCAAAAACTAGTTATAAAAAGTGAGAGAAGTGAGTAGAGTAAGAAAGCAGAGCCCAGGAGTAGGGAATCATTACTAGAAATCAGAGTCTTTGTGGGGTTTCTGATTCGCTTTAAATTTCCTGTGGGAGTCTACGTGGTCATCAGCTGCTCCTGCCCACTCTGTCTTCCTCCAGATAGCCAATCTAGAGAGAGCCACCTGTTTACACCATTTGGAGCTGTATTACATTGTCACTGAAACAAATTAACATAATGGCGGCAAGATTCTTATAGGTCAGCAAAGTTCCTGGAAAGGTGAGAATAAGTTTTACTGAAAGAATAGACCGCCAAAGTAGCATGTGGCTATTTAGATGAACCTCATCTTTGCATCTTGGATAAAGTTTCCACTTTTGAAGCTGTGCTTTGTAGAGGAAGAAAGATAGCATCTGCCTGCAGATGGAGCCAAGAAAATGATCTATAGGAGCTGATGTTGAGTTGAAAGTAATGGTAATGATACTAAGCAATGTGGATTTATGGTCCATTCACAATGACACATTTGTTTCTGATTTAAGTTAATTAAGACCATTTTGTTTCTTTTCTGCTACCATATGCAGCCTTCAAAAAAGAAAAAGAAAACAGATATATACATTTTTGAAGGGATTCCAGACTTCAGCATTTTAATGTCAATGCAAAAAGAAAAAAAGCGGAATGCATCCCCTGACACGGTGATTGCATTTGTCAGCTGCTGTACTTACTACAGTTATTTGGACTGTTCGGGTCACAAAGAGAGCTACCACCACACGAATCAAGGCAGGAATTGTAGCGGCATCTTTGGTCACCTTCTTGACATGGAGTCTGACCTAGGAGGGGAAAGGCACAGGCGCTTTCATCATCTGTAAATTCCTTACCCGAGGGTCTGAAGGATCGAGAACGCCTGGTGGAGCTGAGGAATGACACAGCTTTAATTTCCTTCCAACTTCTCCAAAAATATTAAACACATGTTGAATAGGTACTTTCTGGATTAGTTTTCCTGGCAACTAAATACAACACCGTTATTCCAAAATGATTGTGTAAGAATGAAGAAATAAGAGGGAATCTGTCCTCTAAGAAAACAGGTTATTGTTGCTTTTCATGGAAAAAAAGCCAGTTTTATATTTACGCGGGTGCATATACTTGATTACAAAATAAAATGCAAGTGATTTGAGGGAGAGGCCAACATAAAGATCTTGACATTTTGAATCTTAAATTATGTTATTTTAAAGACTCATTTGCTCCCAATTCTAGTCTTCTCTCTAAGGAAAATGCTTTCCCTAATAATAAATAGGGCATGAACACCAATGCAATAAGGATATTTCACCATGGTCCAAGTTTTATGCAGCTGTTATTTATAGTTTCTGTATGTCCTTGGAAAGTATCATTGGCCTAGCTGTGAGGACCTGAGAATTGGGTTTCTTGTTTCCAAATGAATGACAACAGTAACATCAGCCTAATGGCTTTTCCTTAAGTTATGTAGAGAGGAAACTGCTTTTCCCCTTGATTTCCTGGTCATTTGTAGATTGAATGGATAAGGTAATAAATTACTGCCCATTCTCTTTCTAGCTCTCCCCCATTATAGCCAATTACTTTCAGACGTGTCATCTGGATCTAGAAAATCTTGCAAGGCATTTTTAAGTATAAATAATAATGTGTATGTACATATAAATATTCTTATCTATCATTCTAAGACAATGTTTATTATACAGGATTCTCTTCTTTCAAGTACCGTTAACATGCAACAGTATATATCAAAGCCTGGAATAAAAGAGATGGCACTCTTTTTTATCAATGTCATCAGGGTCAAACTGTTTTTACAAGGTAAGCTAGGCTGATTTCCATGAGTTTATTCTTTTAAAGAAATTTTATTTAAGACAACACGCATTCATTATTTCAGCAAGATACTAAATGCCTGGTACATGACAAGCTTATATGACAAGCTAGGCAGTAAGCATTAAAAGATAAAAGAGCGTGATAGTTTATATTCTAATTAGGGATATAGTCATGAACAGAACCGTACAATGCTGTGTGAGCATCGCTCCACCAAAGGTACATGTAAGGAGCAGCAGAAGCAAATCAGGGCAGTGGGGGACTGCTTCTCAAAGGAATTTTTCAGGCAGATGGGGTAAGTTGGGCTAACAGGGAAGGATGGGTTTCCCAAGCAGACAGCAGAATACGCAAAGGCCTGGAGAGGGTAAGCGCACAGGCTGGAGTCACTGGAGCTTAAGGGAGACTAGACAGGAAGGCTGAGAGCAGAGCCTGAGAGTTGGGAAGGCCTGAATCTTCAATAGGGCCTAAAACCCTGGGAGAAGTGGTCCCTGCTTCCCTCTCCAGCCTTGTCTGGCAGAAGCAGCTTGTGATCACTGTTGACAATTATTCTGTAGTGGCACACTCCCCTTCACTCTCAGCTCTCTAATCACAGTGGCCTTCTCCCAGCACCACAAACTTACCTTGCTCCTTCCCTCCTCGCGACCCTTGGCCAAGCAGTTCCTTGTGTCTGAAGTGCTTTCTCCAGCCCCACTCTCCTTTGTTAACTCCACTCATCCTTCAGATCTGAGCTCCAATCTCTCTTCCTCAGGGAAGTTTCCCTGAGGCTTTTTACCAGGGCGTGCATCCCGTATATGGCCTCCTAGCACCCTGAATTTTCCCTCATGGCCTATGTCACCCCATGGTTAGAAAATGACTTGCAGAATGATTTGTATGATGCCTATCTCCTCCAGGAGCCTGCAAGCTCTGTGAAGCATTTTGCTTGCCAACAAATTCCCAGTGGTTTGACCATGTATTAGCACCACAATATACATTTATTAAGTTGAATGCATTAAAGAAAATAATATAAAAGATGCTAAAATTTTACGTTTCGATCCATTTCATCATATGACTTTCTTACATCTCACACATGTCAGGAAATAATCTAAAACTCCTGCCATTGCCTAGTGAAGAATCCAAAATTATTTCAAACAGAGTTGAATTATGTAGAAAGAAAGAACAATATGATCCTAAGGAAGGTGCTTGGCTGATAGGCACACAGTAACTCATGTTACTAGAAATCCTAGAAAAGGATTTCCTTCTGAATTTTAGAATTGGTAAAATGAAGCACTCCTTATCTAATTTTGCATGTAAGAAGTCTGTGATTAAAAGGCTCTCTCTTTAGATCTGCAATGCTTTTTCATTAAGGCTATTCTAATGATCAATATTCATTATGACAAAACTAGTTTAGCTAGAAGTGACCAGTCTCATTAGCTGATGGGTGATAAACACAGCCCAAGATCTGCTTTAACACAACGACCACGTAAAAAGAGCTAACATTTGTTGAGTGCTCACCACATGCCAACTCTACGAAGCAGTCGTCATTATTCTAAGTTTACAGACACAGACACGGAGACATAACAAGGTTAAGTTACTGGCATAAGGTCAACCAGATAGTGGGCAGCAGCACTGGGCTTGACCCCAGGCAACAGGGCTGCAACAACCACATTCTTAACAACGAGGCTGTGTCGGCAAGTGGCGAGATCACTTATAAATAAATGCAGTGATTTTCAAGCCTAGGGATATTCTTCCCAGCCCTGTACCGAGAGAGGCTGCCATGCAAACTGGGGCTTAAAACAATCAGTGTGGAGCTTTCTTTTCTGACAGAAGTAGGCACACTTTAGAAACCACCTTATTTGATTTGCCTTTTCTTTGAGTTTTGCAGATGATATCAGACTCCTTTGAAAGTGTTCGTAAGCCTAGTGCTTCATAAGGTGAGGCATTAAACTGCTGCCCTAAACACGGTTATTTTACGAAGCTGTTACACTTAATTTTGGAAGCCAATTCCTTCTAATTGGAATCTAATCTAATTGAATACCATATACTAAACCTTTCTCTCTATCACGGTGTTGCATTTCCCCAGGAACAGTTAACTGAATCCACCCATGCTGTTTAAGTGTTTAACCTGTACTCTTCACCCTTAGGAATGATTTTCAGTGTAAGTTGGTCGAAAATTATATTTAACACAAGAAAGGGTTTTCTGGCTGCCCAGTGCTGTGGGGACCACTGTGTCAGGCAATCTGAAATTATTTATGTGGGAATCCTATTTAAGCATGAGGCAACTTCCAACACTTTGCTTTGCTCCCGAGGGAAGGTCCATCAGTAAGGAATGTTCCAGGGGCCGTAGCACACACTCACTGTCACCGCAGCTCTCCTCATCACTGCCGTCCTTGCAGTCCTCGTCGCCATCGCACTGGAAAGTGCTGGGGATGCACTGTCCATTTCTGCATTCCACTAGACCCTGGCTGTGACAGGCTAGGGGAAGCCAGAATGACAGTCACTTTATTCATTAGTACTTCTGTCCGTCTGCAGATCACACAAATGATTCCCGTTTATCTGGCATCACCAAGAAATAAAGTGTTCTGAGTATCTGAATGTTCTGCATAAATGAATGAATCATTAATTTTTTAAATTCTAAGTATCTTTGAAATGGAAAATTTTCTTTGTCGAATTTCTAGTGCCTTATTAAATAGCACTTACTGCAGAGTAACTTTTTTTGAGAACCACATGATGGGAAGTAGTAGTAATAATTACTACTAATTAATTACTAGTAATTAATAATTACTACTAAGATAAAAGCCACAATTTATTAAAGGCTTACTATATGGCAGTAACTGTGTGAGGAGTATTATGTATCTAATCTCAAATTCTCAAACGTGTAAAGCAAATATTATCAACGTTGTTTAAAATAAGGGAATTGAAGCTTAAAGAGTTGAGTGCGCATCTCAAAGTCACACTGCTGTGAAAACGTAGGGCCAGGACATGCAGGTGAGCTTCCCTGCCTCCTCACCCCGAGATTTCATTCCATACAACCTGAGCTAATGGGCCAGTGAAATGCCATATGAGAAAGAACTTGCATAGTACCTAACACAATAAACACTTCATTTTGAAACTTGCTTATGATGTCTGATATTTGAAAGGGATCATCTAGTGGCCATTAACCTTCCAGTTCATGAAGCTTGTCTAATTTCTATCCCTACTGTGTTTAGGACATCAGAAACCTGTGCGTCATTGACCTCAGCCTTCCCTGAGTTACTGTCTAATACTAAAAGTCCCTAATCTTGAATCAAGGCTCCATACAAGAATTGTTATACTTGAGCATCATGTTCTTGCTTTCCCAAGATCCATGAAGATACCATCCTCTCTGTTCCACTGGGTCCACTAAGCAAGGACTCAGGTGATATTTCATTTCAAATTCAATTCAGGGCAGAGGAAAGCTGGGCATTGTATTTATTCATTAATTTATATGACTTGTCTTATATCAAAATAAAAACCATGCAACCCACATTTCTATTTTTGCCTCAAATTATAGGCAAATCAAATATTCAATCTCTTATGTATCAACTTTTTCTACTTTTAATAGACAGCAAAAGATAGAATACAAAGTTTAATTAGTTCAAACATGCATAAAATGCATCATATGAACTCTTTCAGGTCAATATTCTTTTCTTTTAACACCTAGCTGCTTCTATTCAAGTATTTGACTATTCCCTACTGGGTATAGTGTAGTTTCCAGGGGAAAAAACAGAGTTAATTGCCATATTTGATTTCAGTAGCTAGGTAATGTAACAGCTACCCGAAGACTGTTCACTCGCCCAGACACAGAACAGGCTGTGACGTTCTCATTATTATCATATACTCTGTGTAAGTCTGTGAACATTCGAGACTCTCTTCTCTCTGGCAGTTCTCTCCATCTTCTCCCACAAATGGTGCCTGAGGATATGTTTGGAGGCTCCTGCAGGGGAGATCAACTACTCATATATTGTGTGCAGAAGAAAAGTCCCCAGCCTCTGGGAAGAACATCCCCTTTGACAAAGTCACAGATGCAGAAAGGAGATGCAAGGAGCAATGAGAGAGAAAACAGACACTCACTTAGCCAGACAAGCCAAATTAAGCTTGGAGTTTGAGTGAGAGAGTTGTGGAAGTTGGATACACTACACTGTTATTGTCATTACTTCACTCGATTACTATCTTTATAGGCTAGGACCAAAGTATAAGAACCTTCTCTTTGAATGTTGCTTAGAGAGTGAAGCTTGAATATATTTATCTAAACAGGCAGAAACAGAAAAGTAGGAGAAATGAAAATCCTCAGGGCACTCACAGCAATTGGCCTCATCAGACTTATCCACACAGTCATGGTCACCGTCACACACCCACTCTATTGCAATGCAGCGCCCATCTCCACAGCGATGCTCCTCAGTGGGATTGCAATCTGGAAAAAACAAAACTCATGAGGATGTAGAGAACCAGCATGACGAACACTTAGAATCGTACGGCTCATGCTTCCAGCTGAAGAGAGTGTATTCCAATTATTCCAATACCTTCAGTAACTTTGCTATGATGGGTCTGGCATAATTAGAATGTCACCTCCCAACCAAGCATGTGGCCCACTGGCCACCATCACTATGAGGTAAGACCTATCTGCTTTTCAGATGAGTAACAACTGTCAGCTTTCTCAGGACCCATTGCTTGTTCTTGCTGTTGTTTTTTGTTTTGTTTAGTCATTTTCTTTCCTTATGAAAAATTTTTGATTTTTACACTGGTTCAACTAAACAGGACTGTGTGATTTGGGTTTGACAATGTAGCTGATTTGATGTATTTATGGCAATTCTATCATGTTTCTAAGAACTGTAACTTACCTCTCTATGGGAAATTGGGAAGGCAAGTATCTCCTCCTGTCATCTTTTCTGAGGCTGGGCTTAGGTTTTTCTATTGAACTTTTTAAATATATAATTCATATTTTAAATAACTGTATATTTTAAAGAAATGCAAAATATTTACATTTTTTTCATGATTCTTTTTAGCCTGGATTTAATCTCTGTCCCAAACTATACTTTCCTGGGGAAAAAAGATAACTAAGTGATGTTTCTTCTCATAGATGGCAGAATCTATAGGATTTTTTGCCATGAGACATTCAATAACCTTAATATAAACAACCTTTTAAAACATGTGTATGGATTCATGAATACCAGATTTAATAATGAGGAACTATTATGAGTTTCTATTAACAGTGCCACTGTCATTGACAGACTCATGGAGGGACCATGGATCTTAAAGAGTATATTGGAGCAACGTAGTGAAGTATATGGAAGATGAAGTACAGAGAAAAGAAGAAAAGACGCAATAGGTGAGATGCCTGGGCAAAACGCAGAAGAGTCACCACGTGCTCAGCCTGCTAAAGATGGGCAGCTGGGCAGAGACGGTCTAAGGGAGCGTCGTAATTATTACCATTAGGCAAGGACAAAGTCACCCCAAGAGCACAAACTGCATGATATCCTACTGTCTTCAGAGTAATTATGTTGCATGGTAAGACCATTCTTTTTCACACACTGACTATATGCTGGTCCTCTCCACTGACATATCCAACTTCCAAGCCACACTGTGCATTCCCCCACCCCTACCTCCCATTTTTCCTCTCTTTTCTCCAGTTATGGTAAAAAGAGGGTTGGATTAGATGATCTCTAAGGCCTCTTCCAAGCATAAATTTATGATGCATACAACTACAACTGCCTCTCATTCTTTGTCCTAAGACTGATCAGTACCAGAAGATAATCCATATCTATCTAGTGACTCATAAGATGCTTTGTACATATACACATTTTCCACTATTTTTATGGATGCAGTGAGGGGCAGCTAGACAGGCACTTCTGGAAACTGCCTAGTTTCCCAGCATGGGGCCATTTCTGACACTCACCACTCTGAGGTGTTCCTCTGATCATACTTTGATCCTTCCCCACCACTCTTTTTGATATTCTCTAATGCTGAATATTATTTCACATCATTTGCCCAGTGTCCCTCCCCATCTCAGCTTGCAAAGTTCTATGTCACTCAATAATATACGACCTAAAAATTCTAAAGTTAATCAAAAAGTTAAATAAGCAAAAGGAGTTTTGCTGGTTTTAATTCATGAGATGGCATCAGAATTGAACACAACTCTTTAAAAGACAGGTTCATTCTTTTTTTTTTTTGACATATAATTGACATACAGCATTGTGTAAATTTATGCCAAGTGAGGTAAGTCAGAAAGAGAAAGACAAATACTGTGTCCTATCATTTATATGTGGAATCTTAAAAAGCTGAATTTGTAAAAACAGAGAGTAGAATGGTGGTTACCAAGGGCTGGGGGTGGGGAATTGGGAAGGTGTTGTTTACAGGTACAAACTTGCAACTAGTAAGTAGGTTCACTCTTTAAAAGATAAGATCAGCTTTTGTACATAAAACAAATGTGCCGTCTTAATCCTAGGTGTTCCCACAGGAGGAGACCTCCCTGTAGAGCTTGGCAACAAAATAAAGGAGGGGTTTTGGTTACATATAATAAGGGGGTGAGCACAGACAATATATCTGTCTGCAAAGTTTTGCTCGACAGCTCAAAATCTAAACATGAGCCACGGGGTGTAACCAGAGAAGAAATAGAACAATTTCAAAGAGAAAAAATGTTAACAAACTTAACCCACCTTTCCACTCCACTTCTTTAGCATTTCCGTAAGACTTTATGCAAGAAATGTTACATTTACATGTAAGACATGACTGAAACTAATAACTGAAAAAACCTCCTCTTTCTAAAAATTAAGAAACCAACCATTTTGTAATTTAACCTGCTAATCACCATTAACAAACAATGAGCTACAAGCTCTTCGTTGTAAATTTCTGCAATTTTAAATGAAAACGTTTAGGGAAAGAATGCTACTTACCACAGTTTTGCTCATCACTCAGGTCCCCACAGTCATCATACCCATCACACACGAGGCTGTAATTAAGGCACTTGCCCGTGTGACAATGAAACAGATCCTTACTGCAATCTGCAAATGAGAGAAGCCACTGATGTGTCACAGAACAGAACAGGATGTTACAGTAGTACTTTATTTAGCAAAACAATATACTGGGAGGAAAACTATAGTGGTAACCTGGTCCACACCTGTTGTTTCACAGGTGAGGAGACGGTGGTGCAGAGACATCCAATGACTTGCTCAAGTTCACACAACAAGTTACTGCAGAACCAGGACTAGGACCTCTGGCTCCCAAGCCAGTGCTCTCATCACTTTCTGAGAGTCTTTATCTGAGTTCCACTCTGTCACCTGAAAACTCCTTTATAGTCAAATATGAGAAAAGACATTCTCAACTCACCATAGTTCCTAAAGAAGTTCGTGATCATACAGAATGAATGATTTTAATAGAGGGTGAGTAATTATTTCCTAGAAATGTTTCCAACTCACCATAGTTCCTAATGAAGTTCATGATCATACAGAATGAATGATTTTAATACAGGGTGAGTAATTATTTCCCAGAAATGTTTCCTTTAAAAGGAAAGCCTAGTTTTGTCAATGGTAGGCATAAACATCATGGAGAGAGAAAGTCATTTCGATTAGAGAGTTGTT
This sequence comes from Equus quagga, assembly GCF_021613505.1. Lineage (NCBI taxonomy): Eukaryota > Metazoa > Chordata > Mammalia > Perissodactyla > Equidae > Equus > Equus quagga. The sequence goes on along the minus strand of NW_025796728.1, from coordinate 3,677,760 downwards.
ACTTTCACACAAATGTTATTGCTTAATTGTCTCATAACATGACCCTCAGATAAGCAATACTGTCCTAGATTGTGGTGGCAAGATAAGAATAAGTGATATGGAACCTCAGGAAGCTTATAGTTTAATGTTGGAATAAACAACATGCAAGGAAATTTCAATAAGAAGATAGGTCTTATACTCGGGTAAATTGGAACTCTTATCCTGGTTCTGCCATCTACTAACTGTGGGAATTTGAGTGTATTGGTTAAAATCTACGAGTCTGTGAACTGATTTATGAAATTAGGGTAAGATTAGTTACTTAACTGGGTTTTGGAGAAGAGATTAATAAAATAAGGTGTGTTAGATGCCAAGATAACTCAGTGGGGAAAGAATACTCTTCAACAAATTGTGTTGGGACAATTGGATTTCAAATGTGCAAAATTGAACTCTGACCATTACTTCAAATCATACACAAAAACTATCTCAAAATGGATCGTAGACTTTAATATAAGAGCTAAAATTATGAAGCTTCTAGAAGAAAACATAGGAAAAAAAACCTGTGACCTTGGGAGGCAAACAGTTCTTGGATATAACAACAAAAGCACAATAAAAGAAAAAAATTAATAAATGGGTTTCATTACAGTTAATATTTGTGCTTCAAAAGACGCTGTTAAGACGGGTTGGCCCAGTGGCACAGGGGTTAAGTTCGGGTGCTCCACTTCAGTGGCCCGGGCTTCGCTGGTTCAGATCCCGGGTGCAGACCTGAGCACCGTTTCTCAAGCCATGCTGTGGCCGGCATCCCACATATAAAGTAGAGGAAGATGGGCATGGATGTTAGCTCAGGGCCAGTTTTCCTCAGCAAAAAGAGGAGGATTGGTGGCAGATGTTAGCTCAGGGCTAATCTTCCTCAAAAAAAGATACTGTTAAGAAAATGAAAAGACAAGCCACAGACTGGAAAAAATATTTGCAAATCATGTATCTGAGAAAGGACTTACATCCAGAGTATATACACATCTAGAATCTCACAGTCAACAACAAAGCAAACAAACCAATTACAAATAGGCAAAAGACTTGCCTAGAAAGTCTTTAAGAAAGACATACAAATGGCTACCAAGCACATGAAAAGGTGCTCAATACAATTAGTCATTAAGGAAATGCAAATTAAAATCACAATAAGATGCTGTTATATATCCCTAAAATGACTGTAATAAAAAAGACAGAGAATACCAAGTATTGGCAAGGATTTCAAGAAACTGAAACTCTCATACATAGTTGGTGGGGATGTAAAATAACGCCACTTTGGAAAGCAGTTTGGCGGCTTCTTATAAAGTTATTTATAACCTTATCCTACGATTCATGAATTCCACTCTTAGAAATCTACCCAAGAGAAATGAAACATATATCCACACAAAGGCTTGTATGTGAGGGTTAATAGCAGCTTTATTCATAACAGCCAAAGACTAGAAACAATCCAAACGCTCAAGTACTGGTGAATGGATAAACAAAATGTCCCATAGCCGTACAATGGAATACTATTCAGCAATTAAAAGCATCCGACTATGCAGGGATGGTTCAAGATCCGCAATCTATCAATGTGATACACCACATTAACAAAATGAAGAATAAAAATCACATGATCATCTCAATAGATGCAGAGAAAGCATTTGACAAGATACAGCATCCATTTATGATAAAAACTCTAAATAAAATGGGTATAGAAGGAAAATACCTCAACATAATAAAGACCATATATGACAAACCCACAGCAAATATCATTCTCAATGGAGAAAAACTGAAAGCTAGCCCTCTAAGAACAGGAACCAGACAAGGATGCCCACTGTCACCACTCTTATTTAACATAGTATTGGAAGTCCTAGCCAGAGCAATCAGGCAAGAAAAAGAAATAAAAGGGATCCACATTGGAAAAGAAGTGAAACTGTCACTCTTTGCAGATGACATGATTTTATATCTAGAAAACCCTAAAGAGTCCACTAAAAAACTTTTAGAAATAATAAAGGAATACAGTCAAGTTGCAGGATACAAAATCAATGTACAAAAATCGCTTGCGTTTCTATACACTAACAACGAAGTAGCAGAAAGAGAAATTAAGAATACAATCCCATTTACAATTGCAGCAAAAAGAATAAAATACCTAGGAATAAACTTAACGAAAGAGGTGAAAGATCTGTACACTGAAAACTATAAAACATTGTTGAAAGAAATCGAAGAAGACACAAAGAAATGGAAAGATATTCTGTGCTCTTGGATTGGAAGAATTAACATTGTTAAAATGTCCATACTTCCTAAAGCAATCTATAGATTCAACGCAATCCCCATCAAAGTTCCAATGACACTTTTTACAGAAACAGAACAAAGAATCCTAAAATTTATATGGAACAACAAAAGACCCTGAATAGCCAAAGGATTCCTGAGAAAAAAGAACAAAGCTGGAGGTATCACACTCCCTGATTTCAAAATATACTACAAAGCCATAATAACCAAAACAGCATGGTACTGGCACAAAAACAGACACACAGATCAATGGAACAAAATTGAGAGCCCAGAAGTAAACCCACACGTTTATGGACAGCTAATACTCGACAAGGGAGCCAAGAGCATACGATGGAGAAAGGAGAGTCTCTTCAATAAATGGTGTTGGGAAAACTGGACAGCCACATGCAAAAGAATGAAAGTAGACCATTCCCTTCCACCATGCACAAAAATCAACTCAAAATGGATTAAAGACTTAAACGTAAGACCCGAAACCATGAGACTTCTAGAAGAAAACATAGGCAGTACGCTCTATGACATTGGTCTGAGCAGCATATTTTCAAGTCCCATGTCTGACCGGGCAAGGGAAACAAAAGAAAAAATGAACAAATGGGACTACATCAAACTAAAAAGCTTCTGCACAGCAAAGGAAACCATCAACAAAACGAAAAGACAACTTAACTATTGGGAGAAAATATTTGCAAACCACATATCAGATAAGGGATTAATATCCAACATATGCAAAGAACTCATACAGCTCAACAACAAAAAAACCAACAATCCAATTAGAAAATGGGCAAAAGATCTGAACAGAGATTTCTCCAAAGAAGATATACAGATGGCCAACAGGCATAAGAAAAGATGCTCAACATCATTAGCTATCAGGGAAATGCAAATCAAAACTACAATGAGGTATCACCTCACTCCAGTCAGAATGTCTATAATTAACAAGACAGGAAATAACAAATGTTGGAGAGGGTGTGGAGAGAAGGGAACCTTTGTTCACTGCTGTTGGCAGTGCAAACTGGTGTAGCCACTATGGAAAGCAGTATGGAGTATCCTCAGAAAATTAAGGATAGATCTACCATATGATCCAGCTATTCCACTGCTGGGTATTTATCCAAAGAACTTGAAAACACAAAGGCACAAAGATACTGGCATCCCTATGTTCATTGCGGCATTATACACAGTAGCCAAGACATGGAAGCGACACATGGGAATTCGTGCCCATCAAGGGACGAATGGATAAAGAAGATGTGGTATTTATACACGATGGACTACTACTCAGCCATAAGAAATGACGAAATCCGGCCATTTGTGACAACATGGATGGAGCTTGAGGGTATTATGCTGAGTGAAATAAGTCAGAGGGAGAAAGTCAAATACCATATGATCTCACTCATAAGTAGAAGATAAAAACGACAGAAAAAAAAAAAAACCACATCGCATTGGAGATTGGACTGGTGGTTACCACTGGGGAAGGGAAGAGGGGGGAGGGCAAAAGAGGTGATTAGGCTCACATGTGAGGGGATGCACTATAATTGGTGTTCGGATGGTGAACATGATGTAATGTATACAGAATTCAAAATATGATGTACATCCGAAAAAAATAAAAATTTAAAAAAAATAAATAAAAGCATCCAACTATCGACACGTGTGACAGCATAGGTGAACCTTAAAAACATTATGCTAAGTGAAAAAAAACAGATAAAAAGACAACCTATTGTGTGACCCACTTATGAAATTTCTGGAAAAAGCAAACTTACAGAGACAGAAATCTGAGCAGTGGTTATCTGTGGCCGAAGAGGTAGGAGTGGGGACTGACTGCAAATAGATGGGAGGGAAATTTGGGGGGAAATGAACAAGTTCTAGAGGTGGATTATGGTGACAGTTGCACAACCCTATAAATTTACTAAAAACCAATGGGTTAATTTTATGGTATGTAAATTATACCTCAATAAAGCTGCAAAGATGTTCAAAATTAATATATGTAAGGAACCCTGCATTTAATAGAAACTAGATTTCTTAAAAGTGTTATCTTTTCCCTTATTTAAGGTGAATTAAGTTTAAAAACAGATTCTTAAGGCTGGAGAGCGACGATGGAAGATGGGCAGAATTTCAGTAGAGTGGATAGGATGAAAACTTTAGCATGTTTCAAGTACAGGGAATAGCAAGAACAAAGAAAAGAGGTGCAAAATGGGGGCACGTTCAAGAATCAGTCTAGTTAGCTGACGAAGACCAGGAATGTAATGGTCAACGGTCCAGTTTCCTGAATTTCAGCTGTTTGTTTCTCCTCAAGCAGAAGTCTGCATCTCATACCACGGGTGATGGGTACCTCTTTAACATAAACATCCCAGACTCCATGAGAATTCATTATCAAAAGTCTTGGACATTGATTAAACTGTTAGCCACAGCAAAATATTATCCTTGTTATTTACATGAATCATAAATTTCTATTTCAAAAAGCGTTCTTCTAAAAAGAAGTTACTTAAGTACTTTTAGAATCACATCATTTTAGAAATGGAATGGGCCTGAGATCATCTGCTCAGTGCCTTCATTAAGAGGGTATGTATGTATAAACACAGACACACACATGTGTGTACACATCTGCTCACACTTATACACATACAGAACTTTGAAAGTACTTTTTATTTTTTTATTTCCCCTAGGCTGACTAATTTCCAAACAAGGAGAACTATCATAGGGGAAAAAATTTAAGAACTAAAAAGAGGTCTCAGTTTTCACCTTGACAGTACTATTTCCTCCCATGCAGCAGAGGGAGCTAACTCCCCACCCTGCGCCCCACCACTGACAGGGAGTACCACATACTTGCTTGCTGAGTCAAGCAAAGGTATGACTTTGATTCTCCTGCCCACTGAGCAGAGTTGGGGAATTTGTACATCAAGATGCACACATTTCTTTGGGAAGTTTTAAAAGGTCTTTTTGATTTTTGTTTTGTTTTCATCTAAATTACTCCTGTGGGAAGTGTTGAGCCAGTATGCTAGAATCAGTAATAACCAGGGTCCTTAACTTGACCCATCAGTGCAAAAGTACTTACATTCCCCAAAGAAGTGGGCAGGACAGAGGTGACATATTTTAAACCATATGAGTTAATTTTTTTTTTAAGCAATACACTTCACTTGTGTGTGTGTGTGAGGAAGATTGGCCCTGAGCTAACATTTGTTGCCAATCTTCCTCTTTTTGCTTGAGGAAGACTGTCACTGAGCTAACATCTGTGTCAGTCTTCCTGTATTTTATGTGGGACACCACCATAGTATGCCCTGATGAGCAGCGCTAGATCCACACCCAGGATCCGAATCTGCACACCCCAGGCTGCCAAAGCAGAGCATGCAAACTTAATCACTATGTACCAGGCCAGTCCCTACACTTCACTTTTTTTGATGGTAGGACTGGGGAGTCAAACACGCTTTTCAGAGTCTGATTAACCTGAGAACACACCAAAAATTTCCAAAGACCCTCTATGTGAGGCCCATTCTGGGATCTCTGATAATTCATCGTAAAACACCTCATTGGAGATATTTTTCAAATTAATGCTGTGATTTATTAAATTACTTCACAAATGGAGATGACTCAAGCATTTTAGAACACTCATTATTCACACAGGTGCTGATTCAACTTTCCACTGTTATGACTGACTTCTTTAGAAGCCATTTTCAGAGGTTAGATACAAAATTAGCTGCCTTTGGAAAACAACTTGTTACTTCCCTAAGGTCTGTGTGATTGGTAAACACCCAAAACCTTAACCAGAGGCACTGCACAGCCAGAGATATATAGCAAATAGCAAAGATCACAGTGCCTCCTTTTATTGGAATAAATGTTTATTTGAACTGAAAAGAGATGTTGCACAATTTGGGGCCAACAAATCAAAATCCTCAAAAGCTGCTTGCTGCGATTATCTTGCTTAATACAAGCATAATTTTGCATAACCTAAGGTAGATGTTTTTCTAAATACAGATCTTTTTTTCTTAATGAGCGCTGGATACAAAATGTTACTTTTGAAGTTCTTGCATGTTAATATTTATTTCATTTGGCATCTTACACTATTAAGTTTTGTCCCTCAAAGTTATCATTAAATTAAAGGAGAAAACTAAGGAACAGAAACCTTTTCATCAAGAGCTTCATTCAATTTGCTCAGTCTCTGTGAGTCTCTAAACATAATTGTGTTGCCTCAACTCAAGATTCAAGTGTGGATGCTCAATTTCCACCCATAAACACCCTCATTTTGAGATGACTAGAGAGGTTAAATGGTTTTCCCACAGTTTCCCAGCTCATTAATAGCAGAGCTGTGAGTGAAGCCAGCTTTCTTGACCCCCTGGGTTCTTTTGACTATTGACTTATTAGCTCTAAAGAAGGATTTCTCAACTGCGGTACTATTGACAGTTTAGACTGGGTGATCCTTTATTGTCGGGGGCCATCCTTTGCATTGTAGGATGTTGAGCAGCATCCCTGGTTTCAACTCACTAAATGTCAGTAGCACCCCCTCCGACCTCCCCAGTTGTGACAATCAAATACGTCTCCATACAGTGCAAAACGTCCCCTGGGGGGCGAAATTGCCCCTAGTTGGGAGCCCCCGTTCTACAGTATCCAAACACCACCGCAGTCCAAGGCCCAGCTTTAATCTCATCTTTCCCATGGGCTCTCTCCACACCAATGTGGCAGCTAATAGCCCTGCTCTCTTCTCTCCTCACAGCACCTCCCCTCCCTACATCTTTGTTTACACCAATCTTCTTTGGCTTTGTGACATTTCTTCTCTTATATTGTTCCAAAACACCATACTTAATGATCTCTATGTTTATATGTTGGGTCCCTGATTAGACTAAAAGCCTCATGAAGAAGGAAACTGTCTTAACATTTTTTATATTTACTAGGTACCTAGAACATGCTTCACACAGAGCAGAAATTCAAGAATATTCAATAGTTTGATTCATTCACTATAATCAGATTGCCCCTAAACAAGAAAATTTTCCAGACATCTGAAGCTTCTTCCGTCAGCGTAGAATGACATATTTTTATTTTTATTATTTTGATGGAAATCTTTCCAGTATTTATTTGCCTCTCTGTCTTAGTAAACAGAGTATGGAAAATACAGTCATTTTTAATGACACAGAAACATCAATTTTTATTTTGTGCTGTTTGGGTTGCTTCCTTTGTAAACTAGCTTCACGTGGTGCTGCTTTTAAATTTTTCTGTCTATTTTAGCGTTTCTCTCTCTTCTACACGGATCACCTGACCTTTCTCAGCTGTCCTCATGACTTCCAGTGGTCAGCTCTGCATCCTGGAGGTGAGAGGTGCTGGGAGGTGGGGGGAGTAGGCATGGTAGGCGGGTAGGGGGTAGGGGGTGTGTGAGGAACAACAGTAACAGCCACCACAATCACATCATAAACCCTAACACTCCGTAAGAGTTATTGTATCGCAGACACCGGTCTACGTGCTCTGCATGCAATGATTCATTCTGCACAACAATGCCAGCAATAGTGACTATTATTGCTTCTATTGCACTGACAAGGAAAGTGAGGCACAGAGAGACTGCATACCTTTCCCAAGTTCACAGACGCAGGAAATGGCAAAGAAGAGAGGGGCACCCAGGCAGCCTGTCTCAAGAACTTATATTATTAACCACTCCCCTGTGTTCCACTCAGTATAATTAGTTAACCACAGTCCTCAAAAATAAGTCAACCAATTTTACCAAAAATTCAGAGCAAATGATTTCCAGAAGTATTTGACGGTGGTTTTAGGTGGCATAAAGTGTATGAACTTTGTGGCAGTTACTGTGCTTGGGGCTTTCTTGACTTATTTGCTAAGCACCTGCTATGTACCAGGCACTGTTCTAGAACTTCTTTTAGAATCAAAAGATTATAGACTGTTAGCACCAAAGGAGACACCAGACACCTTCTGATCCAGTGGTTTCACATCTGGCTACACATTAGAATCACCTGGGTGGCTTTGCTAAGGTGCTGTGTCTGGGCCCAGCGTCCTGAACAACTGAACTTGAATCCCTGCAGCTGGGGCCTCCCGGAGATGCTAACGTGCAGCCAGACTTGATGACAGAGAAACTGAGGATTAGGGGAGCAGCCTGCCGAAAGTCACAGAGCCGGAAGTTTTCAAAAGAAAACTTTTCCTAATTTTTAAAAATCTTTTCACTTCACCATTAAAAGTGTTCCAGGTGGTTGGAAATCTGTTCATTCCGCAAATACTTAGGAAGGGGCTGATAAACACAACAACATTAGTTAAAGTCAGCCGTCCCAGATCCTTGAGTGACGTGGTAATAGTCAATTGCCTCCCAAAGCGTAATGCAGGGTCCAAAACAGTTAAACGTTTTCCTGTCACGAGTGATCAGAATGTAATCATTCACCAAATCTGAACTTTTATGGATAAGGGTAAGTCAAAGGCAGCAGAGTTTAGGGAAAATAGCAGTAGATTTGGAACACTGAAGAGCGGGTTCAAATCTAGCACTTGGAACAACTGGCAAATTTATTCATGGCCCCAAGTCTCAGCTCTACACCTGCATAAAAGGGGCTAATACCTACTTTGCTGATAACCAGATCATGTAGCTACGTGCTTCCAGCACAGTTGATTAGGGAGCTCACAAATAATAAATCCCTTCCCTTCCTCCCTTTGAAGAGGACTAAAAAATAAATGAACAAGTCAATAAACTATACAACAGCCTAATTAGACCCGTGTCTTATAAAAGCAGATAAGAGGGGCTGGCCCTGTGGCCTAGTGGTTAAGTTCCCGTGCTCCGCTTCGGCGGCCCAGGGTTTCGACAATTCAGATCCTGGGCGAGGACATGGCACCATTCGTCAGGCCATGTTGAGGCAGCATCCCACATGCCACAACTAGAAGGACCCACAACTAAAATATACAACCACGTACTGGGGGGACTTGGGGAGAAAAAGCAAAAAGAAAAAAAGAAGCAGTTAAAAGACCATTAGCAAGAGACCATTTTTGCCTCTCATCCACGGAAGCATGATCTTTTCTGGCAGTCCTCCTCCTCGTGTACCTGCCAGAACCTTAGGAGCCCAGCACTTCCTTCCGCTCCTCCCTGGGAAAGCCCAATGAGGCAAAACCTTCTGCTCCCCTTAGGAGTATCTGTGGGCTGCATTCATGCTCTGATTGCATCCACGCCCTAATTCAGGCTTACACTATTACTTCGCTGCTGGGTGGTGACAACAGGAGGGTGGCACCTTCTATAAACATGCATGCTGAAATGCCACAAGCTTTAACTGAATGTTAAAGCTCGGAGGTGGATGTTGTCCTTGGAATGTTAGAAACAACTGCATGCAAAGCTTTCGATACCTAACTGAGCATTTTCGTAGAAGTATTCCGAGGGAAAGTATTTTCTCAACTGACCAAACCAGATTGTTTTTGAGGTGTGTTCACAAGGAGAGCTCATATCTTCCTTAATAAACTCTTTGGCTCCCAGGACATTGCTGAATACCTCACAGAATAGTAACACCTTCTTTGCTCAGTCACTGACTAGGAGAATTTACTCCTTCAAATTCAATTTCAACAAATGCAGCAGAAAGCACTTACTATTTAAAATGCAATTCTCAGTGCAACTGTGGAACAGAAATGATAAAGCCAGAATGATAAATCGGCCCACCACTAGGGATAGAGGCACATGGGGAATATGAAGCATGCCATAACGTGGGCCATAATTGGTAGATAAACAACAGATTCCACCACAATTCCTATAAATTGGATATAATTTTATTGAATCACTTTAAATTCCCTACTGTGGTTGCTTTGCACAATATTTTCTTCTAAGTCCACAGCAATGCTCCCTAATGTAAATATACGTCCTATAAAAATTCTTTTTGAGTAGAATCATGTTCCATAGGTTTTTCTGAAGAGAGAATTCCAAATTATAAAAACAAATGTATTAGTAAAAACATTTCTGAAAATATTCATGGTGTAACTAAAGTTCCACAGGATGCTAGATATGTAAAAAAATAAACTCATGAATGAATAAAGACAGAAAGACAGACGAAAGGAAGGAAGGAAGGGAGGAAGGAAGGAAGAAAGGAAAAAAGAAAGAAAGAAAAAGAAAGAGAAAGGAGAAAGAAAGAAAAAGAAGGAAAGAAAGAAAGAGAGAGAGAAAGAAAGGTGGGGGGTATATATAACCAAATAATTTTGAGGAAAGGCCAAGTTAAGCAAAATTAATGTCTCTTTTTACACTGCAAGATTTCTCAGAAGCTTTAATGCATGAATGTGTGTTGTAACTCTCTAAGAAGTAGATCTGATAGAGAGTATTTCTCAAACTTTTTTTCTCAAGCATTTTTCAAGACTCAGGTACTAGACACCAGTTTGGGAAACATTGACCTGAAATATTATCATAATATACTGCCTTTCAAAAGTTATGACAAATAAGCATCCTGACCTTCAGATGGAAGAAGAGTGGGTCCACCTGGCAAACAGACCAGAGGAAGCTCTCAACTGAGGTCAGCAATCGTGAGCTCTTATAAAGCATTGGCAACTCCTGCATGATGTAAAACAGTTTCTCCCATAGTAACTACTGCTGGTCATATAACCACGCAACAGCAATTAGAACACAATTGGATATAGTTCTGTTTTGGATGCAGATCCTGCAATGTATTCTTGAGGCTAATTTTTCTTTTTTATCTATTGCGTAAGTGCAAAGCAACTTGAAATCTGAATATATATTTGTTATAGACTGAATGTTTGTGCCCTCCCAAAATTCGTATGTTGAAGCTCTAACCCCCAACATTGAACTGGATTTGGAGACAGAGCCTGTGAGGAGGTGAAAGAGGTTAAATGAGGTCACAAGAGTGGAGCCCTAACCCAAGAGGGCTGGGATCCTGCCCTCCTTCCCCCTCCCACTCCCCCTCCCCCCTCCTCCCTCTCCGTCTGTCTGTCTCTCTCCCTCCAAAGAGGTCAAGTGAGCACACAGGGAGGTGGCAGCTGCTTACAAGCCAGGAAGAGAACTCTCACCAGAAAGTGAACCCTGTTGGACCTTGATCTTGAACTTTCCAGCCTTCAGAACCATGAGAAAATAAATTTCTGCCTCTTACATCATGCAGTCTGTGGTATTTTGGATGGCAGCCCAAGCAGGCTAATATAGTATTGGACAAACCATCGACCCATTCAGTCAAAATGGCTAATCAAATCAGTGGCAAATACATTGAGGATGTTTAAGGCTGAATCTATGGGTCCATGAATTTAAAACAGTTCATGCCGTCGACTATCTCCAGATTTAGAGGAAGCATAGGCAAACAGGAGGCTTTGCATCTGCTGTGTTACGACCGTGAAGAATCATGAGGGTGAAAAGTTTTCCGATTAAAAATGTCCTTTTTTTAAAAAGTTGACCTTTCTACTCATAAGCTTTCAAAACAAAAACAAAAATCCTCATCCAAACAAAATAAACGAAAAGCCTTCTCCCAACTTTCAGACACCTTATGCCAAACCTCTCCAATCCCTGATCTGTTCCAAGGCAGCATCTAGCTGTTGAGTTCCTAATGAAATCACGCCTTTGAAAGGTGTGCAAACAATGCTCTCACACGGGGGAAGATGAACACAATTGCTCACTTAGAAAGGCCAACTGAAAGTAATCTGCGCAAATGCCGGCCGGTTGTCAGGATTTGACGGCAGAACAGCTTTGGTTTCCAGGCCCTGAATAGATCCCTGTGCGCCCAGACAACCCCCAAACAGCCCGGCACGTACTGCAATGAGCCTCATCACTCCAGTCGCCGCAGTCGTTGTAGCCGTTACACTGCAGTTTCCTGGGGACGCAGATTCCACTGGCACACAGAAAGCTGTCGCTTTCTCCGCAGAGCACTAAAAAAAGGGCAGAAACAATGTCAGAAGGGTTTTTTTGTCTTAAAATTAGGAGAGCCAGACAGCAAACAGAAAAACACCTTCCCATGCTATTCAACAGACTCATTTCCAAATTCCCTCAGTTTCACTGTCACCAATTTTCCTTTGATCCTCTAGGCCATTAACTGTGAAAGAATAATACAAAGAGTGTTCGCTTGAGAAAAGCAAAGAAAATCCACCCGTGGGCTTGCAGAGTGAGACGCCCCCTGTTCAGAGCACAGGAGAATAGTCTCATCACTTGCACGATGTATGTGAGGAAAATACCAAATGTGAGCATTTTTCTTAATAACTGAAAAGTATTTCAGAGTGAAGTGTTATTAACTGAACAAACGTTAAAAAAAAAAAAAAAACTCTCCTTCTACAACCACTCAATGTTGCACAGAGAAAGTTACAATAAAAAGAATAAATTGATGTGTGCTTGAAACAGGCATGGAGACCCTATGTCCTGTATTTGAAATGTATTTTACTTGTTTAATAAAAATGCCAGCTAAAAATGCCAGTCAATTTTGGCATAAGAAATGTGAAATAACATTGGCTAATAATATTTTCATTCTTGTCTTTTCCTTAACACAGTTACATTTTGGTATTTTTTGCTTTTAGTAGATGGGGCTCTTTTTCTTCTCAAAATTCAACAAATATTCAATTGTTTCACAACTACAATAGACCATAAAAGTAAGATAAAAAGCTAGAAAGATTGCTTTTCAGGGAAACCATTAATGAAAGGACAAATCAGCTCAGGGACCAGCCCCTTGGCATAGTGGTTAAGTTCAGCGCTCTCCACTTTGGTGGCCTGAGTTCTCGGGTTTGGATCTCCAGCGAGGACCTACACCACTCAGCAGCCATGCTGAGGCAGCAACCAGGAGATAAAGTGGAGAAAGATTGGCACAGATTTTAGCTCAGGGCTAATCTTCCTCAAGCAAAAAAAGAGGAAGATTGGCAACAGATGGTAGCTCAGGGCTATTCTTCTTCAGGAAAAAAAAGAGAAGGATAAATCAGTTCAACAAAATGGGTGTTAAAATACACTTAAATATTTGGTAATGTGCATCGACTGCCTTTTAAATGTGTAAAACCTTTGACCCAGCAATCTTATTTCTTCTTTCATAAAAGGAAATTATTATAAATAAGTGTAACTTTTTATTTTTAGGGATATTCATACCATCATGGTTGATAATAAGGAAACTGTGAAATAACAGATATGCACTACTAGGGGACTAGTTAAATACATTTGGGTACCTCCATGCTAAGGAATACCGTTACAGCCATCGAAAAATATACTGTAGAAAATACTTGATGTCCTGGGAAAAAGTTCAAGATAATTTAAGTGGAAAAACACCATTTGGTTCTAAAAAAGCACAATGTAATTTGGCCTGGAAAGAAGCATATCAAAAGTTACAATGATTATCCCTGGGATTAGGATTAAAAGTCATTTTTAGTTACTTCATTGTATTTCGCGATGTTCTTATAATGATCATGTATTATTTTTTTTTTAATCAGGAAAAAACTAACTTTTCTCATGAGTTCCCAATTCAGAACAACAGTAGATAAATACAACCTTTGAAGACATCTCTGTCTCTCTTTGTCTCCCTCTCCCCACAAAAGCTGTTGTGATCAGTTGTGTGGTCAGCTGCCTGTACACTGTCATAGTGCTGTATGTCACTAAAGCACATACTCCTTGACGAGACGAACCCTGTTGACTAACTAAAGGGAACCAGCAAATATGGCACGTTTTAACTCAGAGATTGAAATTCAGAAAAGTGCAGCCCATGCCTGGCCCCAGCAGAGTGGCTGGCACTGAGGAGGTTTGCAATCAATATTTGACGGGAAAGAGTCACATCCGTCTCAATGGAGCAAAATATATGGCCAGAAAGCAAAGAAAAAAATGCAATGAATGAATTATTTTCCAATGCTATCAAGGAAATCAGAGTTTTGATTTGCTGAACATGAAGTACTAGTTGAACTGGTAAGTTTCTTATGCTACCACATCATGTGCAGTCTTCACAGACAAAAGTCTGGTTTTCCATTTTGTTTGTTGCCAACAGCAAAGCCTGGGGTACTAAGATTTCAGTATCAATATAAATGACATCTATGGACTTCAACTGTCAAGATATGAACCATGTTTATGTTTTGTATAGCCTTAGAGGATTTGGCACAGGACTGCAGTCCTATAGCCACAGAGATAGGCTCCTAAAGGCTACACAGGAAACCAGATATAAAATGAAAATCCCAAACACTAAGATTTTAGCAGCCAGTCTGTACAATGTCTTCTCTCCAGGGTTAAGAGGAAATTTCAAGGAATGGGTGTTTATCCTATTGTGAGATTGTTCCTGCACTATACTGGAGAGTGCAGGAATTCCATCTGTCTGCATTTCGGCAGCTGCAATGCCTCCGAAGAATTATTGCATTCCCCACCTTATGGCTCTGGTGATTCCTCAGGAGATGTAGCTGAAAGCTCAACAGTAAATAGCTCCCAATATCTCGTTTTCGTCTTTAAGACCCTATATATTTTACTCCAGTAAAGCCATTCTTGTGTATGGTTATGTCAAATCTGGATCAAATTTAAAACATGGCATTGCTTGCATTGTTTTGATTATCGATATCTCATGTCTTGGCTGATTCAGCAGAAACTGACTTCTTTTGTGTGGTTCCTCAGCGGGAGATGTGGCTGCCCTTGATTTTAGGACACTATAAATTTGTGTCTTTATTCTTTTTTTAAGAAGTTCACAGTTTCATTAATCAACATTATTTTTGTAAAATTAGAATAACTTTTTGTATATTCTCTGCTTGATTTCTCCTTAAACTATATCCAGAATGTCCATTTTTATTTGTGTAAAACTGTTCAACTAGCAAAGTACTTCAAACAAATCTTATCTGGACTTTCCAGGCAGCCCATAAAGTAGACAGGTGGGCATTCCAGCACAACGTCCTTGGGGGAGCTGATAGTTTACAAATAGAGGAACTGGAGAATTGTGTGCTCAAGACAGCAATTGCTCAAAGCCGTGTAGCTGGGAAGAGGTGAAAACCACCCCAGAATCATGAGGACAGGGCTGCAGTGTCCATCTGCCACACCACATCCAACCTCTGTTTCTGATACAGAGGTAGTTGTGTAGTCAGTTCAAGGGCACCAGGTTCAAGTACAAGTTCAAACTTGCCATATTTTTTTTCTCTAAACAAAAGATCAATGTCTGTCCTTCAGGGGAACTGGACTGGATGAGATGACATTCCATGTCAGCTCTGAGTTTTTCGGAGAACCCACTGAGAGAGCTCTTAACAAGTTTCTGAAGAGATTTTTTTCAACCATAAATTTCACTGTCTTATGCCAATCATCTTCCAACAGACTTTAGACCTAATCCTTAAGATGACAAGGGAGATCCCCTGAGGTGAAGTCATGCTATACAATCTTGACACCATATCCACTAAAATCATCTATAATTCTTACAGGTATATTTTGGACTTTAAACTAATGGCAGATTGATCAATGGAAGATTCATTTGTTAAATGAACAAATACTTACTGAGTATCTACTACATGCTAGGCATTATTCTAGCACCTGGGGATACAGCAAAGAAGAAAATAAAAATAATTCCCCATCTTCATGTAGCATATATTCTACTGATCAGCATCTAATAAAGATATTTTACCAACTATAGATGGTTTACCAACAAAGTTGACTTCCATTTACACATGTGACAATTAATTAATATTAAGGCAACGATAAGGGTATACAAGGGTATATTGCCTAAGACACTAGATTACATGACCAAATGGTGGGGACAATTATGAATAACCTGGATTTCAGAACTACATGGATTCTAAAGAGTATATACTCATGAAGATGATCAGCTCTTTTCAGAATTCTTGTCCCTGATAACAGACTGCTGAAATGACATCCACAGCCTGAGATGACCTTTAGATTTTCTGCAACTGTTTCCAGGCTTCTCAGTTCTCTCTGCCTGTGTATTATGGGCAGCATTTATATTGGTAAATGCTCTCACTACTCGTCACTAACTTTTAGAGTCTTTTTCAGAAATTACTCACCAATCTCTGACTGTATAGTTTCCTCATGCACCCTGCCTTTGAGCCCTTGTTTAAAGCCTGAAGCTCAGGTTCAACTCTACCTCTGAGGAGAAAGCTGACCGGGCATATTGGGTCATCACCTGAGCCTGAACTAAGAGCCTGTCAGTCCTTCATTCCACATGCTGCTCGAAATTAAGTTAGTATAAACCATTGTTGCTTTACCTTTCACAACGTTGTTTGACTAGATGAAAAAGAATGAGTGCAATCTTTTAGCAGTCATACAAGAATTCCTCTTGGGGAGAGCATTGCATATCTTGGCATAATAGGTTGATAAAAAAGATTGAGGTGAGGGCCAGCCCTGGTGGCCTAGTGGTTAAGTTCGGTGCACTCCACTTCAGTGACCCAGGTTCAGTTCCCAGGCATGGACCTACGCCACTTGTCTGTCAGTGGCCACGTGGTGGTGGCAGATCACATACAAAAAGAGGAAGATTGGCAACAGATGTTAGCTCAGGGCAACTCTTTCCCAGCAAAAAAAACAAAAAAGACTGAGGTGAAACATAAGAGATGAGAGAGGAGAGAGAAAATCCAAGGGTATGCTCAAGTGTCCAACTTGGTCCTTACCCAGCCTTCTAGGTCATACTAACTGGAAGGTCATTCCTTGTGTTGAACATTAAGATGTTTGGGGTAGGCAAGTATGGGTATCAGAAAGCTCTGTGTATGAAAGGAGTGAGGATGCCCATGGGGAAAGAGAGGAGCCAGTGCAGCTGGGCACTGTCTTGGGAGAAAGGTAAGTAAAAAGAGTTGGTTGAGTCTCCTTGAGGCACACCATAAAGAGAAGACTCTCTGAAGACAGAAATATCTAGTTGGATGTTTCAAGTTGTTTTCTGAGGAATGGGAGGCGTAATCATTTCCTCTATCTGCCACATGGAATTGGCAAAGCTTATGATGCTCTCTAATTTTTTCACTCATTTATTTAGCCAATTTGGCACTCTCCCAGGAGCTTGCAATATATCGTTGAATACAGAGTAGATCCTGCATTGTGGAGATATATTCTAGAGCAAAAAATAATACCAATAAATAAGACAATTGTTACATATTACATCAGAAGGTAATAAGTGCTATGAAAATAAAAAGAGTACAACAGATTAAGAGAGCTAGCAGATGTGGGCTTGGGGTAGGACAGGTGCCAAAATCAATTAGGGAGCTGGGGCAGGCCTCACTGAAAGCTGACATTTGAGCGACAATTTGAAAGAGGTGAGGGAGTTAACCAAATCTCGGGGGAAGATTTCAGCAGAAGGAAGTGCCAGTGCAAAGGCCCTCAGGCCAGAGCATGCCTGGCAGGTGTCAGAAACAGCAAGGAGACCTGTGTGGCTACAGTAGAGAGAGTGAGGGAGAGAACAGCAAGAGATAAGGCAGAGCAGAAGGAAGGGCCCAAGCATGGAGGGCTTTATCAGGACTTTGTAACTTAGATAAAAAAACAAAGAGTCATTGCAAGATTTGAGTAAAGAGTGGCAAGATCATTTTCAAGGATCTCTGCCTGTTGTGTTGAAAATACTCCAGAAGAGCAAAGAAAACTGTAGGGAAACATTTAGGAGGTTATTGAAGTAATCCAGAAAGAGATGTTGCCGGCTCCGAGCAGGTAGCAGTGGAGGTTCTGAGACATTCTGGGATGCCGGATGTATTTTGAAGTAGAGCTAGTAGGGTTTCCTAGTCCATTAGACGGAAGTTGTGAGGGAAGATAAGAGCCAATGGTGACTTCAAGTTTTCAGCCAGACAGAAGACTGGAACTGCTATCCACTGAGATGGGCAAGGCTACTGGAGGAGCAAGATGGTGGGGAAATAATATAAATGTGTGAGTCATCAGAAAATCGATTTAAAGTCAGTGTGCCTGGATGAGATCACCAAGGGAATGGTTAGTGAAGAGTGAGAATTAGTGAGATGGTGAAGAGACGATGAATGAGGTCTGAGCTGTTAAACCCCATATTTGATAGCTATAAGGAAGAGGAGAACCCTGCAAAGAGACTGAGAAGGATTGGCCAGTGTGGTAGGAGGAAAACCAGCAGTGAGCGTGGTATCCTGGAAGCCAAGCGTATCAAAGAGGAAGAAATGATCAACCACGCCAAATGCTGCTGATGGGTAAGACAAAACTGAGAATTACAATCAGATTTGGCAATATGGAGCTCAGTGGGGACCCTGATAAGAGCAGTTTCAGTGGAGTGGTGAGGACAAAAATCTGGCTGGAGTACATTTAAGAGAGACTGAGGGAGAAAAAGTAGCTCAAAGAGAAAGGATAATTCTTTGTTTGCTGAAGAGAACAAATAAATGCAGTAGTACATTACAAGGGAAGTGGGATTAAAAAATAAGCATTTTTTAATGCTTTTGTGTGAGTACAGTACATTCTATGTGGAGAGCATAGTGTGGTACTAAGTTCTGCCTACAAGTTGGTTAGGGTCAAAGTAACAACGGCCACTCTTGAGCTCAGGGATGGAGGATCATTGACATCGGGAATGTATTTACAATCTAAAAATGAAGCCAGCCTTTTATCTGTCTGTCTCACTAACCCCATGACTAAAATGTGGCTCCCTCCGAAGAAATGTCCATCTTCCAGGTGAGAAATCCTTCTTATTGTCTTCTGCATCTTCTTCAACATCTACTAGACATCTGTTCAATATGGCGCACCATGCTACTCACTTCTAATGGCACTGATGCTCAAGACCATTAGAACTGCAGCCTGCACAACACAAAAACAAAAAGCAAAACCCTGTTTCTTTATAACTCACATCATTTATATTAGTAGAAGATAGTCATTTGTTTGCTTATTGTCTCTCTCCCCCTCCTAGAATGTCAGCTCCTTGAGAGAAGGCTCTTTATCAGTTTTCCTCACTGCTGTGTCCTGAGTCTAGAATAGAATTAAATATTTGATGAATGACTAAATGAAGACTGAGAATATAAGGTGCCCAGCAGGAGTACATGATCATTCCTATTTCTTGGTCCTACATGTTTAAAGGCAATAAATATCTTACAATTTTATCCCTTTAATTGCTAGGGGAATAAACTGCTGATGAAATATTAAAATCCTTCTGTGTTACAGTGGGATACCCCCTCAAACCTGCAGGCAAGTCTGGCTTCTGAGCAGCATTTGCTCATGTGTCAGGACAATGAATATAAAAGATCCTTCTATATAAAATCATCTTCCCCACTGGCCTGTGATGATGTGTCTAGCATTCTCCCAACACTTACACCCACACTACCCACTCCTTAGGTTAAAATGGTGGTTTTCAGAAGAACTCTAGGATAGCAAGGAAAGGATTTGGAGGCCACATCATGGTTCACAGAGTGTCTTCAGTGCCCTATTCCACTTCAACCAGATAGCTCTACTGTGTTTGCTTTATACATTTGAGTCCAGGTAAAATTTCCTTTGAAAATGGATTTTTGTTCCCAGAAACAAGTTTAAAAACCCCTTCAACCTAAAAACTTTACGCATTCAGTTAAAGTCTGAGAGAGCTTACATTTCAATTCAATTTTTTAGCTATGAATATTTAGTTCTGAATTTAATTATAGATAGTTTAGCTTTTCATTATATTTAGACTTGAAAGAATGGGACCCAGGAGTAGTAACTTTTGAGGTGGGGCAGAGGGAGGCAGGACAGCTCAAGAAAGGTATAAAACGTGAGAAGAGTGAGAAGGGAGACCTGGAACCACAACTGAGCTCAGAATGGTCCTGCTCGAAGGTGCGGTGGGCATGGATCGAACTCTGTCACACTGAGGCACAAGAAATGCCACATCATTTTGTTTTTCTAAATCAAATCAATTCACACTTCCCACTCAAAAAGGTGATAAGAAATATTCAGGCATGTTTTGCAAGGGCCTCTCCCTCCTTAGGGTGGAACAAGAATCTAAGGGAAGAACCAAGAAAGGGGCTCTAGCTTTCAATTCTTCAGAGAATTGCTGAGGGGCTCATGGTTCTAAGCCCTTAGGGTTTATGCTAGACAGACCACTCCATTATGACTGTGCCACGCCAGGGTGCAGGGCCATGGTCCCCAACATCAGCTTTCCTGGCTGCCCCACTCAGCCATTCCCCTCTGAGATCCTGCCTCTTCTCCCAAGCAAGTGAGCACTAATTCCTGCTATGTGAGGGTCATCCCCAAACCCAGTCCCCATCCAAGCCTCAGGGGATGAATCCTACATCCTCTGTGTCCACCTCTACCCTCCAAACACCTCCCCTATGCCACTCCACTCTCGGCGATCCCACACCATCTCAGCTCACAACTTCTCTCCTCAATGCTGGTCTCCCTTTTCTGAGAATACACAGATGATAACACACATCCTTTTTGTTTTCTTAGTAAATTGCTCTATTACACAGATTTTTCGTTCACTATCCTGGGACCAAAGGACTTTATTAGCATCTTTTAACTGACAGTTGTTCATTCTAACTTAGTACATGGTAAGTGGTCAGTAAATGCCTGTTGAATAAGTGCATTTAAAGGGCCCTTAACTTAGATATTCTAAAGATAGAAGTGCCACAGTGACTCCCTCTTTTATGACCTGTATGGCTACCTTGCTGTGAGGACAACCATCCCCTCACTACAGTCCAACTCTTTAGTGCCAAGTCCCTCTGTGCCTCTTATATAACATGTTTTAATTAGAGACAAACCATCTCTGTCAAACTAAAGTTCAAAGAAGTCCAAAACAACTCCCCTAATTAAACATCCTCAAGGCTAAGTTCCTCCTTGACTCATTTTTTTCCCTCTGAAACGCCTTTGCTGAAATGAATGCTATGCTTGACTCAATGGAAACTTTGCCATCTGGCCTTCAGCTTAACTTCCTGAAAATAAGAGCTAAGTATACTTATTGCCTGTCCGACAGCATAATGGAAGAGCTATCATTCTATGGAAAAATCAGTCATTGTGAAATGATCTAAAAATCATTAACAGGAAACAAAAATAGATCTGTAACTGGTAGCACTCTGATAGGAGAGAGAATGTAAAGAGTTTAGAAAGCAGTTCTATGTCATCATTCGAAATCTCTAGTAAAATCACAGTACAAAGTACAGTTATACAAAACTCTGCTCGGTAGATTTTAAATCTAATTAGACAGAGGGGAAAATAAAGAAAGAATAGAGTAAAAAGCAAGAAGTCAAGCTTTATGATCAGAGACTGTCAGAAATACACTGCCAAGCAGAAATCTAAAGAAACTTTTTTAAAAAGAACCTTTATTCATCCAACATTTCAGAAGGAAAAGAAGAAAGGAAGGAGGAAAGGAAAGAAGGGAAGGAGGGAGGAAGGAAGGAAGGGAGGAAGAAGGGAGAGTAGGAAAGGAAGGAAGGAAGGGAAAGAAGAACAACTTCCAAACAGGAATTGTCTAACTAAAAGGATATACTAGTTTACTACCTTAAGTTTTAGTGTCTGAAAGTCGCAAATAGGACTCTGAAGCAATTTTGTCAAAAATCATTGGAAAATAAGATGTATTCCAAGACTCTGTTATTTATCATTTCCTGCAAATAAGTACAATAATATAATTTCAAGTTTTTAAAGAACACAGACAATCTACAAACTGTATGTTTATAGTCTCTCCTCTCAACAAGGCAAGCAGAGATTTCTAAATTCAGAGATACTCAAATACATAGGGTTTTTTGGGGAGGTGCTACTTTCTGAATTTGCCTTAGGAAATAAACACCTTATTTTCTAAATAAGTTGTTATCATTTAAAGGCACTTTAAAATATTTTTGAGATTTTCTCCAAACATAAAACTGTCTCAAATGATGTTTCGCAATTATTCACTGGGAATCACAAAATGATAATGATGGAACAAGAAATACACTACCTTTGACAAATTTCAAACAAATGTAGTATGTCTTCTATAAAAGAGTTAGAGCTTGCAAATAAATCTAACAGAAATAAAGGAAATCGATATGATTTGCAAAGAAAATGGTCTCTTGCATGCATATAGTAGTACCTGAAAAGTGATCCATATAAACATTTTTCCAGACCTTTATTAAATGTGTAACTCAGTCACATCTATGAAAGACTTATGAGAAAGAGGAACAGAGAAAAGTAACCAGTTTGAAGAGCTATCCCCTGTGATTTTTCTTGCTTGTTGGGCTATACGGATTGCACTGATTTCATTTTATGGGTTTATAGTTTGTGGACTTCATTTTCAACTCTGAACCAAATTTAATTTTAATCCCACTTTCTTTTATTTTAGTCCATTTTTTGTATTTACAATCTAAAAGCTACAATAAATGGTCTACGACTTTGTAATACTGGGTGGCCTGAGACCCAGAAGTAGAATATACATATATATTTAGAATTTACTGTGAAAAGAACTTCAAAAAATACCTTCAAGAATAGATTACCATTCTACCCTAATGTCTAAAATTTCACTTCCAGTCCCATGAAGACTATCCTATATCATTTTTCCACCTACCGTCTATTGTTAATTACTGTAACTCAAGGTATTCCAAAGCATTATCATTCTTTGTGGGGTTTTTTGAGGAATATTAGCCCTGAGCTAACTGCTGCCAATCCTCCTCTTTTTGCTGAGGAAGACTGGCCCTGAGCTAACATCCGTGCCCATCTTCCTCTGCTTTATATGTGGGATGCCTGCCACAGCATGGCTTTCCAAGTAGTGCCATGTCCGCACCCGGGATGGATCCGGTGAACCCCGGGCCGCCAAAGCGAAATGTGCGCACTTAACTGCTGCGCCACCGGGGCGGCCCCCAGCATTATCATTCTTAAAAATTCACTGTCAGGATACTGTAGGATCTCACCTAACTTCCAGATCCCCCAGCCAGTAGCTGGATGCCAAGATTCTGAAGACCTAGGTTAGAACTCTGCCCAAGACCCTCTCTAATCTCCATGCTCTTAGCTGTTGGCAACAAATCCCACTCATTTGCCCCCGCACGGTAGCCCATGGGAACAACAGGCATTCCAATGGCTGGGTCAAGGCAGTGTTGGGAAAACCTAGCTATCTGACCCTTCAAGCTTAACCCACCCCCAAACAATCACATGACATTAATTACAAATGCTATTATGATTAAAAGAAAAGAAGTCAATGGTGAAGAAATTAGTTCATAAACATTCACCCTCATATCTATACTGATATTGACTGGATCTACAGACAAGAAAAGTAATTATTCACAAAAATGACCCTGAGATACAAAAATAAAAGTTATTTTGTAAAAAAAAAACAAACAAACTACAGATTTGGATTTAAATTAAGCTATCTATGCTACTTTGGGCAAGTTATTGAACCTTTTGGAGCTTCTTATCTGAATTCCGCCTGCTTTGGGATTGTCTTTGAGCATATTAATCAGTAACGAAATAAAGCGCCTGGCACCGAATAGGGTAAAGCCCAGTATGTTCTGTTTACTATGGCTGGGAAGTGTGTAATTCACTTCTGAAAGATGGCCATCACAAAGAGTTGAAAAACGCATTGTGCTTAAAGGTTAACCAAAAATAGTTAGAGGGTCTCATTCTCCGACCTTGTGGACACAGCACTGCTTGCTCTGGTATGGAAGGAGAGGGCAACTGGACTCTTTGTAACAACTAAGATAACTGGAAAAGAACATGGTTCTGAAGAGATCAACACACACACAAGCCAATATAACATCCAGAGACAGAATTCCTAAGTTTTCTTTGGCTCGTGGACAGAAAAGGAAGTCAATTGCTCCAGGAATGTTGACTTTTACTGTTAAATCGTTTGTGGCCTGTTATATGATTTACAAACTGGTAGAACACAGAGGTCCCTGAATTCCCTCTCCCATGCTTCCTCCACTTTTCTACCACCGCGTGCCTTTCACAGCACAGCTACGTAAAATCTCTCCGAGTATCCATAGTTACCAGGATTGTGTATAACAAAGCCACACAGACTAAACCTAACATGGAAAAAATCAACCTTGCCCCAAACTAAATATAAGCACCATTTAATTAACTTGCATTCCAGAGTCATAGCTGCCAACTTGCTGAGACCAGAAGATTGGGTACACAGCACCCAAGGGCTCAGAGGGAGGGGGAAAAACCTGCTAAAACTTTTTCCAGAATCTTCACAGGATTCATCTATTCCTTTGTACTGGTAAACAGGATTAATATCCCCTGTGAACAAGATATAGTGATCCAGTCAGGGGGATAGAATGAGCCAAGGCAGGAAGAGGTGAAGTTTCAGGAGAGGCTGAAGTTTTGGGAGGGACAAAAAGAGACCAGAAATGTATAGCAACTAATCTGGCATTGAGATCAGCCCTGAGTCAAATAGGGAGCAGTGCACGTTATCCCTGAGAGGAGAAAAGACATTACCACGGATAACGGAAAGTCAAAAACAATATGCCTATCACTATAAACTGTCATTACTGCAATTTGAGCAGTGATGCAGTCTCATCTAAAAATACTCTACTGATCAACCTGCAGTGCTTAAATTAATCCTGGGAATTTTTATGATGTGAGAGTCAGTGGTGAATGGGTTGGGAGCGATATTGCTGGGAAAA
Organism: Equus quagga; assembly: GCF_021613505.1. NCBI lineage: Eukaryota > Metazoa > Chordata > Mammalia > Perissodactyla > Equidae > Equus > Equus quagga. Next base: position 3,653,163 of record NW_025796728.1, on the reverse strand, counting down.
GGTCCATTTTTCTCCCTCTTCCAAAAATGCAGGGAATGTGCAGTTTCTAAGCAGAATCACAAGATGGCAGCCATACTCAGCACACGGACCCTGTGAGGCACTACAGGGAGGAACTCAGCCGGAGACCCTCACCACCTAAGAGGTTTCGGAGACTTGGGGAGAATTCCAGCTGGGAAACTTCTGTTTTCCAAAGGGCATCCTTTGCTTGTGTCTACAACTGGTAATTTTTCAATAATGAAATCCCACTTCTGTCAATTATTACTACAAAGAACGGAAAATCTCGCCCATCACAATTGATGCCTACTCATATCTTTTGCACATTTATCCATTGGTTTTCTTCCTTATTGATTTATCAGAACTCTTTTTGATGCAGCCATTTTCTCCCAAGCCATCAATTATTTGTCTTTTAAATTCAGAGTCTCTTTACCTATACAAAAGTTCCACATGCATATGACATCAAATATGTCAGTCTTTATGATTTATGTCTTTACAAACCATATCTATACATGTCATAGAACAGACACTCTGTGAGGGCAGTGATTTTTGTCTCTTGTTTTCTGCTATAGTCACAGGTCTTAGAAGAGTGGCGGGCACATAGAGTGGGCTAAACAAACTTTGCATTCAGTCCATAGCCTTCCCAGAGCAGATGGAAAATACTAAGGCCAAAATTAAGAGACACATTCTGGCCAAAATACAGGAGAAATAGGCCACAGAGATAGAGAAACCAGGTCAGATTTCCTAATAGTCAAAACTGATTTTGACATGGCCATAGAGGAAGGATACAGGCTGACTGATTGATTTTTGTTAAAATAAGAAAGCTTCCCATATCACTGAAATGGTCAAAATATAAAATACATAGCCTGATCTGTATTTTATGGAATGGAATTAAAGACGTCTCCAGTTGCTTTCTAGATTCAAGGTTCAGCAAAATGCCAAAGAGGAGAAATTTGGTGACTACTTTCCAGCAAGTACCTTTCTTAACACCAACCACCAGACGGAAACCACATCATAAACTGAAGCACCGAGACGATAATACACTTGTGGGAAGTGTCCATGTGGGTGACAGTACTTGAAAACAATTGTATTATATGTGTTTTCAGTATTTATGTTAAAATAAAATCACATTTCTTTTAGAAATCATTTTTCATTTTAAATATAGCACATTATGGAACACTAATACGGACTTTGTGTGTTTATTTCAGAATTGACTATTTCCATTCTCATAATAACCAATAATTTTAGAAATCCAATTATTACCCAGTCAGTTTTACTTCAAGTGGTTTTTTATGCATTTTTAGAATTTTAATTTGTACATATGTGATTTTTGTGGATTTGAGATGGATTTTTCAGCAGGTGATCTCATTTACAAGAAAATATCATTACAAATGCCTGTTAGAATGTCTCACTATGGCACTTCGATTGAAATGAATCTCTTCACAGCTGTAGAAAAGTTCTTCTGAAATTTTAGTATCATAAGCTCCAAACTTCTCTGCTCTAAGAACTCTGAAAAGAACTGCCAATTTTTCTCAGTAACTATCCCAAGAAAAGTCTGTGACAGCCATTCCAGGGCCATTTACAAATAGACAGAAAAGGGGGCCAAATACTTCATAAAATTTGGCTTGATTCAAATGGCTCCAGGGAGGTCTCCCTGCCTGAAATATTTCTCAGCTGAAATTCCTCAGTTTGGATTTTACTCATTTAACTTAAGCCAAAAGTCCTCAATTAAAAGCCAGTTTCTGGGGACTCATTTATTCAACCAACCAAGAATTCTGGAGATTGTCTGCAGAAGGCACGATGCTAGCCATGGCAGAAATCATAAAGCCTTACAGAGACCATAAGAGACAAAGCTATTATCAGCGATTAATACTTCGGGAGAGAGTATTTATATCTTTATCTGTTTTATTTATTTATTTATTTATTTCGATTTGAGAGAACAATTTCTTGTTATAATGAACCAGAAATACAAGATTCCACGGAAACTCGAACAGTTGACAGAATATGGGTGAACTTAAAACTTCAAGGGAAATAAGAAAAGGGTCAAACAAAGCCAATAAATAGAGAAGCCCCAGACTGGTTTGGGATAAACACAAGAATAGCATTTCAGCATGGGTATTTTCTGACCCCTCTCAGCAGGTTACCTGCCAACTTTCTCCCATTCTTTTCTCCTTCTGAAGCATCCACCAAACCAAATGGCTTATTCCTCTCTATGGCAAGTCTAAGTCAAGCCAATAGTACCTCTTTAGATATGATGCAAAGCCAAGAGGAAAGTTTATAAATCTCATTCCAAGACAGAAAGTGTACATACACTACCCAGCACACTGGTTATGTGTCAATGTGCATGGTAGCAACTTTAATCAAATCAGAACTGCTACCATGTGTAACCTATTATGTGGCCCTGTAGCTATGTCAATGTTCCTAATTTACTACACTAAAATATCAACAAGGCATAACCCATTTCTGAGCTCCATGTTTTCTAAACACTTCTAAGAGGCTATTAAAGATGATGTAGAACAGACCTAACTCTCAGAAACCTATGCATTAGGGAGGAACACTGATGGGCTCCTTTCGGGGACTTGTTTCATGGGGGCACAGAAACCAACAGAGGAAATGTTACAACATCAGTATAACAGGTGACAGGAGAAAGAGGTGGGAAGAGCGTGTCCTAGCCACAAGGCCAACACATTCACGTTCAAGGAGAAATTTCAGTGAAGGAAAAAAAAAAAAAAAAACCCCAAACAACATAACAAAACAAAACCCAAGTCAAAGAAAAAAGGGTTTCATACAACACAGTATCAAAAAAGTAAAAGGAACACACTAAATGCACAAACTGGTGGCAAGTAAATCCACAGCCTATTGTGATAGGTCCTTCCAGCATCAATCAGGTTTCTTCTCATCTGTTATCTCAAGGTTATGTACAGATGTGGTGACTTTAACAAGAGTCTCTCACAGGAGGGCGGGTAGGCTTCAATCATTGGTTTCAGGATCTGTCTGTGCCACGTAGGCATCCAACTCAGCATCCAGGTGTCCTTTCGTTTTCGACATGTATGCATCCAACTGGTTGTCCAGCTGCTCCTTGGTCAGTATAGGGCGAGCAAGGGCACCTCTCCCTCGTCCACGGCCTCTGCCTCTGCCTCCAAAGCCCCCTCTTCCCCGACCTATCATACCCCGACCTCTACCACCGATTCCGCCACGACCCATAGCTCCGCGCCCTAGGTCCCCTCTCCCAGCTCCCAGGACCTCCACGACCTCGAACACCACCTCTTCTTAAGCCCATTCGGGGAGCTACGGCTCGTCCACCTCGGAGCAGGTTTTGACCTCGGAGCGACATCCCGCCTCTAAGTAGGGTTCTTGTGGCACGTCCCCCACGTAGTCCGCCTCTGGGCAAGCCTCTCTGGATTATGGGCAGGCCTCGTCCTCCGATTGCTCCCCTGGCCAGGGCCCCTGTGGGTCGGCCTAACCGTGCCTGGATGTTACTCTTACCCAGGCGCTGCTTTAAGCTCTGCTTAAGTTTTAATGCTGCCTGGACAGAGGGTCTATTCTCCATCTGCTGGGCCAGTCTTCTGTTTCTGGCACTGGCTAGCTGCTGTTGTTGCTGCATCGAAGCTCGAATATTCACTGGCATCGGCTGTTTGTTCTTCAGCATATTAGGAAAGCGCTCATTTAGAGACATCTTGGTGGTGCTTTTTAGCACAACTTTCGGCGCTGACTGTGCAGCCATCTTCAAATCCCGAGAATCGAAGGAAACAGACGCCAGTGCTCCTCCCGGGGCTGCCACCACGGCTGCAGCAGGCGGGCCGGCGGCCGGCCGGACCTGAGTGGCCGGTGGACGGGCTTGGCTTAAGTTGGTGGGCGGTTGGTCAGAGGTGTAAGCGGTAAATTGCTAGGTTAGTTCGTTGCCGTTGGCTGGCTGGCTGGTCGGCCGGTCCGCCTGCTCGCCCGGCCTGCCCTTGCCTGCCTTTCGTCTGTCCCACCACAGCTGCTGCCGCCAACTCCCGCTCGCTGTCCAAAACACTGTTTTATTTATTTTTAAAAGGTATCAAAAATTAGTATGAAAAAATGGGAAAGGGCTCCCACCCCAAGGACATACCTGGGTAAAGGCCCTAGGAGACCAAGGGTCAACCCAGGGTCAGCAGGGGCCAAAGAAGTGGCAGCCATGAACTTCAGAGGAATAAGAGAGGAGGGGAAGTCCTTTGCCTCACTAAAAATTTCATCCAGGATCAGACATCCAAGACTTTGTTTAAGCTAATACTTTCTATTTAGCAGGCAATGTCTTAAAGGCTTCGCTTTCACTTTTCCTTGGAACACAGCTATGAGATGATAACCTCATTTATCGGAGGATGAAACCAAGTCTTGGAAAGGTTAGTAACTTTCCCCTATTAACACAGCTAACAAGTGGCAGAGCTACTTAACCCAAACCCAAGCAGTTTGACTCCAGAGCCCACACTTTTAATATAAACACTGAAGCGTGCTGTATTAGGTTCCTATTGCTGCTGGAAAAAAATTATCCTTCAACTGGATAGCTGAAAACAGCAGGAATTTATTCTCCACAGGTCTGCAGGTCAGAAGCCTGACATGGGTCTCGCTGGGGTAAAATCAAGAGGCCGGCAAGGCTGTTCCTTTCAGGAGGCTCTAGGGCAGAAGCTGTTTCCTTGTCTTTCCCAGCTTCTAGTGGCTGACCTCATTCCTTGGCTCGTGCCTCCCTTCCTACATGTTTCAAGCCAGCAACGCAGCATCTCTCTGATCCTGTGTCTGTCATCACATCTCTGACTCTCCTCTTCTGCCTCCCTCTTCCCCTGTTAAGGACTCTGGTGATTACATTGGGGCCACCCAGATAATCCAGGAGAATCTCCCTATTTTAAGGTCAGATGAGTAGCACCCTTATTTCCATCCTCAACTTTAATTCCCCATTGCCATGTAACCTACTATATTCACAAATACCAGGGATTAAGATATCGACATCTTTGGGGGACCATTATCCTGCCTACCACAGATGCTTTGATGTTGTTGACTCATTTTTTTGTGTGACTCTTACATACAAACAACCACCTGCAAATGATTAGCTCAAACAAGTGTGCCTTCTCTCCCACCCGCTGACTGCCCTCCTCTTCCCTCTTCCCTCTTCCCACCTCTGTTGGAGATGCTGTGGTTTGGAAACTCTCCAGTCACAAGCCTTGGTTCTAGCCTGATTCACTCAGTTCTACTGCAGGAAGAGCCCAGGGGGTAGGCATCTTGGCCATACTGTACGAGATCACTGGGGGAAATTGCTATTCAATTTTGCTCCTGTAATGAGCGTTCAAAAGGCTCAGGAATGATGCTCTAAAATGTAAATGAATCTGATATCAAGTCTTTGTGCAACCAAGAGCTAGCTGTGTGTTTTAGCTGTCAGCTACCCGTGCTTTTGACTTTCCCAGAAGGCAAGAACTGAGCAAAGAAACAGAAGAGGACAGTGGCCTGAGGAAGAACTAGGCCTTGACTTCCTCTCTTTCTCATTTATCATTGGTAACCGAAATCCCTTAAAGACCTCAAAAGAGCTATAAGATTGAGGGCAAAGAAGAAGCTATGGGATTTCAAGCTATTCAGTAGCAGGCATAGCGAAGGCAGCAAACAGGTAGCTGCAGAAGGCTGAGTAGATAGCTAGGCCCACAGCCAGGACCAGCTACATAATTTGTGGGCCCAGTGGAAAATGAAGATGCAGGGCCCTAGTAAGAAAAGAAGTGCTTTAAAGATACTAAAATATAAACATTCTTTCCTCTAAAAATATTTTATTACTTATAAAACATAATCACAGTAATAGGGACACATGAAGAACAACATAAACTTACAAATTGCACAAAAAATAATATTTTATGTCAGAATTTAATACGATACAACAAATAGTACATTATTAATGTGACATCTTGATTGATCATAAGACTTTTCTGGCTCATTTTTCTGCAAATTCATTTATTAAGTCATCAAAAGTAGATTTTTAGCAACATTATTTTCAATCTATATAATTGAAAATGGCATCAGCAGCTCTACAAAGATGCAAGATTGCAAAAGATTTTTGTTAAATTTTAGTTTTGACAGAATATTTCTTCTGATGCAACTTCTACTGGAACTAAGAGTATGTTATAGGTTGTGACAACATTGGGATAAATTTCTGATAAATTATTTCAAAATACAAATTTTAGTATATCTAGAGCTGATGATCCTCATGGAGCAAATCTAATGAAATGTTTAACTCTTCACGTGAATTAGTTTTGTGTAAATCTGAATTTAATTTTAAACATAAATTTATACAATGGCATTTTAATGTTTCTTCTGAAATTTTTGGTAAATTGTGGAGGTCATTCAAGAAATCAAAAATGGCATCAAAAATTATATACCATTCAGAATGCCTGTTTATACATTCTATAGTTGTATTGTCAATTTTAAGAAAAATTTTCATTTTATATCGTCTTCCTTGTGAATAAATGGTTCATCTGAAGTTCACGCGAAAGTAATGTTCTTTTCCACTGACAGTGGTTAAATGTAATTTCTACTTCCAAGCCTGTGGATATTCATCTTGCAACGTTTCAGTATTCAATACCAAAGATTCTAAACTCTTTGAGGAATTCTAGTGACTCCCTGATAAATGCTTTATTGCATTGTTCATGTGTATGCATTTATTGTGTAATAATTTACTAACAAATTCTGTTGTCGGAGTGCCAGCGGCTCCTGTCCCAAGGTTCAGGCTGGAGAGTTAATATTTGTGCAGATGCCACATGGATGGGCTCCAGGGACAATGGCGAGGCCAGCCTCCCACAGGTCCCCATGTGGAACCCTCCTCCACCCCGGGGCCAAGGCCACCACTGCCACTCCTGCTGCTTCTGCTGTTGCTTCTGTGGTTGTGAGGCCACCATGACCCCATGGGCCCAAGTCCACTACCTTGGGGCTCTGTGGAGTCCCAGAGAGTCCTGAGGCACTTACAAGTGCCTTGGGTTGCTCAGCACCCACACCACCCAGCTGTGCTGGTTGGCATGTGCCCTCGTGTACACACACTACCACCTAACATATCTCTGCTGCTTACACACACGCTCCAAACCTCACTCAAAAAACACAAGTTTAAAGATAAAGTTATTAAGAATTCAAGATGGCAACAGCAGAGCATTAAACCAAGCCTGGAACCCTCTGAGCACAAGGCACTGTACCATTGCACAGGTCACCCGCACATGAAGCCAGCCCTGCCCTCAGGCCTCCAGAGGAAAAAGAAAGACAGGGAGGGTGAGATGGAAATGAAAGCTTGTGACAAGTCCTGAAAAGTTACAATGGCAGGGGTCCCAGCCTCCCATCACCTCTCAAATCATAACCACTGTATCCATCCTCCACTCACATCTCTTCTGCCACACCCACCAAATTCCATGCTGTTGGAGTCACTGTCTAGACACGGCAACCACCACTGTGATAGAGCAGGGACTGCTGGTTGTTCACCCTAATGCACTCTCCACCTCTTTCATAGTAATGGAGTTTAAGGTGCACCCATGGTTGCCCAGCTAATGACTACATTTTCCAGGCTCTTCGTAGCTAAGTGTGGCCATCTTACTGAGTTCTCCACCCTATAACATAAGCCAATTCTTCTCCTACTTTACCTGCTTAAAAGGGACTTGCTGCCATGCACTTCCTCTCTTTGCCCTCCCACAAGCTGGAGCACAGATACAGGGTTCAGCTAGTTTCAATCACTCAGATAAGGACCACAGTCTAGGGATTAGTGAAGCAAAAAATGGATGGAACCCAAGTCTTTTGATGACTTCATAGGGCAAGGCTGACCCAGCAAATGGAAAATTCATCTTGGATCTACCACTTAGAGAAATAAAATGTGTTTCAGGATGTCTTTTGTTACAGCAGGTTAGTTTTCTATAACTAATACAGATGATTTGAAACTGGGGAGGTTTCATTCCCATTGTCCATCTGTTCATAGGACGAATCTGAGAATAAAGTCCAGTGCCTGGTATGAAAGTTAGGCCCCCAGGAAGAAAGTGGTCCATCACATCCCAATGAGGACTCTGGGTGTACCTTCCCACAGAGACATTCATTTACACATGTCAGCTATGAGTCTGACAGGCTTCGGTAATCCAGCCCAGTCTAGAAATGTACCCACTCCATTCTTCTATGATATCTTTCATGTTTGAAATAACTGATTTGCAAACATATCTTTGAAATAGAGCCCATTTATTTTCTAAAGTCTGTGTGTAATACTGTATCTACCTTATAGAATTGTAGCAAAGATTAACTGAGATGATACGTGTAAACCATTAGCACAGTATCTGATGCCAAGTGAGCTTTCGATAAATTTAACCTTCTTTATTATTACTGACATTATTAAATCGACATCATAATATAGGCAGCCAAACCAAGAAGGTATTTATTTTAAGGAAGTATACTGCAACAGGCTTGGGGTATCAGTGGACAACAACCCTCCCCCTCCCAGCCTTTGCACACAGAGTTATGAGGGATAAATTAGTCCAATGTTCCTAAATCTCTTAGCTTCCACAAGTAGTTCTAGCACATTTTTCCGAAAATAAATTGCATAAAATATTACCTCAAAAAACGTGTGAGGTGTTAAAATATTCCTCAAAGTAGTCAATTAGAAGTGCTGGGTTAGAGAGTCAACAGGGACAGAAATGCCTGTGCCTCAGAAAGAAGAAAGGAAGAATTGAGCACGTGAGAGAAACAGAAAGAGCCAGCAAATCCGCTCCTCCCCTCCCGCCCCTTCTCCCCCCACCAAAAGTCTGGCGAGAGAAGAAAGAAGTTTACCTTCTATAAGATTAACTTTACAATCAGTGATACACAATGGATCAGGGCAAGGTGGTTTTTAAAAACTGAGGGGAAAAAAATGGGCTTCTACTTTGAAAAAAAAGAATAAAAGGAAAACAAAATTTCTTTAAAGCTATAGGGAACAAAGAGAGATAACAGAAAATCTTAAGATTTAATTAGGTGTGGAAAAAATCTGGTAATGGAACCGAGAAGGCAGACTTTTAAGTAATTACTTATCTCTAGAGCGCTATTTTCAAGAGTGAACAATGAATAAGATAATAACAGAGAGCAGAAAAGTGAGATGAAATAGGTGAAAGCTTTCTTAGATAATCTGGACTTGGCAGTATTTCCTTTGTTCAGCATTTCTAAGGAAGGAAATATTCCACACAGCAAAATATTCTAATAGCTGAAGCATATCCATTTAAGATTCTTAGTAGCTTTCATAATTTTACTAAAGTTCTGTGAAATAGAACACTCGTTCTCTTCTGAAATTGAGTGTGCTGATTTTTAACATTTCCTTGCTGCTCCAAGGTCTTTAGGATGAGCAGCAAAAATTTCCCAGCGCTGCTGGGAGGTTGCTGGGGTGAATTTGTCCCTATGCTAAGCTGCTAAAGACTGCTGCCTGCTTTAGGTGCTTGCCATTTATGTATTGTCCTCCCTCCTTAAATGCAGTCTCAGCCGTCAACATCTCTACGGTGTAGACACACCTGCACCAATAGTTTTATCCATCTCCATTTCCAACTTGTTTGCTATTAATTATAGAGATCTGGGGAAACAAAAGGAGCAAGTTTCTAGATTTATTTCAAAAGTAAAAGTGAACAGGCTATGGAAAAAGGACCTCGGGAAATATTTTTAATGGCAGAAGTGAACATCTATTTGGTAGTTAATCTTTCTTGTTTTTTTACTTTTTAATCACTGGTTGTGTTCTGAATAATTTAGGTGGCAACCTCTGGATGAGTGAAGTGCTACCACATGTTCAAATGACTGAATTAAAATAGAAGTGACACATGAAAAGAGACAGTGTTGCTTCAGTGGAAAGAGCATGGAGCTTTACCATTAGAACTGGGTTCAAGGCCCAGTTCCGCCTCTTACCATCGGTGTGAACACTCACACCCATTATGCAGAGGTAGTTTGAAGGTTAAAAAGATAAGATAAAGTACTTGTCTCCATACTTGGCACATATAGAGCTCATATAGGTAAGCTATATTATTATTTTTATATCCTTAAATATTTAGTGGAAATTTGGATGGGTATCTTATATACTCAGAAGGGATTACTACAAACCCCAAATTTAATCTGTAAGAAAAAAAACAACTTTAAATTATGTTAGGTAAAATAGAATTAATTAGATTTCTGAAATTTTAAAGCTGGGAGAGACTGGCAATCACACAGTCCTGCCTCCCCGGCCTATAGATGAGGAAATCAAGGCCAGAGAGTCAACATGACTTGGCCAAGGTCACAAAGCTAGCATGGAGAGGCGGGAGTGGAACTCAGCTTTCTTAATGTCAAATCCAATGCTCTTAAGCAAATATGAATTCATCTAGAACAGAGGTCGGCAAACATTTTCTATAAGGGACCAGAGGGTAAGTTTTTTAAGTTTGGAATGCTTACAGTCTCTGTTGCAATTGTTCAACTATGCTGTTGTAGAGCCAAAGCAGCCCTAGATGATAGATAAATGATGGATGTGGCTGTGTTTCAATGAAACTTTATTTATAAAACAGGCTGCAAGCTGTATCTGGCTCACAGGCTATAGTTTGCTGACTCCAATCTAGAACAAGTTGACAGACTCTTTAGCTAAAGGAAAATGATGGGTACAATTTTAAATCAACAAATCAACTGTCAATGCAGTAAAAAACTGGATGACAATAAGAGATCTCAGGAGAGTGATTACGTATATATTTATATATATATGTGTATGTATGTTTTAAATGTTGATATTGTGACTAATGTTTTTAAATGATGTTTGATAAGGATCAGTCCTGGCTTCAAGATCATTTTATTATTTAGTAGTAATTGGGATACTATAAGAAAGAAGCTCTAAGAAAGCAAGACGATTGTCAAAGAATTGGAATTCTAAATTATCTTGGCTAAATAAGAACAGTGAAGAGAACTAAAATAGGAGGAAATATTAAGTGATATAATTTATTTCAGTTAGAATAGCTCAAACACAAAAAACTAAGGAAAAAAGCAAAGGACTCTAACCTAAAGAAATAAGTAAATATTGCCATCAAAATCTACTGATTACGACAAGCTGAAAGCATGTCATCATCTCACCAAGGGAACATCCTTAATATCAGAAACAAAGAGTATGATCATGGAGCCAGGAACAATCTACCACAAAGAAGAACACACCAGAAGTGTATCTGGCATTGTGTCAGGACCTCCTCATGATACGGGTTCCATGATCCTAACCTTCATAATATTCTTCAGACACACAAAGAGAGACCTCATGGAGGAAGGTGCCCAAATGCCTTTTCTTCTCCACTAAGGACTAATGCAAAGAAATGCCTATGCTGCTGTATGAAGCAGGGACACATTTCCTGTCCCTAAGAAGTATGAGAAGGGAATGGCTTTGCCAAGGAATATGGTTCAAGCTTCCTCTAGGGAGCCTTTGAGAGAGAAGTCTAAACTTTGCATCTGTTTGGCATGAGGTATCCTCCCTGAAGAGCAAGGAGAAAAGTAGAAGAATTTCAACAGCTGAATTTTAAAGGAGCTATTCAAATTGTCATTTGACATACTCAATTGAACTAAATGTAGTACTCTAATTTTCCCTAATGTTTATGTCGCTTCCTAGTAGTAAATTGGTTCTTTAAAAAGCACATCTACCCTTGGAGGCACTAAGAGTGATATATGATGAGAATGAGGTTCATTACATTACGCCGACTTGCTCCCAACATCTGTTCAGTTTATACAATGACTCATTCAGAATATTCAGTGCTTAGTGCGAACAACCATGATCTTCCAATATTTGATTTATCCTTGGGCTTTCACAGACCTAAACTTTGGTTCCACTTCATGATTTTGGAAGAACAAAGGCATAAAATGAAGCTATATCAATGAACAAGAGATTGAGTTATAACTGTGAAAGTTTTATGCATACAACGTTTGCAACTCATAGGTCTCTGAGTCAACATGATGGTGTTAGCCAAAAGGCATTTAAACACCTTTGCTCTCTGTCAGAAGCACAATGAGAGCTGTTACCTGAGTATCATCATCCATTGTCGTTTCCTATAACTTTTTCTTTATATAGCAAAGAAAAATTTTAACTTAATATATAAAGGATCACAGTCCAACATTAATGTTAAATAACATAGAATAGTGTTTTTCATATATATATAAAAATAGTACTTTATTTATTTGTATATGTGCACTTGCAATGTAGTTATAATTTATAACTAAATACAACTATGAGAAAAGCATCAGTTTTTCAGTATAGATAATAGGCAATTTTATTTCTGTGCATCAGCTGAAAAAAAGAAGACTTCAATTATCACACAAAAATGTTGATGCTTTACAAATATTACTAAAAAGTAAATTAAAATGAAGCCACTTTCACACTTGTTAAAAATAAAATGTTAATGGAAAGAATAATGTGTTGGAAAATAGAGAGAGAATATATTCATTATAATGGAAAGGAAAGAAATACCTATTAGTTGTAACTGACGTTGTAAACAAAATTCCTGTAGAAATAATACTATGAAACTCGGAACTAAAGCATATTTTTAAAAAGTAAATTATCAAGACCAAAAAGACGCCTGCCCCTTGAACAAGAGAAGCAGTGTTTAATTTGCTTGAAGGAAAGTAACGTTTTGTGTTGAACCTCAGAAATCTCAGAACCATGGATTTTTCTCATTTATTTTCCATTGTAATGTCCTTCAGGCTTTCTCACAGCAACAACAATGGATCTAATAGACAACTTAGGCATGCAAAACCAGTACATATTCAGTTTTATCAGTTGGTAAAAAATGTTTTTTCTCACCCACAGCTTTGACCAGGTCATCCCTCCCCGCGAGTGGCCTCTCTATTGTTCTCCTTATCAAATGCAGACTCCTCGTTCTTAGCTTCAAAGGCCCCCTCCAGGTTTCCCAGCTTTCATTTCCTCTCTAACCAGTCTATTCTTCCAGCCAAGAAATCCTTCATTCAGTCCTTTCATTCACTGCCCCCAATCCTTCATCCATACCATCTCTCACTCGTACAACACCAGCTTAGACCACTTTCAACTACTTACTTCTCCCCTAAAATGTGATGAAACCTAAATGACCAATTGCCTTTGTTTGCTTATTTTTATTTTTAAATCTAATGACATTTGCGCTGTACAAAAGAGATTATGAGATGGTGTTATGGAAACCGAAGTGGGTACCCTCCACCAGAAGCAGTTGTCTCACAAAGTAAAGTATATTTGCAGTAAATAGGAGACCACGAGGAGTCATTTCCAGAGTCATGGCGTCCCTGAACAAAGAGAAGCAGGGACATTTATTTCGGATGGGGGATGAATATTCAAAAGGGAGAGGAGGGTATTCCCTTGCACTGGCTCAGGTGGAAAATATGCTTCCACATACACTGCGGATTACATTGATAAGGCCTAAGTTCCTCCTGGGGAGATCTTAGTGTTAAAAATAAGACAAATGTCATAGGCGTGGCTCTCCTGGTGAGGCTTGGTCTGGTTCAGGGTGGTTGGTGACTGCATCTCCTTAACATAACAAAAGGAAAAAGAACAATTTGGAAAAACAGTTGAATATCCAAACCCACCCTTGAGTTCCTCAGGGTAACTACTGGGTGACAACGGGACCAGGATCCCAGTGACAAATTTCTCAAGTATTTTAGTCATTCATGTTCAATCTATTAGGCCTATATCAGGCATAGCACAGAATAAAAAATAAAGCTTTTGCAACACTTTTAAGTATAGGAAAAAAAAAGACACTCTATTGCATTTACTGATTGCTGGTTGTAGGAATTTCAGTTGATATCGCTTCAGGGACCACGCCAAGACTGGAAGAAATTGGGAAGCTTAGGTACTAGATATGAGATGAGCAAAGACACAGATAGCCCCATATCACACCATGAAAGTAATAAACTGGCAACAAGCTGAGAAGGAGGAACACAGACAGGATACGGGAGGAGAAACCGGGTGGCAAATGAGCACAGTATCACAAGTAGAAATAAAAATAGACCAGAATTCAGCCTGCCAGACATAACTGCCTTTGGGCATCTCACTGGATGCCAAATGCCAAAATGGACACATAACATTAGTGACACGAATCACTATCTCATTAGACTCATTTCTCAGAGTCCATTCCCCTGTCTGCAATAAACATTACTTTTAGCATGCTGATTTTGTTGCTCATAATACCAATCCTAATGAGACTCCCAGCTGCAATGCCAAAGGTTGGGCTAATTTAGTGCCCCTTAAGGTATTTTCTTCATTACTGAAAGCATCTTCCTATCATTCAAAATTGTACGGAGTATCAAGGTTATTTTGTCAGGAAATATCCTGAAATGATGAGCCTCAGTTTCCTTATCCGTAAGATAAGGACAATAGCTTATACTCATTAGGTTGGGTTAAAAATTAAATAAGACAAAGCTATAAAGCACTTAATACAGTAATTGGAACCCAGCGTGCGTGCAATAAAAATCTGCTGTTATTTTTTTTATTGTTATTATTATTACTATAAGAACCAGATGACAGTTGTCATTGTAGCCTAAATTTGAGCTATAAACTAATAAAATCTAATCTTTAAACCAAACAATGGTTATCTATATGCATTTTCTATCCTCCTATGAAATAAAATGAACCACATTTTTTCAAACAACTCTCCTGAGTCTAGCAGGGTGCTGGCCTATTTCATAATCAAGAGAAAAACACGAGAGACGAAGGAGAGGTGCTGAAGGAGCAGCTTTAGTATCCCTCAGTCCGTGCCACAGTTAAAGGCGAATCGGCTGAGCCATTTCCCACCACTCCTGTGGGTCTCAGATGAGGACGCACGTCATCAAAATTGCTTTTGCAACTTGCCCTTTAAATGTCCTGAAGTTTTGTCCTCTTTCTTCTTGTCTCCTTCCTTTCACTTCACGTTCACTCATCCATGCTTTTTATTTCAGCCCAGTGTATACACTAATGACCCCCAGGCTCTTGTTCCCCTCGGCTCACACCTCTCTCCTGAATTTCTGGTACCTCTACCCTGACGCAACCAGGGAATTCATGTGTCCGAATGGGTCTTTCTCCCAACTGTTCTTTGCCCTGTGGTCTACAGCTTGGTGAGTAGTGAGACCCACACCTTCTACCTCCTCCCAACCAAACACCTGGTTGTCTTCATTCCTTCTACCCTTTTCTCTCCCCAGTGGATCACCAAATTCTCCATCGTGTGAGTCCTTGGGGACAGAGACTTTGTCTTGTTTGCTCCCTAATCCTCAGTGCCTGAAACAACCCCCGCACATAGTAGGCACTCCATACACATCTTTTGTGTGCATGAATGGCACATAGTTGCTGCTGCATAACTGTTGAATGAAGGGGTGAATGTATTTCTTTGAGTTCTCAGAAAACAAGAAAAACATAGAAATAATTCTCTTTTACTGAAGTCTTTTTAGGAATTTGTTCTTCTAAACAAGCCTGTTAAATCATATGAAACAGTTTGTTTTCTATCAGAACAACAAGATACTATTTGTTTTGTTATAATGTTCAAATGTTAATCTTCTGGCTGAGTTTCACAGTTAAGCAAGAAGTTTTCCAGTCTTCAGATTTTATCCTATAAAAATCTGAAAAAATCCTCTCTATTCAAAAGTTATACTTAGCAGGGAGTCCTCTGAAATCCAAATTGAAAAAAAATTGGAAACAGCTGAACAATCCCAAATAATATTTCATAAAATCCTATGGAGTGAAAAGGCAGATCTTGAGGGGGCCACTGGCTGGGTATATTAGACAATTTCAGAAAACGTTAACTCTTTCAGACCCTCTATATGCTATTCAGTGGACAGAAGTAACTGGTCAAATGTTCCCCAAGAATTTTAAATGATCAGCCCCACATTTCACATAAAATGTTCTGTCGTTCTGCCCTGTCCATTTGAACTAATTTTAGCAGAACAGGGTTCTAAAGGATAGATGTTGCTTTCTTGCTGGGAAGTATGTACCCTTACATTTTACTTTCTATCAAGTCTCCAGCCAAATCAACTGGAGTTGATTGCTTTGCTTCATAAAAATAGCAAAAATGTGCTACAAATAACAGCAATAAATATGTAAAAGGTCAGTACATTCATGTCTGCATCTGTAAATTCACTTGCAAAATAAGAGACTTCATGACATAAAAATATTTCAAAGCTCTTTATTTTTGTCACTACTATTCTATACCGGGCAGATCTGAGCATTACATGTTTCTTCAATTAGAAGCCTGCCAGCAGCCTGACTTATTTTCAGTGCAAAGTCTTAGCCTAAATTAAGCCATACATTTCTGACATCTTGTCTGAGTAGACTGAGAGCAAAACTCCAGACTTCTTAACCAGATCAATATCAGCACTTCTAAACTAAATAGTTACTTTTTTTCTTGTGCTGAGATTTATTCAAACTGCCAACTATGAAACAAGAAACAGGAACATTCTCGTGAGGAAGAAAAGAGAGAGAAGCCAACTGGAGTGTGCGCAGGTAACATTGTTTATCCAATAACAAATTATAAGGTTAATGAACAGTATTTGTATATATAATGATGTGCTATATACGTATACAGCGAAATGTCCCTATACAACCTGTACTTTTTGTATAAAATAAACCCTTCCCTTCTTGTGTGGGTCTAGTGATATAAGTCTAATCTTTAATCTGTTCTAATTAAATGTTTGAAAGAAATTATTTAAGTAAGTAGTCTTTGTACACAGAACCACTATTTTCTGCTAAGTTTGAATACTATTAAGTTAAATGTACACAGAAATCCTCTTTTCTCCTTTTAAAATGTGTGTGCTACGTTTTCCAACAGTGACCTTCTGGGTCTGTGAACTCTAACAGGCCCAGATTCAAGTGGGTTCAAATCACAGCTCTGCCCAGTCCTACCTCTGTAATCAAGCAAATTACTTTGGAGTGGGAAGGCTCTCAGTCAGTCTGTGCTGCTGCAACACCACTACGGACTGAGGGGCTTACACAACCAACATTTATTTCTCACAGTTCTGGAGGCTGCAAGTCCAAGATCAGGGCGCCAGCATGGTCAGGTTTGGGTGAAGACTCTCTTCCTGGCTATGTCCTCACATGGCCTTCCTTCGTGCCACAGAGGGAGGACAAGCTCTAGCCTCTTTCCTTACAAGGACACTAATCCCGTCATGGGGATCCACCCTCACGACCTCATCTAAACCTAATTACCTCCCAAAGCCTCCACCTCTAATACCTTCGATTAGGAGTTTGGGTTTCAACATATGAATTTTGGGGGAACACAAACATGTAGTCCATGACCAGAAGAAAAACCGTAATCCTCACAGTGCCGCTGTGAGGAGTAAATAAGATATACTGCCTCTAAAACTCTTAACATGGCACTTCATATACAACAAGTGCTCAGCAAGTACTATATTTTATTATTACTATTATAACAATATCATCATTAAACACTCTTATTAAAATACTATTATTTGGATTGGAAAGTCTGGCCACTGTTTCTTCTGTTTTGTTTTTTTATTTTTAATTCTGTAACTGCCTATTCACCAGAGAGAAGCTTCACTTAAAAGTAATTGATCTTTCCTTCTACAAATCTCTCGTGAAAGACCATTCCCACAGACTAGCCCCACCAGCCTCTAACATTTAGCTATTCTATCTGCACAATTACTCAGCACTTTTCTGTTCTTAATATTTATTCCACGTATTAATGCAATCACCTGTGTATGTGCATACGCATTTATGTGTTCCTTCTTATCCTATATGTGTCTGTTTCAACGTTTGATTATCATTTAAGCAGTAGAACCGGGAGAACAGCCGGGTCTGTTTGCTTCTCTTTGAAGTGTGGCATG